>NC_143395.1:328196764-328499794 GCF_052110815.1 Crocodylus siamensis
GGAAACTAGACTTCAAAATCCTGAAAGAAAAATTCATGTCACATGTGTGTGTTAAGCCACAGTGGGGTGAAGACTTCAAGAGTGGTAGCCCTTGCTGAGGCCACAAAGCCTGCCAAGTTTCAAGGAGATAGGTGCAGAATTCATGACATAGTTGGCAGTTTTTGTGTTTTGAGCTATCTCCTGTACCCCCACAAACTGCGCACCAGAATCTATCAAAGACAACAAAACCCAACTACCTGTGGGGGCATATTCCTCACAAAAAAACACTCTGTCTTCAGTGTCTCAGGCCTGATCCTAAGAGGGAACAATTTACAAACCAATTTTCACAGCCGAGCCTATGAACTCCACTTTGCCAGCCTCCTAGGTACAGGAACTCATAGACTCAATATAGATTAGACAAAGAAATTCTTACACACTACAACCTGACAAATCTGACTCTCCAGGTACCTCTCCACTTTTACCTGCACTGCTACATTCCCCTCTTCCCCCCAGCTTTGATGCTGCTGGTGCTATCGGTGTTGAGCCGGTTAAGTAATTTTGATCTGCCATCGCTACAGTGGTGGACCAGAAGGAGGCTGTATGGGAAAAGGAGCCTCACAGCCTCACAGGAGCACACTACCATGTTGTGCAGAAGCCCCAGCACCAAGAAGGGTACACCTGAACACGCACACAGTCCCACAAGCACCCATGTCACGAGTTTTGCTTGCCTGTGGCCAGAGGTGCAGGGCCCCAGAACCCAGACTCACCCCACACCTATCTCCTTGACAGCTTTGTGGCTGCAGCAGGTCCTAATAGGCCTGCAGTTTTTAGCCCCCGTGCCTTAACACACACAGTGTCACTTAAGTCATGAGTTTTGCTTATCAGCAGTTTGAGGTGCAGTTTCCCAGAAACTCCTGCACCTATCTCCTTGAAACTTGGCAGGCTTTGTGGCCTCAGCAAGAGCTACAACCCTGCAGTTTTCACTCCAATGTGGCTTAACACATACACATGACATTGAGTTTTGCTTTCAGGACTTTGAGATGCAGTTTCTCAGAAGCCCCTGTGCCTAAAAAAAAGATTCACTCACCAACAAGGGGCGGAAATCAAAAAGCAAAGACAAGATACAACTTTTATTTTAGTATTTCATTTGCAATCTTCCTGTTGGTAAGATGGATTTAGGTACCTAATACAATCCTATTCTATTCTACTTGAATATCTGAAAAACTGTTAATAAAAAGGGTTGGTAGATTATCCTCCTCCTATCTGCTTTTCTGTGACCCAGTCTTAAGGGTCAGGTGATGATGTATTACAAAAGTAGATGTAGTATGGATTTTTAGGGACTTGAACAGATTGGAATACAGTTTTGTACTTAAGCACCTACATCCACTTAGATGCCTAAAAGGTGGTATTGAATACAATCTGACAAAATGGATCCACTGCTTTTAGTCTTTGAATAAGTCTGTGGCCTTTTTCAACTTTAAAACCCTTTTACTTCTATCTCATTCTTTGCTATGTCTGTCTAATGCATCCTCGTTCTTTGCAATGCGTTTCATTCTTTGCATTGCACAGTGTATCTACATGTATGGTATTATTGGTAGCTAACGTAGCACAATGCAGCTACATAAATGGTATTAACAAAGTAGCCCCCAGAACTCAGGATCCAGGAGCAGGGAGGAGAGGAGGGATCCAGACACACGTGTGTCCCACACACATGTGTGCCCCCTTACCTGACCCGAGGCGGACCCAAGCAGCGGGGGCAGCATCAGCTGATCCCCCTAAGGTAAGTGGGGCAGAGGACTGGACACAGCTGAGCCGAATATGGATCCCTCTTAGCTGAGCCGGTAGGGAGCCGCGCTCCTGAGCCATACCACATGAACAGAGCGTGCCAGCGTTTGTGCCAGGGGCAGGCAGGAAGGGCCAGGAGGGAGACTCCTGCTAGGGTGGGGTGGAGGCACCTTACTAAGATATAAATAAATAGCAACTCATACAATGATGTCGATGTGGAGTGCTGCTAGGGCTCCTGCCAAGGCGGCGCAGCCTACCTGGGGCTTGTCTGAGGCCTTCATCCAGATAGAGCCCATGGGGAAGCTGGCATCCACCCATCCCCTGGCCTTCAGGGGATGCCCAGCAAGATGGGGGGACAGGGATTGGTGACCCCCACTCCTGTCCTTCGGGTCCCCGCTTTAGGGCCCTGGAGGCGCAGGTGAAGGAGCTCCAGGAGGAGGTTAGCAGGCTGAAGGGAATCAGGGAGTCAGAGGATGAAACTGATGGTTATTTCCTTTCCCTGCAGGGTCACATACCCAAGGAAGAAGCACGCCGGGAGGTGCCCTCCACTGCACTGTGGCATACGGTCACCTCCAGAACAAAGGCTGCTCACAACACAACAGTACCAGTTCCTCCAGCCCGGCTGGAGAACAGGTGCAAGGCCCTGGCAACACTGGAGGAGAAGGAGGGAGAGGAGGCAACCAGAGAGGAGGCAACTCCACATTCTCCACACTCTGAACAGGCCAAAGGAGCTAAGTAGTGCCAGAAGAGGAAGCGTCGAGTGATCGTCATAGGCTACTTCATCCTGAGAGGTACAGAGGGCCCCATCTGTCACCAGGACCCCTTGACATGCGAGGTCTACTGCCAACCTGGAGCAAAGATTCAGGACATGATGGTTACATGGTTACATCTTCAAAAAAAGGGAGGAAGGAGGACCTGGAAAACTGTAGGTCAGTTAGTCTTACCTCAATCCTGGATAAGCTCTTAGAGAGAATTCTCCTGGCACATGTCCATGAGGTGCCAGCAGGGGAGATTATGCCTAGGGGCAACCAACATAGGTTCATTAGAGGCAGGTCCTGTCAGACCAACCTGGTGGTCTTCTATGACCAGGTCACCAAATCCTTAGATGCAGGGGAAGCAATGGACATAGTCTTTCTGGACTTTCAGAAGACCTTCGACACTGTCTCTCACCCCGTTCTCATTAAAAAACTGGGGGACTGTGGTGTCAACCCCTGCAGTCAAATGGGTTGCCAACTGGTTGGAGGGCTGCACCCGGGGAGTGGTAGTGGATGGGTCATTTTTGACCTGGAGGGATATAGGCAGTGGGGTTCCACAGGGTTTGGTCCTCAGGCCTGCACTGTTCAAGATCTTCATCAGTGTCTTGGATGAGGGGGTAAAAAGCACCCTGTTCAAATTTGCTGATGACACTAAGATGTGGGAGGATGTGGGCAAACTAGAAGGAAGGAATAGGCTACAATCGGACCTAGACAGGTTACATGGGTGGGTGGATGAGAATAGGATGAGACGCAACACTGACAAGTGCAAGGTGCTGCACCTGGGGAGGAAGAACCAGCACCATACCTACAGGCTGGGGAGCTCCCTTCTCATCAGTGCAGAGGCAGAATAGGATCTTGGAGTGATTGATGCCAAGGATCACTGTTGCTAAGATGAACTTGGGCCGGCAGTGTGAGGATGCAGCCAGGAAGGCCAACCGCACCTTGTCCTGCATCCACAGATGCATCTCTAGCAGGTCCAAAGAGGTGATACTCCCCCTCTCTACGGCACTGGTCAGGCCACAGTTGTAGTTCTGCATCCAGTTCTAAGCGCCACACTTCAAGAGGGATGTGGACAACATGGAGAGGGTCCAGAGGAGGGCCACTCACATGATCAGGGTGCAGCAAGGCAGGCCCTATGAGGAGAGGCTGAGGCTACAGGACCTGAACCTGTTCAGCCTCCACAAGAGAAGGCTGAGGGTGGATCTAGTGGCCTGTTACAAACTAGTCAGAGGAGACCAGCAGGCACTGGGGGAGTCCCTGTTCCCCCGAGCACTACCAGGAGGGACTAGAAATAACGGAGACAAGCTGACGGAGGGTAAGTTCAGTTTAGACATCAGAAAGCTCTACTTCACTGTCAAGGCATCTAGGATCTGGACCCCAGTACTCTTTCCTGCCATGACAGGGGGTCAGACTTGATGATCTGCTCGGGTCCCTTCCAACCCTACTAACTAGGAAATTATCTCCTTGTCTGTTCCTGACAGAGCAGGTGAAATAGTGTAACTTAGAAATCATACAAAATTAGACATTTAGGCTGCCTATACATGTGCTCATTGGTGGGGGTGTTTTAACTAGAGTAGTTCCTGAAGGGCTGCTCAAATAAAAATGCCCCACTATCATATGCACTAAGCCCTGATAGGTTCAAAATTGGCCAATGAGATTTAGATCACATGCCTCAGAGGCCACTGCTAAACTTCCAGGGGTATGAGTTACCGATGCCTCCTGAAACTGGGGGGGGTACCTGCAGAAGCCACCCACAGTGGTGGTCCTGTCAGTGGGGGAGGGGCACCAGCCCTGTCAACAGCATTGGGGGGCACCGTCTCTGTCAGGGGGGACATGTGCATCCCCTAACCAGTCATTTATGCCTGGGGACTTATATCACTCCAGCGTGACCTCCTTATTATGTATTTAATTCTCAATTAATCAAGTCTGCTCTGACACATTCTAATTAGAACATGAATCAGTACATATACAGGTACCCTTAGGTTTCAGCTCTATTCTACTCAAAGGCCACTTTACATAGCTTTTATGTCAGATTCCACTCTGAATACTAGGTTCAACCAATTGCTTATGCTCAGATGTTCAGTGATCCAACCTAGCTAGGTAGCCATCTAAATCTGAAACTACCAGTCTGCAAAAACATGAGACATGATTTTGTTTATTTTTGTGGTACTTTTTTATTGGATACAGTTTTATTGAACTGTATAAATGGAGAGAAGTTTGAAAAGATTTCAGTTACCAAGGTCACCTGAATAATGGGTGACTTTTTTGCAAAAGCTTGTCAAACATGTGGAAGAAATCAAACTTCGCGTTGTGGTTGAATCAGAACTGACAGAACCAGCTTTTCTTTATTTAGAGCTATACTGTGATCACAGGGAGAATTCCATACAGCAAGGGGAATCACCCTTGTCTGTTTCAAAGGATTTCTCAGACTCTCTAAGTTTACAAGCGTATTTATACTAAAGACAGAGAAAGAGATAAAAAATACACCTTGGAGAAACAAAACAATAGTAAATTACACAGAAATTTAGAACGTTTACTTAAACAACTATCTATGCATAAGGCTATCCCATGGCATGCAGGAATGCACAGGGCAAGATATCAAGATAACCCAAGGAATGCAGGAATGCGGATTCCTTATCTCAGAACATTTGAATTAAGCAGTATCAGCACATCTGGTCTTTGTCTGTTTTTCTAGTCAAGTAAGCCAATTACTTCTACAAACATCACTTCCAACTCTACAGTTAGCCAAATAAAAATAATATATATTTTATTAACTATATAAATCAGGGATCATGGTTTTTCTCTGATTTAAAAAAAAAAAAAACATTTTTAAGTTAAAGCAACCCCAAATTCACATTTTTCCATGCTTAAAATGAAACGCTACTTATGTTGGTGGTGGAGGCAGTTTCTCTTTTCCACCAATCAGGAAAGGCGGAAAAAAGGCAGCCCTGTCCTGACCCAGGGGTGAGGTGAGAGAGATGACCTGAAAGGGAAGTAACCCCTCAAGCTTCCTGACTGGTTCATTCCCAATCTGGAGATAGAGCCTCCAAAGGGAATAAAAGCCCACAGGCCAAGCACATGGACAGCTTCAACAAGAGACAACAAAGAAGGGTTGAGAAGAGCTCATGGAGCTGACCTGTGGGGTGGAGCAGTTGCCCCAGAAGTGCCCTGAAGACACCTTTGCCAAATGGGAAGCAGCAAGCAGATGCATCCCTGCCCCGCTGTGTAGGGAGCCGCAGTGATGGTGCAGATTGGTGCATAGAGGGTCTGGAAGTGGATTGGCCCCAGTAGCTGCATGAAGCATTGTGGGTCTGCAACCATGCATGAGGCAGGAGCAATGGTGCACAGATCAGTGTGTGCAGGGTGTGGGATTGGATGGGGCCCTGGTGGCTGCATGAGACAACACAGGTCTCCAACCCTGCACAAAGCAGGAGCTCAGCCTCCTCAGTGCACAAAGTGATGCACAGGGCTAGTGGAAAGCTGGAAGAGACCACAGTGGTTGTACAGGGAAGCACAGATCACAAACCCTGCACAAGGCAGGAACTGGTCCATTGGTGCACAGGTCAGTGCATAGAGCTATACAGCTGACAGGTTACCATGGTGGCAGCATGGGTCCTGGTCCGCAGGGCACTGTATGACGGGCTGAGAGAAAGCTGATAGGCCCTAGTGGCTGCACCAGGCAGCTTGGGCCTTCCTGCTACAAGCAGTGACTAGACAGATCGACCATCCCTGTGAGGGAGGACACTGGGAGTCATGAGTTACCCAGAAAGAGGATTCCCACAGGGGAGGAGTTTTCTTCCTTACTACAGGGGATCAAGGAGATCTCCTGGTTTATCTTGCCAAGTATTATCTGTAGATCCTCCTTGCTTAAAGTTATGACATAAAATCTCACCTGCAAATCTAAAGTTATTCATGGTCTTTCCTCTCTCAATGTTTATAGCAGGCTGCTGACTTATAGAGGCTTGTAGCAAGCTTCTACACATTGAGATGAAGCACTCTGCAGAATTACAAGGGCTACAATCCAGCTGTGGACTGTCAGAAATTACTACAGGCTACTTAGGAGGACTGAGCCACCTGATACAGATAACTGGCTGGGCACTGGAAGTTCAAGGCTCCCAGGAAAAGGAGCTAGAAGAGAGAGAAAGAGATATGAAATAGAGACAGCTAGAGAGACCAAGAGAAGACTCTGAGGTGCGGGACAGCAGGATGGAGATGAGGTGGCCCTTTCTGGGTCTGGAAAAAAGACCACAGGATGAGAGAGAAGGCTACAAGGCTAAAAGCAGCAGTGAGCCAAACATCTCTCTCACAAGGTGTGGGAGAAGATCCATGGGTTACAAGGCCAGAAGCAGCTGCACCATGACAGGACCAGAATCACAGCCAGACTGAGAAAGAAGACTGCAGTGTTGAGAGAGCATCAGTGAGCTGGAGGCATCTTCTAAGGCTAGAAGGTGCCTCCAGAGAAGACTAAGGACTATAAGGACTCTGTGGGTGCATCTGTGTGTGCATATCAGCATATCACACTGGAGTTTATTGCCTCTTTTACATGTGTGCCCATGGCTGCAGCACATTTACCCAGGTTGGAGCTGCCCTGGCTGGCAGGTGGTCTGGGGGAGTCAGCCTGTCAGTTAGGGGCTGGTTCAACCTGGCTCAGACTGCTGTGGAGGGGCTAGCTGGGGCACAAGGGTGCTTCCATGAGGGGGCTAGCCAGAAGACAGCCCCCACACTGATGTACCCTCATGCCCCAGCCAGCTGAATCATGTACATCACTACTCGCAAAGAAAAAAACTTTGCAGCAGGATAGTACTTGTATTTACAAGTACCAACCTCTGTGAGTGATATATTAGTGATTTCCTGTGGCCTAATAGGGCCACGTGGGTAGGTGAGGAAAGGCTGAGAGACCTGGGACTCTTCAGCCTGAAAAAGAGAAGGCTGAGAGGGGACCTAGTAGCAGCTTACCACTACATCAGGGGAGTACATCAAGGGCTTGGTGAACAACTGTTCACCAGGGCACCCGTGGGGAGAAGCAGGAATAATGGCCACCAACTCCTGGAAGACCATTTCAGGCTCAACATTAGGAAAAACTTCACAGTTAGTGTCCAGACTGTGGAATAAGTTCCCTCCAGAGGTGGTGCAATCACCTACCCAGGAAATCTTCAAGAGGTGACTGGATGGTCACCTTGCTGGGGTCACCTGACCCCAGTTGTCTTTCCTGCCTGGTGCAGGGGCCTGGACCTGATGGTCTTCTAGGGTCCCTTCCACTCGTACAGTCAATGAATCAATAAATTTAAAGCACAGGTAATTAGGCTGCTCCTCAGTAAACATCTTGCATAGACGTGCCCTATATGAACTATATTAATTTTGGTTTTTTGAGGACTGTTGTATGTAAGAAGGGACCTATGTGGCAAATGTGCTCAGGAAGTAAAGGACTGTGCCAAATGTAAATACTGAACTGAGCTCAGTGATTCCCAATCTGCTACATGTTTCTAGAAGTAAGTTGAACAAATATGGTAATAGTGTATGTCCTTGCCTCACTCCTGCAGTCATCTTGAACCATTAGTCAGCTGCTTTTATACTTTTACTGCATTCATGTTTCGTTTAAGACTTATTACTTTCTTAAGTATGTCATATACTTAAAATGTGCTGTATTCCTGACAGATACTATCTAAAACTGGTGTGAGGACTTTTAAGTTATTGTTCCAGGTTCATTCATTTTTTATATATTTCTCCTAAAATCTGTTTTATAACATTATCTATTGTACTTCACCCTGATCTAAATCCAGCCTGTTCTCCTGCAAATACAGCATCCGCATATTTCTCTTTCCTCTTCGCATCTTCTTGGTGATTTTTTTTTCTGACACTTAATAAGCCAACTCTCCAGTGGTTGTCTCCTTTCTAATAGATAGGTGTGTTACTGCTTTCCCTCGTTTGGTGGTACTTGTTCATTTTTGTAAATCTTGTTGAACAACTTCTGTTGAATAGCATTGCTTTTTTCACACATTCCTTATTTGCAGCAGCTTTGAGGTTACATTGTCAATTTTAAGTGCCTTTTTCTGGGTCAATCTTCTATCAAGATCTTTCCTCCTTCTAAGCATTTTGACTTCTGCTCTTCTTCATTTTTACTAGACAACATTTACAGGATTGATTAATCGATTGTGTTGTATAATATTTTAAAATATGTTTTCCAGTACTAATTCGTTCCTTGCTCAATCTCAGTTTCCTGCCTACATTTATCACCACCAAACTCTTCAAATAAAAAGGTCCATGCATTTTTTAAAATCTTTTGATAAAACAGTTGTATGCATCTGTATTTTACTTACCTCCTTGTCTCTTTTCTGGTTTAATTTTCTGGCCAACCATTCTTAGACTTGTGTCTTCCTTTTTACTCCACTTCAGCTAGTCGCTCAATGCCAGACCTGTATTCATTTTCCACCACTGTTTCTTAATTTTAGCCTTGTAGCCCATGCTCAATCATGTGCTCATGATTTGTCCCCGAAATGTTGTCTCCATATTTTGCTGAATTCTATAAGTATTTGTATATGAAAAAGTGAGCTAATCTTTCCATCTATTTTGGATCATTTAAATTACACAACAGTGGCAGCTTGGCTCCCTGTTCCTCCTTGAGTGATTCAGCTTCCCATGCAACTTACTCTCAGCTTTGCTTGCCTGGTACAGTCTTATTCTGTTTATGATTTGTAATTTGACAGAAACATTCATGACAACAGCAAAATGGAGATCATCCAGCTAGATCTATCTGCTGGCAGGTACTTAAAATCAGCTCCTAATCAGTGACTGGCATTTTTAGTGGCAATGAAACTCTTCAGTCTGTGTTAGCAATTAAACAGAGGGTTCAGAGCAATTACTGATTTTGTACAAACATCAGCTTGGCAGAGAAGCTGCTGAAATTAACCTTCCCGATAGGTTAATTTTTGGCATGGTTCATACTTTACCACTAGAAATATTAAAAAAGCTAGACTTCATCTGCCAATAAACAAGGTGCATGTAAAAGAGTGGGATTGAGTGTGACAGATTTGGCACAATAATTGTGAGGCAAAATAATTATTTTTCATATATTTTTAACAAGTATTTAGTAATATACACATATATCTATGACAGAACATATTAACTAGTACACTAACTGTTGTGTAGGAAAGGGGCATACAGAATCAAATTTTCCACTCTTGCATTATTATTGACAAAGGAAAAAGAAGCCAAATGGAAGTAGTCATCACAAGAACACCTTTTCAGAACCACAGAGTTTTAGACTGATGCTTCATTTTTCAGTACCAGAGCTGTACATCTACTGGTTTTACACACAAGTACATGTAAGGAAAGTAAGTGTTATAACCAGGGATCCTGGTTTTAGCTGATAAAAAAATCCCCAATTTCAGATTAAAAAAGTAACCCCAAATCCACGGTTTTTTTTTCCATGACCAAAATGAAACACCATTTTATACACACACACATATATATTAGTGATGTTTTATTTTAATCACAAAAATGTGTGGATTTTGGGTAACTTTTTTAAATCCAAAAATTGGGGATTTTTTTTAAATCAGAAAAAACCAGGATCCCTGGTTATAACCACAGTTTAAAGACACTCACACTAGCTCCCTTAGATACGTCCCATTCCAAGGCCTTTCATAAAATTGAAAAGGAGTGGGGGAGGGTGCTTGTCACGAAGGCTATTTAAGTCAGTACTGAATGAATCTACACAAGATGCTTACCATCTATATGAGCAGTGCTATTAGGCCACAGTAAACTTCCCTCTACAAATAGTATTCTACGGTGGAGTTGTTTACTCTGCTGCAACACAGAAGTAGATAGAGACTGGGGCTGGCTGGGACTACAGTGTGGGGCTGCCTGCCAGTTAGGCCCAAACCATAGCACCTCGTGCCCCAGGCAGCCCTTCCACAGCATACTGAGCTGGGCAGGAGCAGCCCCAAGTTAGCAGGTGCATCTACATGAGATGCTAGCTACACAGTAGCTTGATAACCAGGGATCCTGGTTTTCTCTGATGAAAAATTCCCTAATTTTTTAGTTAAAAAACTAACTCCAAATCCAATACCCTAGATAATGGTGTACAGGGAAAACTTGATGTAAGGAAGAGCTAGGGGACATTTTAGAGTGTGAACACAAGTAATTTTGTCCAGCTGATGAGAGAAAGTGCAACAAGCTATGAATGGTACAATCTACCTATTCAATGCATTTAGCAGGAAGTTAAAAAAAAAAAAACAATACTAGAAACACCAGGAATACATGTATATATTAAAATGCAGTCAACACATCATTTTAAATATCACCACTGGATCCACTGCATCTATCCTATCATAACTAAGTATTCAGCAAATCCTATCATCCATTAAAAAAAGTATGTGCTCTCTTTTAAGATAAAAATACACATTAAATAGAAAGTTATTAAATTTGGGGTGGGGGGAAAGAGTTTGAAAGATGCTCAAAAGGTCCCAGTTCAAAGCGGGAACATTTCAACATAACCTATCACAGAAAAATGTGTGTGTTCTGCACCAGGATGTGACCATTCTATCCTAGGAGTTAGTTACCCAAACCATGAGCATAGTTTAGACTGGCTTCCTCAGGATCTAGGATCTGGAGGGGTTTGGTGTGAGACAAACACACCATAGCTGACAGCAAGACAAGCTGGGGTCAGAAGTCAAAGTCAGAGACAAGTTAAGCTGAAGGTTAACCAGGATCAGAAGCCAAAACCCAGAGCCAAAGGCCAAATCAAAATCATGAGCAAGGAACCAGAATGGGGAAATGCCAAAGGTCTTACCAGAGCTGGAAGCGAGAGTTGGAGCCAGGAGTCAAAACCCAAAGGTCATTCAGGAAGTACACAGAAGGCCATGACCAGGAACTGTTATCTCTTCTGTGATAACAGGACTGCGGGCTGGGCCTGGCTTTTAATGTCTGGAGCAGGTGGAGCCTTCTCCAATGCCTTTATGGCTTCAGGGGTTTGGCTTCCCTGATTCTCTTACTCAGCCCAGCTCTGAGCAGAGCACTGCTCTTGGTTTGCTGCAGGCAGTACTTGTTTTGGGGATGACTTGCTCTGATTTCTTAATTGAGACCAGCTCGATTCAGAATACTGGCCTGGCCACATTACAACTTTTTTTAACTTGCATTTGAAACTTTCAGTTATAGAGATTCCATAAACTCTTTGGTTAAATGGTTCCAGTGCTTAAACATCATCATCAGAAACTTGTCCCTAGTATCCAACCTAAAACTCTCTTATTGCAACTTAAGCCTGCCACTTGTCCTCTATTTAATGGGCATAGGGAAGAACTATTAGTTTCTACATCACACAACTGTTTTCATCATAAGACTATCACATTCCACCTCAGTCTGCTCCTCCCTAAATTATATAATCCCAGTTCTTTCAATTGTTCCTCAGATGTCACATTTTCTAGACTTCTATGTGTTACTGTCCTCTAAATTCTTCCCAGTTTATTTTATTTAATTAATTTGTTTCTTCCCAATGTGTTTCTTAAAGTGCAGTGCCCCAAACTGGGCACATTATTCCAGGTAAATGCCTCTCAGTTCTGAATAGAGTCAATTTCCATGATAGTTTTTTTCAGATATTCCAGTGTGTTATTAGCAGAGATTCCGATTTTAAAAAGCCAAGATTTTTTAATAAAAAAAAATACACAATTTCACTTGGTATTTGTTTGTTTGTTTTGTGGTACTAAACTAATTTAGCTAATAATCCAGTATAATCCAGAGGTTGTTTTATGTAGTATTTCAGAGTAGTCTTTCATTCCTCATTTTGCTTTTATTCACCTGCTTCTTCATTGCATTTATATATTGCACTTGTTCATAATTAATTTTATCTCATTTCAGACTATTTTTTCCAAATAATCAAAGCTGTTTTGAATCCCAGTATTATCATCTAAAATGTGTGGTACCCAAGCCAACTTAGTGTCATCTACAAATTTCTGAAAGAAACACTCAATTCCATCCTCCAGATTATTAATGAAAATATTTAATAGCATAAAGGCAAATACCTGAGGACCTCCACTTAAAATATCATTCAAGCTTGAGATTAACCTATTAATGATTTCTCTTTAAGCTCTATTATACAACTACTTAGACATCACCTTTTACTTTTATGTAGATCTCATTTCCTTAGGTTACCTTGTGAGAATATTTTGGGGAAAAGTATCAAAACTCTTGCTAATATCAAGATAGATCACATCCACTGTTCTCTTCTATCTCCCAGACACAAAACCTGTCACCTAACAGAGCAAAGAAAAGGCAGTTGGACATGGCTTTCTCTGGATAAATCCATATTGATCATTCCTTAGCATTTTGCTATTTTCTATTAAATTATTCTTAGATTATATTCTCCTGTACCTTTCTGGATACAGGTTTCCCTTGCTTTAGGTGGTAGATGCTTTCCTGAAAACTGTGCATAACTCAAATTTGCACAAAGGGAACCCACTTTACAAGGTAACAAAGAGGGATACATTCCAAGACCTCAACTGCATCCGCAGCAGGTAAGCCTGCTGGGGCCAGGGCAGCGCCAGGCTCTTCCAGGCAGGGTCTGGGCTGGGCTGCTCTTGGGGCATGCAGCAGGGGGACTACAGCCACTCCAAAATTGACTATAGCCCTCCCAACCCAGTGCTTGCACCACCCACCCTGAGTTCAGAGCAGCCTAACCACCCCCACCCCCCTGGGGAAAATCCCAATCCCAGGGGCTGGGGTAATCCTGGAGTGGGAATGGGGCTAGGGCTGGGGCAGTGGCAGGAGGTGCACAGCCAGGACAGAGTGCAGCATGGAGGGTGTGGCTTCTGCTGCTATGGGCTGTCACTGTGGGTTGGGGCCAGGTGCCATGCCAGGCTCCTTCTGCTGGGGGTTGGGTCACACTGCACTCAGAGTACGTGGCAGTGTCTCTAGGAGGGTAATCAGTGGGAGCTACAATGAATTTAGAGGGTTGCTGCACCCATTCTGTAGCCCCCCCCTCCCAGTGCTGCCACTGCCCACTCTAAGTGCAGTGTGGCCCAGTCCCCACCAAGAAGAGCCTGGCACAGCCTCTGGCCCCAGCCCACAGCAGCAGCCCATAGCAGCAGGAGCCATGCCCCCCATCCTGCACCCCGCCCCAGGTGTGCAGTGCCTGCTTCTGCCCTAGCCCCAGCCCCATTCCCTTCCTCCCCTCCATGCACAGACTTACCTGCTACAGGTTGCATAAGAGTGAATTTACTTCACATATAACAAATTGGGTGTAAAAAGGGTCATTGCATAAGAGCAAATTTGCATATACAGAACCCTCATAAAGTGAGGGAGTCTGATTGGTCTATAAAGTCCTGAGTCCTCTTTGCCCCCCTCTTTTTTTAATGAGTACAATCTATTTTCACTTTTCCAGTCTTTTGAAAACTTACCTGACCTCCATAAGTTCTCAAAGATAACAGATTGTGGCTCTCCATTTACTTCAGACAAATTCTTGAGCCCATTAGGAATAATTTTCAAACATCTACTGTAACAAAAATATTTTGGGTATGATTTGTGTGTGCATAATGTATATAGAGATGATTGCATAATAATTCAAAAATAAATTCTTAGTTTTGTATATTGTAGGGGGGAGGGGGTATGTGTGTGGTATGTGCGTGGTGTGTGGGAGGCTTGGTGTGTGCATTGTATATGTGCTGTGTGTGGGGTATCTGGGGTATGCACAGTGTATGTGTGGTGTGTCTAGTATGTGGTATGTGTTTGTGTGTGTGGTGTGTGTGTGTGTAGTGGATGTGTATGGTGAGGTGTGGGGGTGTGGGTGTGTGGTAGGATGTGGAGAAGTATGTCGGGGCATAGGTTATGCTGGGTGGTTGTGTATAGGTGGAGGGTTGTGGGGGCAGAATGCAGGTGTGAGGGAGGTTGGGGGGGTGTGGGGACCCCTCCACATTCCCCCCATGGCTCAGTAGCGGACAAGGCACTCAGGGCACAGACACCCAGCAAGGCGCAGCTCTGGCCAGAGCTGCACATCACAGCAAAGGGCACAGCCTCCCTGCAGTTGCCTGTATCACCAGCACTCCCTGCCACTCACACACAGCCCCTGCACTAGCACAGCAGGGAGCGAAGCCCCATGTGTTGGAGCCAGGTGCCTTTCCTGCTGGGGCTCTGCAGCACCAGATAAAAGCCTCAGGTGCTGGAGCTGGCTGCCTTCCACACAGGGGCTGTGCTGCATGGGAGAGAATCCCCAGGCAGGGAAGGCAGCTAGCTCTGGAGCATGAAATTTCTCTCTGGTGCTGTACAGCCCCAGCAGGGAAAAATCTGGGTTCTAGCACGTGTGGGTACTCTCCTTGCTGTGTCAGTGCAGGGGCTGTGCGTGAGTGGCAGAAAGCACCGGCAACACAGGCAGTTGCATGGAGGCTGTGCCCCTTGCTATGATGTGCAGTGCTGGCTGGAGCTGCACCCCACTGGGCGCCTGAGCCCTGAGTGCCCCACCTGCTGCTGCCACTGCCTGCCAGGGCTGCATGCCATAGGGGGCATGTGGGGGTTTCCCACACCCCCCACGCTCCCTCATACTCGCACGCTGTCCACCCCAGCTCTGCATTGCCACCACCCCTGTCTCCCTGGGCATGAGCTTTGTGCTGCCACCAGCCCCTTCCCCACACTCCAAGCTCCCTCCCAGCTGAAGCTCCACACCCCCTGTTTCCCTACCTGCTCACTGGACCCAGCAGAAGACTGGGGCTGTGGCAGCAGCAGCAGCCCTGCCTAGAAGCTATACACTGACTGGCCAGGTCCTTCTGGCCATGAGGGTGGGATCCAAGCAATAGGATCTTTGGGGCTGTGTGTACATGTGGGTGCCTTGCTCCCACCCTTGTGGGTGGAAGGGCTGGGTGAGGCACAATTTGTTGGGAGTCCCCACAGGATGGATGAAAGTGCTTGGTGGGCTGGATCCAGCCCATGGGCCACATTTTTCCCACCTCTGGCCTACACACAATTCATAGTGATATAATGATGAAGGGTCATTCAGTAAACACCTCACTCAAGATTCAGCATTGCCTAGATACCAGTTACAGTGCATCTAATAATGTTTGCTATGTTGTCGAAGTGCCACAAATATCTCCAAGGAACTGTGAAAACATTGGCTAAAGGGACTCTGGTTCTGCAGTTTGGGGGTAGTGTGGACGGTTGATAGCTCACCCATGTCAAAAATTTACAGTTTACAAGAGAAGAAACCAGATGGATGTGATGGTCTGAAAGCTTTTGAAGTTGGAACAGGCAATGATGCATAAACCATAAAATGAAGATGATGATTATGACAAAGGGTTATAAAAAATAAAAAAAGATTAAATGAATTTTCCACAGCAAAGTGCAGGTTCAACTAGCATCATCAACACTTGTTAAGTTAAAAGCATCTACTTTTTTAAAGCTATCTGTAAATTTATGACTTCCCCTGCCCAATTTTGTTGCTACCTGTTCATACTATAATCCATATTGTTTAGTGCTTCATTAATGATTTGGATTATGGGATCAAGTGAACATTTAGTAAATTTGTGGATGACACCAAGTTTGGTGCAGTTGCAGACACTCTGGAGGATACGTTAAGGATCCAGATGACCTGGATACACTGAAGAAACAGCCCATAATCAATCAGATGAGATTCAACAAGAACAAGTAAAAAGACCTGCAATTTGGATAAGAATAATTTCACTCACAGATACAGACTGGTTTATGATCAGCTAGGCTGCAGTATTACAGGGAAAGACCTTAGGTTTACAGCAGACTATAAATTGAATATGAGCACAGTGTTTTGTAATAAATAACACTAATACTAAAAATAAATAAAATTAATATAAAAATACAACAGTATACTGGGTTGTATTAGCAGGAGTCTAACAGGAGTGTCACTTGCAAATAAGATAACTGATTCTTTTAAATTCAGAACTGGTGAGGCCTCACCTGGAGTACAGCATCCAGTTTTGGGCCCCCAAAATCAAGAAGGATGTGGACAGATTGGAAAGACTCCAGTAAAAAGCAACAAAATGACTAGAGGCCTGGGATGCATGACTTATGAGAAAAGGCTGAAGGAACTAGAGTTATTTAGTCTGGAGAGAAGAAAAGACTTTGGAGGGGGGTGGGGCAGTCTTCAAATACCTGAAAGGCAATTATAAATAAGTTAGAGATGTACTTTTCTGTGTGACTATAGAGGGTAGGACTAGGAGTAGTGGTCTCAAGCTGCATCTCAGGAAATTTAGGTTGGTGATTAAATTGGAAACCTTATGACTATGAGGGAGGTCAAGCACTGGTACAGCCTGCCTAGAGAAGTTGGGGAATCTTCATCTCTGGAAATTTTCAAGGGCAGACAGACACTTGGACAGATACTTGGATAGCCACTTGGCTGGGATAATCCTGCTTTGAGCAAGGGACTGTGCTGGTAGCCTTGTGAGCTTCCTTCTAGCCTTACTTTCCTATACCCAGGCTGTGTCTACATGAGACACTTACTGCTTAGTAGCTTGTTACTACTGCACAGTAGCTACTGTAGTGTCACAGGGCATAAACCATAATGTGACGCTATTGAGCAGCAGTAAAGAGCTACTGCACAGTAGTAATGAGCTACTGCACAGTCAGCATCACCAGGAAGCCATGTGGGGATGCTACTATGCAGAAATGCCAGTTACTGCAGTCATTTTGCACTTGGTTATGCAAGTACTAAATGACTGTGCAGTAAGAACTACTCAGTCAGTATCTCATGTAGACACAGCCACTATGAACTAATATACTCATCATTAACAATATGGCTAAGTATTGTAAATATTTTTATATATATATATATATATATATATATATATATATATATATATATTTCAAGTAACAGAAGGAATATATTGTTTGGCCAAGCAGGTATCTTGCTAAGCTTCTTATCCTTCTTTCATATTAGTACAGCATATTCCAGTGACCTTAATCTTTAAGAAACAGCAACTATCCTGGACTCTTTCTTTCCCTCCTTGTTTCTCTTCAGCTTGCCTTTCATAAACTCTTGCCTAACCATTCTCTAAGTTTTCTAAAATCCAGTATTTTTGTTCATCTGTTTCTTCTTTTATTTATGTTAATATACTCTTGCATAATTCATGGACTACCATGGCTACAACTTTAACATTATGATAATAAAATGCATCATTCCCTGAATTGCCATGTGACTTCAGATGTCTATCAGCTAGCAGAAAATCATGAGGAGCCTCGTCTCAGTTGCTTTCTTCACCCACTGTCCCAGAAGTTGTCCCCTACACAACCCAAAGACTGTGCCCTGCCCTGTTCTGTTGCTCTCCCTAGAGATATGACAGCAGTTAAAGTCCAACGTAAGCCCTAAGTTCTCTGATTTGGATATTTCTATTAACTGTTTTTTAAAAAAAGCCTACTTTATCTCATTCTCTTGGTGTGATGGTAGATAGTAAACCCTAACCATGACACCCCACATGCTTTTTCCCACTTTTAATTTAACCCAGACACTTTCAGTAGGTCTATCTCCCACTTTATTTTGGATGTCAGACCAATTACACGCACCTTGAACATACAAAGGAAAACCTCCTCCTCTTTCTGTCTGCCTGTTCTTCTTGAATAATTTGTGTGCATCCATGTCAATATTCCAATCATAAACCCAGCAAGTTTAGTTAGCTCAATAGATCATAGTTGTGTTTATGTACTATAGCTTCAGACTGATAAACTCATTTTAAAAAGTGACAGTTTGAAACATCAGGTAAAAACTTGACTCTCCTAAAGTTAACAGCAATCTTAATATATTACTCCTTAGCCCTGAGTAAAGATTTCACTGTTTGCTTTAATCTGGTGCCATGTTGAGATCATATATTACTTTGGAACATGCCATTTCCTAATTGGGAGTTAATTATGTGAATTTGGGTGTATTAGAGTTTACTTAACTCTAAACAATTAAATAAAACATGTTTTGAATCTAAGGATGTTTACTTTGCTAGGGTTACACCTTAATGCTAGATGCTATGTCACTTCATCATTATTAGATGTAGCCATAAAATAGCTATCTTCCTTAAGGGATTTTCATTAGGAACAATGTGGTTAAAATATGATGAGAGGTTTTATTTAATTAAAGGTGTAGAATGCTTCAAAGCCATTAGCTAGGAAGGTACTTGAAGTCTCCCAGAGCTACTTTAAATTGCATTTTAGCCATACTGTCAGAATACTACTTGATTAGAAATGTAGCTTATTAGAACAAAATAAAACCCTGCCAAACAGGACAAATGCAACATGGAAAATTTCAGTACTGTCTGAATTTAAGAGGAAATGTTCAATATATTTTCAAACATGAACCTATGTATAAGACTGTCTAGTGCCTGATGAGAAAACATAAAATAAGATTTTTTTTTGCTTTCTCCTCTAAGTCCAAAAATATATAAAACATAAATAAATGGAAAATGTGCAGCTAAATCTCAAAGTTCAGGAATCCCTACCATAATGCACTGTTAAAGGCTTGCTTTTTACAGACCGTATTTGTATTTAAAGGGGACTAAAAAAAGCATTGTCCCATCAGTTCTGTCCAGATTTTGACTTGTCCACATGGAAGATGGAGTATTCACTCAGTTCTTTCCTCTGCAAGCAATTGGATAGGGATAGAGCAAAGAAAGACACATGACAAAAGAAGCCAAGACTACATCCTTCCTATGTATCTGTTAGAGGATCTGGCTGAATACAGGAGAATGGAATAATCTGCCTTATGACAAAGATGAACTACCTCCCATGATCCGAGGGAAAAAAAGGGGGCAAGACAGCAATTGTGTCTTTGAATTACAGCTTATTTTTTGTCTGCATTTTTAGTAATACATCTTTGTGTGACCATTTATTCTGAGTAGAATGTAAACTTAGAATCTAAATAGGACCAGAGTAAATCAATTCTGTGACCTAAATATACTGGGTGATATTCTATTAAGACTCAAGTATGCCTCCCATGCTTATTACTGATTTTCTGTACTACTTCCAATGCGGTGACAATGATTTGAGGGGTGATAGGGAAGGTACTTCTGGTATAAGCATTGTGTAAGGCTTTCTCTTGGTGCTTTGATTGGGGCTTCAGCTGATTCAGAGGCCCCAAATCTCCCTGGTTGTTCTGTCTACTGTGCATCATGGGCAATCTGTTCTCTAGACACCACCAATCCTGTTCATCTATGACAATTCTATCCTGCTCCCTACCACATTGCCACTAGAGGTGCATTAAGATATATTGGGCCTGTGGGCAAACACAAAATTGGAGGCCCCTTCCCTCCCAAAGGAGCAGGATTCCAGTGGGAGAAGGGGTCCCTTCTCCTCCTGCGCTGCTGCTGCCAAGGGTGGGGCAAGGTGGGCCTCCATGCCCCATGGGGCAGGCTGGGAGTAGGGTGGCACATGCCCACCTCTCCTCCTTGATCCCCACTCTCCCTTCCCCTGCCATGTCCAGAGCAGAGTCCAGCAGAGTAAGGGCAGACGCAGGCTGCCTGCTGTGGGATCAGGGATTTCCCTTCCTATCCCACAACCCCTGGTCAAGCTGCCTATACCTCTGTCCTGCTCCCCACCCTGGCCCCAGGTCCTATGCACTTCTCTGGCTCAGCAGTGCCCTCAATCCCTGCCCCTTTCCCTGCCCCACTCCCTCCCTCATTGTGGAAGCCTTAATCTGCCCCCCGCCCCCACAACCCTTCCCTCCCCCACACCCCTTCCCCCATTAGACTTACCTGCAGGGAGCTGACTGCCCAGCTGTGTTTCTGCTCACATGCGGCTGTGCACATGCACAGAGGTAGCACTCATGCCCACAGCTTGCAGGTCTCCTAGGTTCTGGCTTTATGACTTTTCAACTTTACCACTGAAGTCAACAGGAAAAGAAAAATAAATCCCATTACTTTCATTCATTATTATTTATACCACTGCTACTTGAGAAAACAGCCTGACTATACTCTCTGCTCCAAGGACACAACATTAGGAAGTGGGGCATGGGTAACATGGCTGGGATGGGGTCTAAGCCATGAGCAGAGCAGACAAGATGATGGCAGCCAGTGACTTGTGAGATCCATCTGGTTTGGGGGGGTTCAATTTAGAAGGGGGCAGCTGGGGGCTAGGTACGTGAGGTGAAGACCCAAGGAAGAAGGATGAACAGTGCTGGAGTAAGCATACAGCCAAACAGGGCAGAGTCAGGCCAGTGAGAGCTGAGCCAGAGCCTGCTGCTGCAGCTGCTGCAGCTGCTTCCACTGGTAGCAGCCTCCAGCTGGCTTTTCCCTCCAGCCTCTCCTCCCAGTGCAGGCCACATGGCAGGAGGGGAGGCGGCTCCACCTGCTCTTGCCACCTGTGTGGGATATGGGGCTGCCCCCAGAAGCCTATAGAAATTGGGATGGCCCTTCTGGGCCCCACTATCTCTCCAGCTCGGCCCTGGCATGGGGCCCTGACTCTCCCCAGGCACCAAGCGGCTGATCAGCACCTGAGAAGGAGCCTGTGGGAAAGCGTGCAGCAGCTGTGGAGCAGTGCTGGAGTGGCTCTTGGAGCTGTTGCAGTAGAGCTTCCAGTCATGTGGGTGCCCTGGGTGATGGCTGCAGGCCCCACCTCATGGCTTAGGGTCCAAAGCAGTGGCTGTGCCCAGCCCAGTATGGACAAGCTTACACTACCAGGTGGCACCCTTGCATGCCAATTGCGCCCGTGCCCTATACTGGCTCCTGCTGCCTCAGCCTGAGCCGGAACAGGCGCCGCCAGACTGTCTACGTTGAGGAGGAAGGCATGTGTGTTTGTGGTCGTTTAAGTCCTTCTAAAGTCAGAAATCAGACAGTTCTAGCCTGGCACCACCCCTGGCTCTCCCAACAGGCCCAAACAGGACCCCTTGCAGACTGGAATACTGCCCACTTGCAAAGGGAAACTCAACATTTCCCGAGAGGTCCCAGGCATCCAGGAGCCCAGGCCCCATCAGCCCATGCATTAATCCATCTATAGTTGCCAGACACCGTAAGAATCCCTCTCAACATCCCAGATTTACCTATCTTGTGTATTCTTTGTCCAAGCTGTTCCACCATGCTCCACATATGACCAATTGTCTCTCAGCATTTTGCAGATATTTGACAAGCTGCAGCATGCTCAAAGGTGCAATAAATTATGACACAGCCAAGGGTGGTCCTGTAAACCAAACTGGGGATACATCTATACAAGATGTTTACTGTGTGATTGACAAATTAGCTGTGCAATAAATGTTGTGCATCTGCACATGCACCCCTATTAGGCTGGAGTAATTAACTCTGCAGCAGCATAGTATTGTATGTTTTGTAAGTATGAACAGAATATCACTTGTATGTACAAGTACTACCCTGCTGTAGACTTAATGAATGTACTCCAACCTAATAGAGGTGCACAACAGTTATTGTGCAGGTGATTAGTCGACTGCACAGTAAAACACTGCACAATTTAAAATTCTGCATACAAGTACTATCCTGTTACAGATGAGATAAGAAGCTCCATACCAGCTATGAACTGACTGCCCAGAGGAATTTTACATCTATTGACTCCTCTATGGAATCCTATGAAATATGAACTTTCATTTCTACCTAGGAGTACTTTTATAATCTTTTCTCCAATGCCTGATGAAGTGTGTTTGTGCCCAAAATCTTGCAATTAAATATTTTTTTTTGCAAAAATCTTGTTGGTTTATTACAAGGGTAAGCAACGCTTTTTGGCTGGAGTGCCAAAACCCCGCACAATGTCTACCTTGGAAGGTGCCAGAGTGCTGGCATGCTAAAAAAAAAAATGATGGCAGGGGGTACATTTCAGTATGCCCTGCTTGTGCCCCTTGCCCCCACCCAAAGCCCCTGCCCCCCAGCCCTGCTGCCCCTTGTCCTCCACCTAAAGCCCTCCACCCTTGTCTCCCACCCTCCAGCCCTGCTCGTGCCCCAGCCCTCCAGCCCAAGTTACATGGCTATCAGGATCTACCCAGACCCTGAGGTGGCTGCAAATGGCTACTGCCTCCTCACCCCAGCCCCATTTCCAGTCCCAGTTGCCTCCCAGCCCCAGATCTGGCCCTGGGTTCCAGGGAGGCAACAGATACTGGTGATGCTCCCCACTGTGCTGCTCTCGCCACTACTTCTGCAGAGCAATGTTGGAACCCGGCATAGCAGGGCATAGTGGGAGGCACAGAAAGCTGCCTGCTGCTGCGAGCTCTCTGCTGCCCTACCCACACTTCCCCTGCAGGTGGGGGCAGCAGCAAGGGGCACAACCCTGCATGCTGCCCACGATGCTCCTGTGGGGCAGTGTGACCCGGCAGCACAAAACTTGCAGCAATAGGCAGCTTCCCTGTGCAGCCCCTCTGTTCACTGCTGCTCCAAGTATCTGCTGCCTGGGCCAGGTGGCTACAAACAGCTGTTGCCCTTCCAGCCCTGGCCCTGGCTGTCTCCCAGCCCCAGGCTCCAGTACTGCATCTGTTGAGGCCAGGGCCAGGGCCAGGGCTGGGGCTGGGGCTGAAGCCAGGGTGGGGAGGCAGCAACTGTTTGCAGCCTCCCAGCTGCAGCTGGCCCCAGCTCTGGGGTAGATGCTGCCAGCCATGGGGCCCAGGTTGCTCCCAGCTACCATGTACAGAGGTTGAAAAATCTTTGTATATGGTCACATTTGGCAGAGTGACAGGCACACAAAACAGCTAGGTAAATGAGTGACACCTAGGGTTTTGGAGAAGGTTAAACTTGATCATAAAAATGGTACCATGGTGACTACCCCACCAAACTGTCCTTAGTGGTCATGACAGGTACGGGAGGATTCCACTCACTATGACATCATAGTAATCCTGCCCTAATATCTATTTTATCATGCCAAAGTCCAGCCTTTCAACTGGAGAGGCAATGCTTATACCAGAGGTGAACTTGGTCATTGCTCTTAAAGTGTTTTTGTAAACTTGAACAGTACATGCACCTATGCTCAGAGGGGCATATCCCTAGCATGTACTAACTCCAGTGAAGTCAATAGAGCTGTTTAAGTGAACAGCACCAGAACCAGTGGTAAGTGGCTTCTTTCCAGCCCTCCCTAAAAGGCAAAAGTTTCTCCATTTCACTTAGAAGCAGTAGGGATGGCCAGATGGATCTTATCTTGCTTTCCAGAGAAGGAACATTTAAAGCAGGAGATTCCTCAGTACCTTAGTAGAAGGCACTTAGTATTTGGTGGGTGGAAGTGGCAGATTATGTTTTCCCTATGAATATACTCAGTACGGACAAGGATTCAAATTCCAGTACTATGGAAAATGAGGTACATGCTGGCATTCCAGACCTCTTGCTTGGAGCAGAAAAGTCAATTCAAAAGTTAGCTCACCAGCCAAGGGCCAATAGGGAGCTGTTTCTTAGCTCCCCTGCCCCATGGCAGACAGACTGGTTCCAGCTGGTAGAGGTGGCAGGGCTCAAACCAGGTGTTCTTGAGACAGATGGAGCCAGATGGTTTTCTCTATTCACCTTATTGGTGGAAACAGGCTGGGGAGGGGCATCATTGGGGTTCATGGGGGAATGCCTGCAATCTCTTGTGCACAAGAGGTGTGACCCAGTTTTTTGTCAGGGATGGGAGATAGGGGCAGCATAGCTCAGCCTGTCCTGGACACTCAGAATGGGGCTGACTCCAAGAGAATACCCTCTCTCCTCCCTGTTCCTGCTTAATCCCTTGCACAGCTTTAGGTGACCCAGATCTACCACATAAACAGTCCAGGGACTTTCTCAAATTGTTCAAGTGGATATAGGAATTGCCCTCATCCTTAAGCATGGGTAGCAACATCCTTTCAAGGGTCCCTGAAATCTCACTACTGGGTAAACCATGCTCTCCTTCCTTTGTGAAGAGTAAGAGAAGGAGAGGGGGACTGGGAGACTGGGAGACTGGGGATCCTGGTGACCCCAAAAGAAATGAACAGGCATTCAAGATGACATTAGGAAACTTCTGAGAACTTCCTCTATTCTTGTGCAGTGGGAGGCATTTTTGCCAGCACATATGTAACACATCTGTGGCCTCACTATCTTCTGAAGAAGTGACATTTGCAGGGCCCTTTAAAGTAGTACATCTTGGTGTTAACAGATCACCTCTTTCAAAATTGTTTTAGGCTGCTTGACAACTTAGGAAAATGTCACTGCATCAGTTACACTTTTCAATGATTTCTTCATACCACTATGAACAGATGTCCTTGCTTACACCAGAGGTGAATTTCATCATTGCTTTTAAAGGCTAAGTATGCAGTCAAAAAGGCTGAGGCTGAATCGATTCAATCTTTGCAGGTTTTTTTTAAACTGCATAGATTGAACCAATAAGCAAGTGAACTGACATTCACTTTTCAAACAGAAAAGGTAGCCAGATCCCATGCAGTGGCCCGTACTAATAGGGAGGCTCTAGAGCACATCTCCCAGACTGCTGGCCACTGCAGAGAGCTGGAGCCCACTGATTCCCCAAGCCACATCCCCTCCTCAGCCTCCCCACTGGCTAAGCAAGGGGTGTGGGGGGGAAAAAACCCGCACGTCTTGCCTGGCAAGGAATCCCCAGCTGAGAACAGCCTAGGTGGGAGAGGGTGGGGAAGCTAAAACTGGGGGCTTTACTCTGTTCTACCTCAGGTGGGAACAGGGCTGGACTCTCTTAGATATGCCCCCTTCTCAGCCTTCTAGCCAGCTGAGGCAGTGGAGGAGGGAAGTCTGCACATGGGCTTGGCTCTGCCCCCAGAGCAGGGGGAGGGGGGCAAGAGATGCCTGCAGCAGGGACTTAGTTCTACCCCCAGAGTTGGAAGCCAAAAGTCACGCCTATTCCTCAGCCTCCAGGCTGGATGGGGGGAAGGCCCACAGCAGAGATTGGATCTCTTCCCCGCTAGAGCTGTGAGCAGGACTGGAGTCCCCTAGTCATTCCCCCTTCTCAGCTTCTGGGCCAGCTGAGAGTGTGATGTGGCTCCCAGCTTGAGGGGGCAGAGCCAAGTCCTAATGCAGGCTTCTACCCCCCCAATCAGCTGGCCCAGAGGCTGAAAAGAGGATGTGCCAGGAGACTCCAGCCATGCTCCTGAACATGGGAACCAAGCCCCGGTATAAGCCTAGCCTTTCCCACAGCCAGCCAGATAACTGAGAAGGAGGCATGCTTTGGGGCAAGCCAAACCCTGGTGCAGGCTTCTCCTCTCCCTCCTCCCCATCCTGTCTCCCCTCTGCCAGCCCCAAGACTGAGAGGAGGGCATGGTTCTCATCTCCCAGCTCTAGAGGAAGGGTCAAGCCCCCACTGCAGACTCCCACTCCCTTCCCCAGGCTGGCAGATGGGGGTCTATTTCCCCACCACCACTCCAACCAGCAGCACCGGGCTGGGGGTCTGGTGCTGGGCCAGGGGGGAGAGTTTTCCCCACCCCTCCTCAGCCATCTGGAGTGATTCTGTTTTAGCTAGGAAGTAGAAGGGTAGGGCAGACCCTGCTATTGTAGCAGACACTACAGCCCAGGCCTGCGAAGTATCATGGGATGCTGGGGGACTGTGAGTTAACTTAAACTGGGAGGAGATCTGTGACAGAAGTTCCATAAACCAGTTTTACTTAAATCAGTTAAGTCTGATACTACATCCAACCAGGTTTATCTTAAAACAATTTTGGCCGTTTTGAAAGTGGTTTAAGTACAGTGAACTTCTGTTTGGCTACAGATTTAAACTAACTGGTTTCTGGTCACTTAAACTGGTTTATGTTAAACTTCTGTCCCTAGTCAAAGTGTTTCTGTAAATGTTTACACTAAATGCTAAAATCATCTATATTTAGAGGGGCACATCCCTAGCAGGTTCCAACTTCACTGAAGTCAGTAGAACTCCTATAGAGTTAGTCTGATTTATAACAAATGAAGATATGCCCCTCTGTTTTTAACACGCTAATTATTTATTCTCAGTGTATAAAATTTACTGTTTAGAATTCATTTTTTTCACACAACAATGAACCATGCATCTGGGTGCAGAGATTAACATTCATATTTTAGAAAAACATCAAATGTAGCTCTTATGAGGTGGTTTGATATCATGCTGTTGCATGTGTAACTCCTATTTTTTCTCCAAGGATTGATCTCTCATAAATTGCACCAGTTTTTCACCTGCATCCCCTGAATTCAAGGAAATTACCCCTGATTTACAGTAGTATAATACAGATAAGATATATTCCATGAAAATCCAGGTGAGGGTGGCCAAATCTCCTAACCCTTCTTTCTAATAATAAATGAAAACCTTGACACAGTTGAAAGCTGCAGAACACCAAAATTTTAAGTTGCAAATGCCTCAGAGTAAAATGATCTTTGTGTAGCACCCCAGCTCAAGTAATATTTTGTCATTAAACAACTTCATTCATTCACCATTAAAATTGCCCAAAAGCTTCAGTCTCCTCATTAACTGCATTTTGGCTATTCCTGTGAGGTTCCAATCTATTCATAGAATTTTAGTTTTTTACTAAGAATTTAAAAGTGCAGTGACACAGCACTTAATGCATCCTACTGCAGTTTAGGAGGTGTGACTTCAAGCCCTGGTCTGCACTTTTGCCCAGTTGGCTCAGCTCTAAAAAGGTTCCTGATTACCAGAACTAGTTTGCTAGAAGTGGCCAAATGTGATGCTAGCCATGTCACTCCATTGGTGTGTTTAGCTATTAAAACAAAGTTTGCCTTAACTATGATGACTTTCTGTGCTGATAGGCTCAGGAAGACCTTGCCCAGTAAATCAGTTTTCATCTAAAATGACCATAGATCGGCAATACATTGCTAGGAAGCCCTTTTATGCTATATTCTGTGAGGAAATAATGGAAGGATCTTGCTTTGTTGAGAAACAGTACTGCCAGGAAATGAGAAGAAGAAAGAGGATAGGGACCTATGATGCATACAATTGGTCTTTCAGGAAGAGACTTCTGACAGCCTCTTGACATTTCTCAGAAGTCTCACAAGATATATAGATAGAGTCAGATCAGTAGATGAAATCTGGGATCAGATCATAAAGAACAAATTCACAGAGCACATGAAGTAAAGAAAAGCTCTTGAACAGTACATCAAAAAGTTGGAACCTAATCTTCTTGTTCATTGAGCATTTCAGTGATTTATGTTTAAATCACAGTCTCCAGAATTATTGTTCACATTCTGGTACTATTTTCTGTGGCTACTTCTGCTGTGCTTTGGGTAACCCTATTATATATAATTATGTACCTACCCAACCCCCGCAAACCTAATCCTTCTGTGATTTCTTCCCCATCCAATAGCCATTGATCATGGGGAAAAATAGATAGATAGATAGATACATACTGATCAATATATATTTATATATTGACATCTATATCTCTATATTTCTATCTCTATCTAGAGAGATAGAGGTATATATTGATCAGTATGTATCTATATATCCGTATGTGTGACAGGCAGCCATCCTGGGGCCAGGTCTCATGTCAGCCCACTCACCTGTCTAGTTCAGTCTTCCCTGTCTTTCCTGCCATGACTTCATGTTCTAGTTGATACTATAAGCGGGAAGCTGCCCATTCACTGCCCTGATGCCAGGGGGCACTATCCATGGCTCTGAACCTTCCTTACGCCATGGCCCATGCCTCACATCCAGAATATTATTATTGCTTCCCAGCTTCAGGCTGGGCCAGATTCAGTCCATTGTTGGGCCTCTTCCAGACTCCTACTCACTCTGCCCCGCTCTCACAGGGGTTTCTTGCCCTTTGTCCCCTCTCACAAGGGCCTGTTTCACTCTGCCCCTTGCTGAGCCACATACAACCTGCCCTGCTCCCTTGAGGCCATCAGCTTGCCTATGAAGTCTTAGGCACAGCACATGCAGCATCTTCAGTTTGCTTATGCTCACCTACTCTATGTGATATAACCTTATGCTAAACACTGGGTGATTCTGCCCTTAGCCCTTCATGGGGAAACTTGCTTTTGTTCTCACTCATGGGGTTGGCCCATGTACTGCCCTTCAAACTACCCTCACAGCTCTACTCAGTACACCCCTGGTGACCCCTTCAGGCCACTCTCAGAAATCCTACTCTGTACCCCACATGCTCAGTCCTTCAAGTTCCTCTCATTGCACCCTACTCTGAGTGGGCCCCTGTACCACCACTGCCTTCTCTGGGGCCTCCAGGGTCTCACAACCCTGCGGGGCTCAGGTGCCTCTCCAGGCATGCCTGGCCCTTTTCACTCTCTCCCCAACTCATAAATAGGGGTTAAGGCACCCCTACCCACCTCTCACTAGGAGGTAACTGGTCTGGCATTTCTTGGGGACTGCCTCACTACAAGGAGTCCCACCAGGCCTCCCTTCTCCAGCAGGGTGTAATTTCAGGTCATGCCCAGGACCAGGAGCCTCCAACTATCACCATAGCTCCTGCCCTTACCTCCTAGATGTTCCAAGAGCAGTAGCTCGGCTGTCTGATATTACTGTCTTGGTGGCTGGCAGCCAACTGCTACTACTTCCTGACTTCCCTAAGTTTGAAAAGGGCCACCTTAATCGAGCACCTGCCAGCTGCCTGCCTGCAGCCATTAAAGTGGCAGGCACCCAAACGTGCACTGCTATTATATCTATCAATCGACGAATAGATCGATGGATACGCACACACACACACACACGTGTGTGTGTGTGTGTGTGTGTAGTCTGTATACATATATTTTCTGTATATATATAATATACAAAAACACACACTTATTTATTCATTGATATATCTTTAATGTGACCAGAACACAAAAGAGCATGTAGAAGGCTTTGTATCTGACTCCAAAAGCACATTATTTAAATAGGCAGTCAGCCAAACAATCAGGGAAATTAAAATGGAGTTTCTATATTAGACCATTTTAAAAATTAGACCAGTGGGAGTATTAGTTGTTTACTTCAGTTAGCATTTGTAAGTTTTTAGAAGTAATTTAAAAGAAAGGAAGATTAGTGACTGGAATGCTAAGTTAGGGATGAAGTCAAAGGCATGGGTTTGTATGGAAGATAGCAAAAGGAGAAAAATTAGAAGGTGTGGTAGGATGAACTACACTGCTGGAGCACAAAAGAGGTGAGAAAAGAGTGGTAAGAAAAGACAGTGCATAAGCAGATGAGAGAAGAACTGTACAAAACTTAAAAGAGGAGGCAAGATTAGTTACATAGTTTGGAGTTACCTATTACCTAATACTTCAGAATTGAGTCCACACTTGTGCAGTTGTAGTAGTCAGGTTTGTTAGACACCAACACACAAAAAATCATTAAAAAGGTACAATCACACCGAAAATATTGATATTGACTAAAGCATTGACACAGATGTTAATTTAATTAAATGTTTTGAAGGTTTATCAAGCCTGTTTTTAACTTGTAGCAATTGGCAATAGGCTAATAACAATCACTGTTCAGAATTTAAGGTATCAACTGTCATGTCTGAGTTTTACCTGTTGGTTAGAGTGCCGATGCCAGCAAAGTAAAAGAACATAATAACTTAGTAAGGATGCAGGCCATAAAGACCCCTCAGCACTAGTAGCCTTTATTTCTTTGCTAAAAGAAGCATTGCAGTTGGAGTTTGTTAAAAGTTTGTTGTCCACAATTAAGGAGCTTGTTGTCTGCAATGATAAGTATTGCAGGTGCCAATCACAAGGTTGACCTTTTGAATCCGCTGAGGGCAGCCAGATGAATCATGTATCTAGGTCAACTGAATAGGTATCTAGGTCAGATGAATATGTATCTAGGTCACTGTGTAAGAATGTAATTGGCAGTCAGTAAATATTCACAATTGGCATGAAGTGATTGGTCACTGCTGACTATAACTAAGAGCAGATTCCTGCCATTAAGTGGAGAACTCTGAGCACACCAAGGAGACACAGTCAGCAGATTGGCCACCTGTAGACATCTCCCCACCGCCGACCTTCATTTTGGTGTATTCGTTTCTCACCGGTTCATCTATCCTTCTCGTCAAAGAGCTCTTGGAAGTTTACTGATCGAAAGTGCATTATAATTTTTCCCTGTGCATGAGCTGTTGAGCAGTTCTGGGACTATTGAGTCAGGCAGCCGCACCTAGCCTCCAGGTTAGAAAGCAAGGGCTTGGCTCAGGAACTCTGTGAACCAACAGACCCCTTTAGACCATTCTGTTTTATGCACTGTAACTGAACAAGTCAACTATCCTGCCTACGCTGAGACCATCGGTAGCGTAAGTACAATAAACCTTTCATACAACCAATACGCTTCAAGCTGCCTGACTCCTACTGGCTGCTACTCCCCACCTGTCTGGTCATCTATCCCTTCTACGCCAAGCCGGTTGTGCCGACCCAGGCTCGCAGGTCAAGGGTACACCGGTTACGTGGTGCAACATCAACATGGTGAGTATGAGCTCCGACTTTCATATGTTACAACATTATATTGTTTTATGATTTTAATGGAAATAATATGGCCTGTAATCAATAGAAAGTGTTGCTTTTATTTTAATAATCACATCTTTATTCATAAATACTAAGATTTTTAGCCTGCTGTTAACACTGTTTATGTTTTTTAAATGTCTAGCAAAAATGGGATAAAATAATTCACCCTTTTACCACTTTAAGACTGGTAGACAAACTACATTACTATCACAAGGACACATAATCATGGATGCCTGTTTAAAATAGTAGAAGTGCTCTATTGGCAGTCTGGGGGGGAAAAAAAGGTTATATTTCTTATACCACTGTTTTCCCCTTATACTGTAACACCAGATAGCAATCAAATGCAGGCTACACTATCACTCATCTGTGCTAGTGAAATGAATGTAATTTTTCTGGTCACCCACCTGAAAATATATTTATGGAAATGTTATTTGCTAGAATCTTATAAACATTATGGAAATCCTGTTTACTAATATGTTATAAATGGAGTTGGCAATACTGGTCACTCTTTATTTCTTCCAAGATAGTATTCTTATTAATAATGATAACATGACATCCAAGGACTGAAATTTAGACAATATTTTAAGCACATTTACTGAATATATATATATATATATAATGAAAAGTTATTCTCTGTCCCAAACTGCAAGAATTTACTTACAGAAGCAATAATATTTTGATATCTATATATTTTTATTTTTGATACATCTATAAAAGCCTTTGAATAATTGAACTCTTTTGAAACATTCAGTCATTTTCTGCGGACCTCTGGTAAAAAAAATCCCCAAAACATATTTGTGATTTTTTTCCTTCTCTTTGGCCCATAGGGCTTCTTCACACATACTCCAGGGGTGGGTGGGTGGTGCTTTAATTAGATTGACTCTGAGAGTACTTAAAATGCTTGCAGTGTTTTGTGTATTCAGCGTCCTGTGCTTTAAAATAGTGGTGGGGGTTCTTTAACTAAAATTCATTTCTCAAGCTTTAGCTAAAGCATCCCAACACCATTTTGAAGTGCAGGTGGCTGAATACGTGAGATTCAGAGGCTGCTGCAGTGTGCTAATTAGCAGACTTGATTAGTTGAGTCTGCTCCAATGTGGTGTAACTGTAGTGCATCAGAGCAGCATCCCTGTATGTGTACAGGCACGAATAGTGACTAATTTTGGACTAATCTTAACAAAAAATTGACTGTGTCAGTCAATGACTCACCAATTAAGAGTGATGGTATGAATTTGATTTAACTTCTTAAAAATGTAAATTAGTGAAAGCGTGTTTAGTTAATAAGAATACAGACTTCGCATCCCACCACCCCTCCCTAGTTTGGTGTTCAATTTTTCCTTTTGAACAACAGAGGAGGGGTCATATTTTATTTGAGTTGGGGAAGATGGAGAGCGCTTTGATTTATAAAACACCGCATCCCTAAATTAATCTATTGAATCTACTAGGCATCTAAGTGGACTAAGGTACCTAGGCACACCATTTTTCTTATCTAAAATATAGCAACTAGATGATCATTGATTTTTGTCAGATACTAAGTCCCTTATGTAGAGTATGTCACATATGCCTTGTGTTAAGGAGGTTTCCAGTTTCTGACAATTTTCTATTATAAGAATTCAGAAATAAATGGTAGCTATGCATTGTAACCCATGCTGGTATAATGTGGAAGCCTATCTGACAAGTATTATGACTGAAAGGGAAAGAAATGTATAGTGTCCTAGATGTAGAATGGATGTTAACAGTGTAAAGGTGCTGATATAAATGACCCACATACAATTTTTTTGCACAAATTCTGTATGGAATAAGGGTTGTTTGCTCATTTTGTCAAATGATGCTCACTTTCTATGTACTTCCTTCCCCTTTTGTTTTAAGTTCACACTCCTCTGTTTTTATCATCACTGGAAACAGAAATGTGTGGGACAGCACCCAAGTTACTAAAATGATGTCTGACTAATCCAGATAACGGTGCACAGGTTTTACAGGGTGTAGACAGACATAATACTTAACTCGTTCCAAGAATGTCACTGATTGAGAACAAGCTCACATTTGTCACAGAAATATCCATAGGTCCACTGCTAAGGGTTCTAAGTAGAACTGCCATCTTTTAGAGATTTCCTTTCTTCCAAAAAGCCTCCAGGGGGTATAGTATCCAGACTAAGCCCACCAATGCTCAGAGTTTCCCCACCATTCCACTATAAGGCAAGGAAGACCTGGATTGGCTAGACATCAAGAAAAAGGAAAACATCATGGCCCACAATTGCAATTTCCTCCCCGCCTTTCAAAAACAAGCAAACAGACAAAAAAAGACTGATTGAGTTTCACAAGGAACATAATTGCACTTTACCAAAAATCTAATTCATAGTACCGTGATGGAGGATACACAGATGTATTTGTGGGGGGTAGCCTGGACCCCCATGATAGGAGATGGACCATTTGGGGTAGCAGTGAGAATGGAGGGATTACCTGGTGCTGGAAGGAGTTGGGGCAGGGGAAGGAAGTTCTGTGTGGCCCCTGCTTGTGGTTCGTTGGGGTCTCCTAAAATTTGCAGAGTTTTTCAACCCCTGCCCTGCAAAGCTGCTTGCCAATTTTGTCTCCCTGCTACAGACTCTGCCATCCCTAGTTTGCAGGCTCATTTGGGGTAGGGGTGGGGTGGAGGGATTGCCATGTGCAGTGCTGAGATCATGGGGCAGCTAACAGCACATTTTGCTACCCCAGTATGGAACCGACAGGCGTTCTGAGTGCCCATTGTGTCATGGCTCAGTTTCTGGAGCAATAGCTAGGTGTTAAAAGCCAACCTGCTTCACAGTTCTTTCATGCTGACAGCCACCATGACCTCCATTGGTGACTGGATCCCATAAAGGTCTCTCAACTGCCGCTTAGAGCTGTAAAAATGACTCCTAACACTCTTCCCTTATATCTTTTCCCTCACCCTCTATGCTGTCTACAGGGGAAAGGAGTTCCCTACCACCAGCTCCTAGACTGAAGCACAAAGCTGTTACTGAAAAGGAAATTTTCACTGGACAGTTAGCAGAGATTCTCACCTTTTATTATTGAGGTTAAGGTCAGGAAGACCCAGGATCCAGTTCTGAAACCTCTTTATAAACCTCAGCCAGACACTCCAGGATATTTTGCAATTGCAACTACCCCTCCACCTTGTTGTTCATTATCTCCAGCTGCACCTTCCCCCTTTCCTCCCCAGGACTTTAGGCCATACCCCTGGAACATTAAAAGATAAGGGACTTCTGGAACATGGGTATCATCATATGAACATATAATGGGGAGCAAAGGGAATCATGTACTATCCATCCTGGAAGTCAGAAAGTCGAATAAAAGGGAGATCATGATGAGACCACCAATCTGTGAGAGTTTGTCATGTTATATGTAAAAAACTGGATGCTCACAATCAATGTCTGTTTCTCTGCTACTTTTCCAGGGCATCCCCTGTTGCCTCCAGACTGAGTAAAACCCAAAACCACAGCATGCCCCTAAGGGGCCCTGGAGCCCTAAGGACAGCCAGACACTGGAAACAGGTAGTACAGAGCAGAGTTTCTTTCAGCACTACTTTCAGGAAGCCAAGAGTACAACACCACCGCAGGTGCATGGAGAGAACTCTGTACCACCCTGCTCCAGATGGTAAATGACCAGTTGATAGATGTATCAGAATGAGCAACAAAGGCAGTTCTGGAGAGGATTTGTGAGGCAATGCAGGAAACTATTAATGCCTACTGCAGACAACATGGCTACCAACACAGCTACCAAATGCATCCCTGAAACATGGAAGATGCTGAATTTTAGCTTATTTGGGACTTAAACTTCATTTCTGAACAACAAGAAAGATTTTTATATCTCCCTGCCTGCTTGCCATCTGACACTATCAGGGCAGGAACCCTGCCTTATCTGCACATCAAAGAGCAACTCACAAAGGCACTGTCATGAACCCAGAGGAAGAGACTTCCACCTTCAGCTTCCTCTGTGCAAAAATGAAGTTCATTTTCTATCTATGGGGACTTTTTACCATCTTTAATTTTCCCTGAGCCTGAAGAAGGACACATGTGCCCCAAAACTTGCAGAAATAGATCTTTTTTTTTTTAGATAAATTAGTTGGTCTAATAAAAGTTATCATTTCTGAACCAAGAGCTCTAGAGTTTTGCATTTCTTTACTGCAGACAAGGTCCTTTGGGAAAATCCAATATCTTTTATTAGACCAACTCAAATAGTTGGAAAAATTCTTCTTAGCAAGCTTTTGGACACAAACACCCTTCATTAGGCTGAGGAAGAGTCTGAAGATGATCTGTGCTGTTTCTGGATGGAGTGGTAAAGCAGCCAGAGGCCAATGCTTATGCAAGAAAGCCAGTCAGTTAAAATGTAACTTGAGGTGGTCAGTAGGTGAGAGATAGGTGGGAGGGATGTGGGGAGGGAGAATGAATGTAGCTGTAGTCAAAGGATGGGAGACAGGAAGGTGTGATGGGAGTCAGGGAATAAGAATAGCTGTTATAAAGTGAAGGGTTTACCTGGAGAGTCACATGTTAGGCGGTTTGTAATGTGCCATAAATCCAGTGTCTATATTTAGTCCATGATTTTTGTATACAGTAGATAGATGAAGTGAAGTACTGGACGATCTGACAAAAGCCATGAGGATGCTGCCACAGACACTCCTGGAATCTCCATATCACCTCCCACCAGTGTTGTACCTTGGCAGCACTGGGGCCATTCTATCCCACCCAAAGTTGTGGGTAACAAAGCTGCCCTGTGGCAGCCCAATGCCATGGGCTTCATTAAGGTACCTTCCTCACCCTGGCTGCCCTAACATTCAGTCAGCACTGGCAGCTGTATCCTTCCTTTTCTGCTCAGCCTACCTATGCGGGGAATAAAGGAGAAATGCATCCTCACCAGTTCTTGGTCCCAGGATCTGCTCCACTGACTTACCAATGGGTCTGCACACACACTCATGTCCATGATCAGGAGGGGCCAATCCACTTCTCCTGGTCTGGGGCAAGGGCAACCAGACCTTACACCTGATAGCTACTAAATCCCAAGGGACTGTTTTGTTTTGTTTTGTTTTGTTTTGTTTTTTGGGGGGGTTGTTTTTTCATGAATCCATGGGGTATGCTGCAGCCACACTGTGCCAGCCATCTATGCCTGGATTGCACTTCTTGGGCACTTCTGGCCACAGCAGTAACAGCTTCTTGGTAGTTTGAGGTCTAGAAGATGTCTTTGTCACTCCACTCCAATGTGTGCCCTCCTTCCTTCCAAGACAAAAATGTCTTTGGCATGTGGTTGGTGTCTGTGAGCCACATTCAGTTTGTTCAATAGTAGAATTAGGAAATGATAGACTCTGGTACAAGCAAAATGTTGGGTGGGCCCCCAGTAAAATGACACAAAATGCACAGAAACACACAGAGTAATAAAATATAAGCACAAATAAATAAACAGTAAAATAATATTTTATTTCTTTTCCAGTCACTGCTACTTCCAGAATTACATCCTTCTTACCTTCCTTTCCGCAAGTTCATCAACAAGCTGCTCTAAGTTTCCTAGCCCGTTCCTTTTCAAAGGCAGTGTTGTTATTCCACCAAGCCTTTCTTGTCTCATTGTACTGCACAGATAATTCTTAATTATTTTGAGTTTTGAGAAAGAATATTCAGCATCTAAGATAGTTACGGGGATGGTTAAAAACACCACAATTGCTGTAAAGACTTCAGGAAAACATGACAACAAATCACCATTATCAACAATCAGTAATTTAGCCAAATTTTCTGCTGTAAGTAACTTCAATTTTTTTTTTTGACATGCTCTAAATGGAAGTAATTGCCAGGCAAGATGACAGAAAAGTCCCTGTTGTATTGTTTCATTAACTTTCCTATTTCTTCAAACAGTGCTTCATCAGTTGCTGACACAACTTTGTAATGATTGCATGCAAACTACAAAAACAATTTGACAGCTGGGATAAAATTATAACCAAACAGTCACAGAACACATTCATTTTGAAATATCTCTCAGCATTATTCAATTTTTTTCCTCATGTAATTCATCAAAATATTTTTTTCACACTCTTTTCATGTTTCGATTCAAATTTAACCTACCCACTTTTCCTACATTTTGATAGTACTTTGTTTGGCTTTGAAAATATTTTGCAACAACATGAGGAATTCTGTTTCATCGTGGAAGTGATGTTGTAGCTTTGTTTAAACATATGTTGTTAGATTACAAGCACTAGAACTTCGGGTATCTTTACATGTGTTCTGGGGGTGTGACAGCACTTGAATTAGAGCAGCTCTCGGCTCCCCTGCTGCATGACAGTTCTATGAGCTTTAGTTAAAGCACTCCCATCCATTTTGAAGCATAGGGATGCTGAATACATGAGATGCAGAGGCTGCTGGAGCGTACTAATTAGTCTCCTCTGATTAATCAAGTCTGCTCCAATGCATTGTAGCTATAGCGTGTTGGTCCCGCACATCTACAGGAACCTTTAGTTTTTCCAGAATTTTTGTTCGGAACAAAACAAGAAATACAAAATCAAAAGTTCTTACGATATTTTTTAGGTGTGAAACTTTCTTATATTTGTTGACCTTTTCCCTCAGGAGAATTATTCTGGGCACTCCTTTCATTATACCAACGTAGCAGAATATCAAATCAGTGAGTGATTAATTTCTTGATGATCAGTGTGTTAGACTTGCTCTCTCCAAAATAATGTTACTAACAGGCTCTGAGAAAATTTAGTTCAGACAACATGGCCTATCACTTTACATTATGTCCCTGGGAAGTGTAAGCTCTTTAGATCTTCTCATAAAAATGCTTTATTACAAGTATTCCTTGAATCTGTACTATTACACATACTGCGTGCCACCTCCATTAATAAGTAAGATGCCTCACTGCAATAGATGACATTGTTTGGAGACGGAGTTGGGTGAGACAACCACATTCACCAATGTGCGTGCTTGGGTGAGTTGCTGCCTGCCGGCAAGGCTTACATACAGTATTACCCTTCAGGCCATTATGGTGCTAAATGGTCTAGAAGGGTGTAGGCATGTCGGGTTTGTTCTGGGTTCTTGAACCCTACTATATACAAACCACGCTTGGCCGTTTGTGCCCTTAGGTATTGTCAGTCAGTTCATCATTTGTTGCGATGAGGACAAGAAGCCAAGTACGGTATGTGACAAAAATATAGAGGTGGAACAAGAGGACATGACAGCAACATACAGCTGCTTATTGCACTTCAGATCTGAACATAACATTGGGAGCTTGGCAGAATTTCAACAGGCACAAGAGGAAATGATTGCCTACGACCGCATATAGCAGTGAGAAAAGAAGCCAGGATCAACAAACGAAACACCAGCAATGTAAAACCACACCTAACAGATAAACACTGAGCCTTATGAACACAGCAACAATGACAGCAATGGGAATGACAACATGCAGAAAACCCAACAACCTATGCAGACCAGAATGTATTGTATCAGTGCCACAACAAGACAATTGGAGGGGGAACATGAACAAAATGCATCCTATCAACATCAGCGACATTCAACACAGTCAGCAGAAGAATGTCAACAGGTGCAGCGGTGAACTGCAGAGGCAATGATACAACATTGTGCTCAGCTTGATGAGGCAACACAACATCAGCAGTAACAGCAAGCTGCAGAAGCCAGATGACGTTGGTATAGAGCGCAAGATGAATCAACTTGCATTCTGCAGTGGGAGCAACAAGCTACACATGAATGTGTCCACTTCAGCCAGGTTAGTGATCAGGAGCAACTCGAAATACAACAATGCCATGCTGAGGCAACAAGAAATCATTGAGTTGAAAAGAGGAGTGCTCACTTTAGAAACTGTGAGAGTTTGAAGTTGATGCTGTGGCCCTTACAGGATATATGCCATGCAGTCATTGCGGTGCATATCTTTGGGCACAGGAACACAGATGCACTTCAATTTGTTGTTGGTAGGGACAGGTGGACCTGACTTTATGGAAGATACCCCCTATAGGGACCCCACAGTACAAACTATATACACTCTGGGCAGATGCAGGGCCTGAGGGGCAGACCTTGATAAAATTCTCCAGACACCTGAACAATTCACTTGCACTGGCATCCCAGGATATGAAAGAGATTATGCCACCTGAGGGTGGCTGGAGCCCCTCTGTGGTTATCCAGGGGTGACTGTATCATTGTATTGGTCCACTTCAGCCCAACCCAGGTGAAACACCAAGGTATGCCCAAATTTACAACCATGACCCTCAACATGATGTTGAGGAGGCAATCATTCATTGTGGCTAGATGCAACTTCCCCTTTGAACATCAGTCAGAGAGCAACAGGTTCTTCAGGTCCTATCGTAGAAACTTCAGTCCATTCTGAGACAATGTAACCCATATGTACAGGATTTCATGGCTTTGAATGAAATTCTGGAATAGCAGGTAGAGCAGATGACTTTGGTCATTAATGCAGATGCCAGCCCCCCCAGAGAACATGCTCAATGTTACAATCGACCTGAGGGGTTGCAGGAAGAAGCAGTATTTTTAGTGATGATTACTGCCGCAGAGATGTTATCCTTCATCTACATGGAGGAGGCCCGCAGCATGCCAATGAAATAAACCATGCATATGATGTGCTCTATTTTGTGCTGCTATTTCCTGATGGAGAGGATGGATGGAACTTGTCATTGGACCACAAAGGCAAAAGAATAGGCCAGAATGTGTCTGTGTGAGAATTGTATGCCTTCCATCTCCATCAACGTGACAGTGAAACAAAATCCCTCTTCCTTGCAGCACGACTATTCCTGGAATATTGTTGCATGGCTTTTGCAAAGATGGAAAATATAAGGTTAAAATACTTGGAGCAACACCAGGGGGAGATCCATGCTGAACTGCACGAAAGTCTGTGTGATGCTGTTACAACTCAGGATCACACAGGTAATATTGGCCAGCATGTTATCCTACCTTCTTCCTTCACCGGTGGCCTTCACAATATGTATAGTCATTACTAAGATGCCACGGCCATTGTCCGTGTGCATGGAAGCCTGACCTCTTCATCACAATGACCTGTAATCCAGATTGGCCAGAAATCTAGCAAAATCTGCTTCCTGGACAGGAAGTCAAAGACCAGCCAGACTTGACAGCTTGAGTGTTCTGAAACTACTTGTGGTGCCTAACTGATGATTTGTGAAAAACTGGGATTTTTGGAAAGCCAGTTTCTAACCTTGATGTCATCAAATTCCAGAAACATGGGCTGCCACATACCCATATTTTTGTGCTACTTGATGCACAGTTCAAGCTAAGGACAGCAGAACAAATCAATGCAGCAGTATGTGCAGAAATTCCAGAGAATGAGGAGTTATGTGGGATAGTTTCGCGCTGCATAATATACGAGGTGGACCAGGCTATGAAAATGCTTCTTGCATGAAAAATGGCAACTGCAGCAAGCACTTTCTGAAATCCTTTCTTGATAGTATGATTTGGGAAGATAATGCAACTCATCCGAGATACCATTGAAGATCACTACCATATGGTGGAAGGAAAGAAAAAAATTGGCAATCGGACAATGGACAATTCATGGGTAGTCCCATACAATCCATATATGTCCCTCAAGTACAGGTGCCATATCAGTGTGGAATTATGCAATTCAGTAAAGGCCTGCAAGTACCTGTTCAAATACATACACAAGGGACATGACCACATAATGGCACAGGTGGATCTAAGTGATTCAGAGGCCAATAATACCACCAGTTAAATCCAATGTTTTCAAGGCATGTGGTGCATTGGATCAAGTGAGGCATGTTGGTGATTATACAAATCTGATGTCAGTGAAAGATGCCCCAAAGTGATGGCACTTGGAGCGCACCTTGAAAATCAGCAGCGCGTTTACTTCATACCTGGCCAAGAAAGAAGTATAGCTGGGAGACCACCTCCAGTAGTGCAGTTGGCAGCATGGTTTGAATACAACTGGCTTCACCCAGAATCTGAGAATCATCTCTACTGTGACATTCCCCACGTATGTACTTGGGATCAGAAGCAGAAACAATGGAAGCCGATATTCACCCACTGGAAGTTATTGGCTGTGTCCATAGTAAGAAAGTGTGATATGTTTCAGGATTTTGTATATGTGAAAGTGTTGTGAAGCTACTGAAGTGCAATAAAATGTGATCTCAAGCAAAAATTAGCTCACTGGATTTTCATGCAGGCAATGCTGCATGAGGCATCCAGTATTGTTATTAAGAGTAAAGTTTAAATTGTAGGCAGCAAAGTGTACATATTCTACATATTTTCATGTATATTTTTGCCTGGACTCCAGAATAAACACTGCTCAGATATGCAGCCCCATTGTGACACTTCAATATGTCCAATACTTCCCTTTGAAACAGTTCACAACTTCCTGTTCAAGGCCAATACCACTTTGTTGGGATATTTTGTGAAATCCCAAAAAAGTCTCATTGATTTTCACATCAATTGATATATTCATATAATGCATATCTTCTATTACATGATCAAAAAATGACTTTGCAGGCAATTTTTGCAATGTCTTGAGTTTTATTCATAATGCCAGAGGAAAAAAAATGGTGCACTTCTGCTTTCTTCAACACTTTCTCTCTCTCAATGATTTTGTTCAGAATTTGATAACTCATAACTTTCTTGTCTGACTGTCTGTAATGACTAATGAGAAATGTCTTTAAACTGTGGGATATATTTCTTCTTAGCACTGTAAGTACTTTCTTCAGGATTTACTAAACCTTGGTATTTTTTGTCAGACTCATCCTCATTTAACAGCACAGTATGAATATTTCTTTCTGCATTATATCACAGTTTTTACACATTTCACTGTCTGGTACTCTGTGTATTATTTTGTACTCCTTCAGTGAATTTAGTTATTACTCTTCCTGTTGTAGTGACAGAAACTAACATCAACATGTTGAAGAAATGTGCTTATTTTTGATTATTTTGTTGACATGGCTACCTACACATAAAAGCGGTCCACAAATGCAGAAAGAGTTGACATTCTCAAGAATAGTGATAACAAAATTACAAAATTTAAAGAAACTATCCCCATCACAAATTTTCATTGATAAGAAGAAAATATGTCTATGAAATGTGGAGTAAGGCACCAATGAATTCAAGCTTAATGATGAGTTCAGACAAGGTGCTTTCTTGTCATGTATGATGTGCACTTGCTCAAGCCACTTGGAGCTTGCTCTAAAACATGAGCTAATTGGAAGCAAGTCAATTGTTAAGGGGGCTTGGCCTTCATATTGGGAGGGGGGAAAAACATCATAAAGCTTGGGATCCCAGTGAAGCTTCAGTGAAATATATCTATCAAAAAACCCAGAAAATATTTACTACTGAACATGAGTGGATCTAGGATATTGAAAAGGGGGGCAAGGGTACTGAGGCAGAGGGATAGACCCTAGGCAGAGTGGAAGGAAGGTAGAAGGAGAATATTGTGCCCACCATAAGAGAAAGGGGATATATAGTCTTTTACTTGCCAGGCTCTCAGGATCTCAATACTCCAGAGGTTACTGCACCAGGTGAGACTGCTACATCTTGGGGGTGCTGTCTTCAGTAGCCCTGTGATACAGGTTTCCCAGGGGGAACCCGGCACTGGTGGGAGCTATATCTTCCCCATGAAGGAATGGGACTCAGGACTGGGATGATCCTAGCCTTGGCTCCTTGCTTTTGGATGAGCTGAGCTCCAGGCTCCTTGGCTGTTTGATCCCCACCAAAGTCTTTGTCAGCTTTTTTTGTGCCGTGGGAAAAGAAGTGAGGGTGGGGAGGGGGGTTTTATGGACCTAAGAGAATAGGAAGGGATATAGAGGGGAAGAAGACTTTCTGTTCATGGCACAGATTCACACAGGGGTTGTTGGCTCTGGCCTCATGGATTGGAAGTGGGAACTCACTCATCATTCCATGTCCTCCTTATGAGTAGCCAACAGCTACTACATTAGACCTTTCACCACCACTGCCAACCCATATATAGAATTAGTCTGTAAAAGACTTCAATCTGGAAGTAGCTGTGAGAGGGTTAACACAGTAACTGTTGGCTGCACAGCAGGAGAAGGGACATGAAAAATGAGATCCTGCCTCTGATAAGTCTGGGCAGATCCAAAAGCACTTGGTAAGCCCCTGCGCCCAATACAGTTCCCTGCCATCACTTAATCACTCCCAGCATTCTCCTCCCCCGGTACCTCAGTAAGTACCTGAGGTGTCCCAATCACCAATCCTGGTTACACTCCAGCCTGTCCATGCTACTTCCACCACTGCTGCAACAGACTCATCTAGCACCAGAAGGGAGGGAAGAAAGCCAGGGAGTGGGGAAGGAATGCAAATGAATGTAACCATACCACCACATTCTCATGTGCCACTACAGTTGGTTAATATTTTAACCCATTTGCTCTTCTATAAAGAAAAAAAAAAGAACTATATTTCAAAATACTTTTTAAAGAGAACATGTGGCAAACAATGACAAATTCAACAATTATGTTGAAATTCATAACCATAATTATTATTTATGGTTGCTGTAGGCTTTAATTCTCCTAAACTACCATATTTACTCAAAACTAAGATGACCCTGAAGGTAATGCAACCCCCAAATGATTAGATTCTATACCTGGAAAATTGACAAAGTTGTTATTATTCCCCATGTGCAGAATCTAATTATTGGAGGGTTGCCTTTAATTCATCCTCCCCCTTGCTCCGGGGGGATAGATATTGAGGGGGTAAGGTAAGTGTGGGGTCAAGTAGCTTGCTCCCTCGTGCTTGCTCCCATGCCATTTCTGCCACCTGTCTGACACCCCTGTAGCCTTGATCTCCCTTCCTCCTTCATCTCTGTTCCCACTCCTGCTGCTCCCCCCAGTCTCTGCTTCCTGTTCCCCTCTACCCTGCTCTGTCTCTTCATAGTTTTATAGTTGATAGGGTCAGAAGGGACCTGAGCAGATCATCAAGTCTGACCCCCTGCCATAGGCAGGAAAGAATGCTGGGGTCAAATGACCCCAGCTAGGTTATTATCTAGCCCCCTTTCAAAGACCTCCAGGGTAGGAGCGAGCAACACTTCCCTTAGAAGTTGATTACAGATCCTAGCTGCCCTGACTGTGAAGTAGTGCCTCCTGATGTCTAGCCTGAACCTACTCTCAGTCAATTTGTGACCGTTATTTCTAGTTACTCCTGGTTGTACTCAGGAGAACAGGGACTCACTCATTCACCACTGGTCCTGCCTGGTAAGTTTATAGACGGCCACCAGATCCTCTCTCAGCCTTCTCTTGTGGAGGCTGAACAGGTTCAGATCCTGTAGCCTCTCTTTGTAGATCCTGCCTTGCTGGCCCCTGACCATGTGAGTGGCCCTCCTCTGGACCCTGTCAATGTTGTCCTCATCCCTCCTGAAGTGTGGTGGCCAGAACTGGATGCAGTACTCCAACTGCAGCCTGACCAATGTTGCATAGAGGGGGAGGATCACCACCTTGTACCTGCTTGTGATGCATCTGTGGATGCATGACAAGGTGCAGTTAGCCTTACTGACTGCATCCTCACATTGGCAGTCTGTGTTCATCTTGGAAGCAATAATGACTCCAAGAACCCTTTGTGCTTCTGTGCTGATGAGAAGGGAGTTCCCCAGCCTGTAGGTATGCTGATGGTTCTTCCTCGCTAGATACAGTACCTTGCACTTGTCAGTATTGAATCCCATCCTGTTCTTATCTGCCCACCCCTGTAACCTGTCCAGATCTAGTTGTAGCCTGTCCCTCACTTCTAGCGTGCCCACCTCTCCCCACATCAGTGCAGTTTTTTAATGAGAAAGGGGTGAGAAACAGTGTCAAAGCCCTTTCTAAAGTCCAGAATGACTACCTCCACCATGACACCTGCATCCAAGGATTTTGTGACCTATTGTGACAGGCAACCAGGTTGGTCTGACAGGACCTGCCCCTAATGAACCCATGTTGGTTGCCCCTGAGCATAATCTCCCCTGCTGGTCCCTCACAGATGTGCTCCTGGATAAGTTTCTCAAAGAGCTTCCCCAGGACTGAGGTAAAACTAACCCAGGGCCTATAGTTACCTGGGTCCTCCTTTCTCCCTTTTTTGAAAATGGGGTCCCCATTGGCCTTTTTCCAGTCCTCTGGCACCCAGCAGTCCCCTCAGCAGGTCTTCTCCTACTTTCCCCACCCCAGACTTTGTACCCACACCCTTCCCCAGCCTCTGCTCCCTTCTCTCTCAGCCTCTTTTCCCATTCTCCATCCTCATGCCCATGTCAGCAGGTTTCAACCCCATTCTGGCCTGGATCACTGAGGATGGCTTCACTCCAGCCCCCATAGCAACTGTGTGGGCAATGTGAACAAAGCCTTCTGGTGCAGAGCAAAGGCAAGGATGGGAGGGAGAGGGATAGATGGAGGGTCAAAGGTTGCATGGGTGGGAGGATATGGAAGGGTCCAGAGGTGGTGGGGGTGGGTCAGGCAGCAGCTATGGGTATGGCCCTGAATTCAGGCTGGATCCTGAGCCAGAGAAGCTACCAGCTACTCTAGCCCCCTCATATTCAATTCTAAGATAAGAGGATTCCCTCCGCCACCACAACACAGACTCCCACAAGCACTTAGCAACCCCTCCACTCCCACTCCCACTCCCACTCCCACTCCCACTCCCACTCCCACTCCTATCTCATATGAACCCTGAAGTGAAGGGTCTCTAGCAGTTTTCAACACAGGGGTTGAAAAGCCATGGAGATCTTTGCACTCAGCATCTCAGGAACCACACACAGCATGGTGCACTGCTCTCCTAGAAGCTGGAAACCCTTCTATTCCCACTTCCTTCCCCAAATGATCCTGGGAACCCACTGTTCAGTGTCTGTAGCAGGAAAGGCAAACTGTCACATAGGTATTGTTCCCCCACACATGAGGACTGTGGCCTATTATTTGAACAGCAGAGTCCAGGCCCCATTCCAAACCAGCCTCTTGCCCTGCATATTTTAGGGATTTGAGTAGCTATGCAGTTTGGGTTACCTGGAAAATTGGCTGGACAGTAAGCATGGAGTGCTATTTCTCTCCACATAACATTGGACCAACTCACAGAGGACTGGTTCAAAATAGTATTTGATTTTACCAGGTGCTTTAGAAAGTTTCCAGGAAGTTTAAGCAAGTGTTAGTGGTGAGTATGTCTATAAACACCAGATCTGGACACTGGGCTGGATCTGGACATGCAGGCACATGAAATTTGTAGAGCCACAAACCTTTTTGCACTGCCACAAATCATACTCCCAGCTTATTAAAACATGCTATGTTTGCTGTATGGGACACAATTTGCTACCAGGAAAACCTGGTAGCAACCCCTGCCCCCCCCCCCCCACACACAAAAGTGGTGTGACGTATGCCATAAAACCATGTGTTGGTAGACATGGAGGCACAGTCCTCCCCTCCTTTAGTTCTGTCCCAGCTCCTCCAGCATACTAGATATTGGGAAGAGTGGGAAAATAGCAGTTTTCCTGAAGCAGGGCATTTTGGCCCACCCCAAAAGGACACGAGCAAGGGCATGTGAAGTGGCAAAAAGTATCAACACAAATTTGTAACACTACTTTTTTTGTCATTTCAAGCACACACCCCTACATGTGGGAATGCACCATTAGAGTTTAAAGTGTATTTGCAACATCGTAACATCTGTTTTTACCCATAGCATCTCCAAAAAACATCAAAGCCTGATTCCAAAGATCTGACTCTAGCCAATATATTTATTTATTTATTTGCTAAAAAGAGGATAAAGGGAAAGGCCACTTACTGTGTTATGAAGTTACGGGTACAATGTAGTTGAACGCATTATTTCAGACTCAAGTTTTGATTTTATTTATTGTAGTAAACTTGTTGACCTAACCTTATGGATTTTGCATAATTATTACAATTTATTAAAAAAAGAAAAGTTACTGTGCTCTGTAGCATTAGAAAAGATGAATACTTATTCAGTAACTGATACCAATTAGTGTTCAAAGAGATGGGTGACAGAATTAAAACAATAGCTTAGGAGAAGGATTTTCACACGGTTTTCTGAAAGGATATGAATGGGCAAAAATACATTGATAAAAAAGAAGTCACAGAACAGGTTACTGCACTAAGTGAGGTATAAGATGACAGCCTAAAGAAAAATAGTAATTGGATGGAGGGATAGTAGATCTATGCTAAAAAAAAAAACCAAAAAACCATGGGTAAGAATATATAGGAATTGGATATAACCTAAATGTAAGTGTTAACGTGGCTGTTTTGGGTACCGTGGGCTCCCCTGGTTCTCACCTGCCACGACTTCAATCTTGTTAAGAAAATGGGGAGGAAAGTGATGATATGATAATTAATACCCGCAGAAGGACCACACTCAGTCTATTTTATAACCTCAGTGCTTTTTATTCTTTCTTATTTTACTGGACACCAGTTGGGATGCAGCAGCTTAATCAGGATTGTCCCTGGAGTCACCCTCCCACTCTGCAGAGGACTCCCGGCCCCTCAACAGGGATGGTAAGGGTGACAGTGAGCTTCCCTAGTTTGAGATGCTGTTGGCTATTCAGTGTCCGCAGGGTCCCCTACTTGTCCTCTGCCCTGCAAAAAGGGGATCTCCGGGCTTCTCAGTCTTAGCCGAGTCCTAGCCCGCTTGTCTTAGTCAAAAAGGAAGAAACAGAAAAGAAAAAGTTTTCCTTTGTTCTGCTCCCGCTGGGAGCTTCCTATCATTAATTGTCCTATTAGCGGCTTGTTACAGCCACTGCCTGCGCCTTTCTCTGGCGGAGGTGGCGTGCAGGCTCCACGGCTCTCCCATGGTCAGGGATTGCCTTCTCAGTCCTCGGCATCCCTCTTCCCTTGGGGTCCTGGAGTCATCCTCTCTCACTCTCTCCACAATTTCCCATTTTATGTGTGTGTGTGTGTGTGTGTGTGTGTGTGTATCTCCCCAATTTTTGGATTAAAAAATAACCTAAAATGCACATTTTTATGTGATTAAAATGAAATGCCACTATCTATATATATTAGTTGTGCGTGTGTGTGTATACACACAATTTTGCCCCTGCACGCACACACACACACCCGTAATATATATAGATAGTGGCATTTCATTTTAATCACAGAAAAATGTGGATTTTAGGCAATTTTTAAATCCCCAAACTGTATTTTTTATCAGAGAAAACTAGGATCTCTGATTATAAGGAAAAATGAAATTCACAGTGATACAGTGTAAAGATAGAAGAGAAATTGGGACCAGCATATCACCTCAAACATTAGAGAAGAGGTAAGGAGGATCCTCTGGAGAAGACACTGAAAGTGAAGCTAGGTTTGAAATAGATGCCACTAAGTGAAGCAGATCAGCTGTTTTAGAATGTGTCCTAGCACAGCTGATCCACTTTGGGTAAAACATGTCACCTGTTGTCCCACCTGTTGATCTTGAGGGACAACATGTTCCCCACTTTTGGAGACATACCCCCAGCAATCTCTGAGGTTCCCAGGGATTGCTGGGGTCATGCCTCTGTAAGCAGGAAACCTTCCCTACTTCCAGGGACATGTCATAGAGATTTCTAGAGACACATCTCTGGAAGTAAGGAAAGATGAGACAGATACCATCCCAGGGCTGGGTCCCCCAATAATCTGATTAGCCTTTTCAGACTCAGGACTGCACTGGAGTATGCTGGTTTCCCCTGCTTCCAAAGTTCTGCCTCCAGGATCTCTGAGGTATGTCTCTGGAAATGAGCTGGACATAGTTGGAGCTTCCCACTTGCACATGTATGCTCCTGGCAAACTTTAGGGAGAGTCTCTAAAATTAGAGAACCCTAACCCTTCTTCCAGAGAAGTGGGGGAACCTGGGCAGGTACTCCCAGGGCTTGGGAACCCCAGTCCTGCACAGGAATTATTGGGACATGAAGAACTGGGTCCTCAAGCAAAAGGAGTACCTGCTTGGGGTGGCAGGAGAGTAAAGCAAATAGACATCTGCCACAATGAAGCCACACAATGTATTATAACCTTTTATTACAGCCTCATAGCAAAAGGTATAGACATCTATTTGATGTCACTTTCTGCGTCCATAAAAATCTTCATGGCTACACAAAGACAATGAAGGAAAACATCCATTACCTCCCCTAAACATCTAGGAGGAAACCAGAAGAAAAAAGAATCATAGAAGTGGACTGAGTGAGATTTTGAATATCTACTTCTAGCCTCAAATGTATCATATATAAGCAGGACATTGCTGTGAAGTAGTGATTTCTGGCTTTAAGAATATGTTTTTGAGTCAACATGTAGGTCTGAATAATACAGAGGAAGAGGGGGTGGATACTGACTGATCTGTGATGTGAGTGGGTCACAGACCACATTAGAGCCCCCTTCTAGTGAAATAAGACACAGAACCCAAGACCTCCATATTCCCAGTTGAGGTCCTTGGTATTGAACTATTTTGGGAAAAAGATGGGGGTATTTCTCTTGCATTTTGTTGATGCCGGTCTGTGTGTACATAGTTGTCTATATGCTCAGGGATATACATCCAGGAATAGAATACTTCTGGAGGCTTATGTATCAAGAATGCCTTGTGGGCATCCAAAAAAAAAAAAAAAGGCCACTTAGATTACTGGGATAGAAAAGGATACCCCCACCCCCCAGCCCCAAGTGTCAGTATGACTCCAGGCTACAGAGCTTGGTTTCCTAAGATAGGGTGGAGAATGAATAAAAAGGAACCACTGACACTGTTTTTAAGAAGTACTAAATTTGCCTGAGGTACAGTGCCTTCAGCACTATTTAGTAGGCAAAGCACCTCATACAACTTCTCCCATAGACTGAATCTTTAAGCTAAAAAAAAAAGGGAAGGAAAGTAGTACTGTGAATGCTAATAGAACCTGATGAGATTATTTCTTACTCATGTTAAACACCAATGCATTGTTTCACATTTCTCCTTTCTTCCTTTTTCTTTTTGATTTGTATATAGGATTTCTTCATACTAGTGATCCTTAATTTCTGCATACTAGGAATTAGAGATTTTTCTCTATAGCCATGTAAGATTTGGTATTCACTCTTTAATGGGATTAAGGAGTTACTACTCAACATGAGTAAAAAGGGTATCAGCTTCTGACTCTAAAACACAATGTACAGTGCTGATTAACAAGGCCTATAAAGCTAAATTGCACTGTGAAAGGAGTTGTTTAAAGAGTAAGCATTACTACCTATTATGTCTTAACTATTAAGAAAGATTCCCAAACATATCATCTGTGGAAATTAAGGATGACTTATTAGTGTAAAGAAATATAACACTTCTTGGCAAAATATAGACAGAAAGAAAGAAGGAAACAAATGCATATAGATTACCATGAAAAAATATATATGCTTTGGAATTCCCAATAACCATTTCAATTCAAAGGAAAAGGATGAAGCAAGAATTTCTGGTAGGCAGCCTCAAAAATGTGTTTCAAAACACCGTGTTCAATTGCTTATAAAAAAATAATGGTACAGCTTTATGTGGTAGAATTTAAATTGTTCATATGCAACCGAAGTGCTCAAGCCCTGGCCCATGGGCCAGATCCAGCCCCCAACTTCACTTAATCTGGCTGAAGATGCTCCCCACAGGTCCATGGGGAGTCCTGTGAGCCATAGTCTTGCATACTACATCTGGTGCACAGGGCTGCAAGGGGCTGGATGGAGGCATAACAGGGCCCCAAGGCTTGATTCCTAGCATGTGGGATGAGGTGAAGGTGATGCAGGACCCCAGACCCCAGTCCTGGTACCTGGGACAGGACAGGGGGCAGCAATGTTTGCCAGGACCCAGTGCTGCTGTATAGAACCAGGTGGTGGAAATGTGCAGCCCTGATCCTGGCATGAAGGGCTGGGTGGAGGTGGCACAGGGCCTTGAAGCCTGTTGCTGGCACACATGGCAGGGAAGGGTGGTGTTAGGCCACAGGACCTGATTCCAGCATGTGGGGATGACACAGACTTAAATCGAGCACTTGGGGGAGAAGGGGGCACCCAAGGCCACACAGGCCTGATCCAGGTTTGTAGACCTGCTTCTGGCATGTGGGGTCTAATCCAGCCAAAGGACCAGTCCCATAACACTCATCTAGCATGTGGGTCCAAAATGTTGGGCACCACTGATATAAAGGAACCATCATTAATATTTCCATTTACGAATATACCAATATCCTGTCACAGCTGCAGTGATATTAATTATTTATCTACAAAGTGAGATCAGTGGAAAATAAAGCATGAAATTATATTCTATATGTTGTATGTCACATTTTGTTTTTGATAAGCTAGTTAAGGTTTTACAATGCTATTTTGTTCATAATCATTAGCCCTGATTCTGCTACCTAATTTATTTCTGTTAGCAAGCATTGCTTGGAGATAAATGTGCAAACACAAGGACTCCATTAATTATTTTATCTCTAGTTTTAAGCATGGCAAAACTACTTTCCCTTCATGCATATTTTAGTCTTTTCTTTTCATGTAACTTATATTATGGCAGCTCTTACCTGAACTGGAGCTTAAATTTCTAGTAGTATGCAGCTCTCTCTCATGAGACAACAGAATTACATCAAGTAAGACATCAACTTGTTGAATATTATCCTTGAAAGGTAAAGTGAAGCTGGAGTTACCTCTCCAGGGCACAAAAGTCTGGGCAGTGTATATGGAGACACTAAACTGCCTACACACCAGTGCTCCTCTCTCATCCGTGCTGGTTTAATCCAAAGGAAGGGCAGCTGCCAGTACGTTTGGAACCAGCTTGGCCACAAGAGGTGCGAGAGCAAAGGAGATTATCCATTTGTCCATCTGTTGTGGCTCCACTCCTATACTGGCTACCAACTAGTGTTAAAGAACCCACTTTACCCTATCTATCATAGAGTGGACTTCAGCTCCACAACTTTTTGGCAGCATTCCCTGCACCAGAGCTAAGACTAATAACCTCCCGCCCTCTAATATTCTCTTCTGCATCAGTGGATAAATGCATACAAAACTGTGGCTCAGCTGAATCCAGGGGCAGAATTAGTCTTTATTTTTTTCTACTTTATTCTTCTGTTTACCATTCTTGGTTTTTCAGACAAAAATGGGTTTTATCTTACAGCTATGTTAACTTACAGTGTAGGTCATACAGACATTTTTTTATACCACCCAATACTGAACTTGGAACTGCCAGTAAGGGTCTCATTGTGTGTTAACTTTAAGTGGCGCCTGGAGCTCTTAACCCATGGATTGTCCGCACATTAACACCTGTAATCAGTTTTGAGTACTCCTTAGGTAGCTTAGAGTTACACTACTCCAGGGCAGGTTTATCTCTGATCTGTGTTGCCCAGCTCATGTTATACTAATGTATAGGATACACAAGGATACCCTAGGATACATGTTAGTGTAAAAGTCCTACTCCTCCCTACCCACTAACCCCAATGTGGCCTCTTGCCCCCCATTTTACCCAGCACCCCAGATCTCCTTTCCTCTCCCCTCCCTCCACTTACCTATGGGTCCCTGAGCTGTCCTCCCCAGTGCAATGGGTAGGTGCAAAGGAGCGAGCATGGTTGCGGTAAAGAGACCTGGGGAATGCTGCTTCCGGAACCACTACCATATTAGGATAGAAGCTCTGAGATCAGAGCGAGGCAGCAAGATGGGAGCTCCAGCTGGTGAAAAAGCAGAGAAAAGAAGAGAAAAGGGGAAAGAAAGAGGATCTCCAGAGGGATCATAAACTTACCTGAAGATTTCTTCCAGCTCCGGGGGAAGAACGGAGCTCTGAGAGTGAGGGGAGGATCCTTGAAGAGACTAACCCCACAGGACACATCCTAGATGACCAACCTGGAAAGAAAACAAAAAAAAAAACAAAAAAAGAAGAGAGTGAATCAGATACAGTATTATCACCTCAAGAGGATCTGAGGCATGGGTCTCACGCAGGATAAAATATAGACTCATATGCCAACAAGGTTAAGAGAGTGTATAAAGCGGGGTTCAAAAATAAAAGCCCATAATGGGAATGGAAACACAGATGGACAAGAAATAAAGAGACTTTGTTTATTAATACTAAGTTCCGTTCAGTCAAGTTAATAGCTATAGCATAGGAGTATTAGATAAGTAGAATTATCAAGTTGATATTGTAAAAAAAAAATAAAAAAAGAGAGAGAGAGAGACAGCTTCTGCCTGAAAGTAAAGGAGGATTGTACAGAGTGATAAAAGTTAACAATAAAGACAAGTTTTGATTTGAATCAGACTGTGATTATCTATACCATTGAGTGTGTGTGAACATACGGAGAAGTGAGCAAGATAACTTACCCATAGTGCCTGGGAACCTCTAAGATACACCTAATAAGAACGAACAACAACAACAAATGTTTTGACAAAACCCTCCCAACTAGTGACAACAAAACATTTTAATATAGCATAATAACATCCAACATGTGGCAGGTGGAAATATTGGGGTATCAATGCTTCATTGGGTGGCTATAGAGGGGTAAGAGGAGGCATCTTAAGCCCAGCCACCATAGTAGGGAAGGGTTAATCTGTTTGCCTGGCCACTGCTGCCACCTTTGCTGCTCTCTGGGCCAAGTCCCAGCCCAGAGAATAGCAGCAGCCCAACAATGGTGAGGGCCGGGTAGGCAGGCTAACTTTTCCCTGCCTATTCGTCTAGGATAGACAGTGGATATAGCCACAAGTAAGTGGGTGGGGGAGAGAGGGGAGAAGTCAGGGAGTCCCAGGGGGCAGGGGTGAGGGGGTGGGGAGATTTTTAAATTTCAGTCCTCCATGCCCCTGCTGGCCTGAATTGTAACTGCTGCAAACTGAACCTAGTGCTAACACTGATTAACATTTGAGCAACTCACAGTGTAACATGTAACAAGGCCCTAAGAAACAAGCCCTCATCATTCATTCCTGCTCCCCCAAATTATGGCATGTATGTGGAGAAGATGTCTCAGGGGGACCCTGAATATGTGCCTCAGTACCACTGTAATGTTCCTAATACTCCTTTCAGCCATTTACTTTAACTAATTACTGGGATGGCGCATGAGCACAGTGGCATTGGATGTTCCTTGTTTTTCAGTGGCAGTCATGGACTTGAGAAGGAGGAGATATAGGTATGGCTTTAAAAAGCTATTTACTTGGACATATAAAAATATCAGAACAATAGCCAGATGTGTGAAGAACCTAAATTACACTATAGCAGATCTGTGGGCTAAAAATTACCTATAATATTATGGACATAAAAGTAACAAATCTTTTTAAAAGTCTCTTTCCAGTATTTGAAATCCACCTCCAGCATTTGAGAATACTATCATGTCCTCTTCCCCTTTATTTCATTTTTTCCAGACTAAACATACCTATATTCTCAACTTTTCCTCACATGATTTGCATTCCAATCCCTTTATTGTTTGCTTCTGGATCCTCTCCATTTTTCTGCATCATTCTTAAAATGCAATGCCCAGAACTGGATACGCCAAATGAGGCTTAATAAGTGCCAAGTAATTCTATTATTTATGTGTCTTTTATAAAATATTTCTGTTAATGTAGCCCAAGATTGCTTCAGTTTGGGGGGGAGGTGGGAGGGGGAGCTGACAATATAGACTCACTCTCAGCTTGTTATCCTCCACAACCCCTGCCTCCTCCTTTTTCAGTGTTACTGCTAAACCAGTTATTCCCTGTTTTCTCTTTATGCATTTGTCTTTGTTAAATTTCATGTTGTTGTGTGTAGCCCATTTTCTAATTTATCAGTATCTTTTTAAATTGGTTAAATTGGCAATTTAACCAATTATATATTCACATAATGGTAATTCTGTCTTTCATGCTATTACTCTTGGTAAATGTAAGGTAACCCTTGGTAGCTTACCATTTTTACTGAAGAGTGATCTATTGAGAGTTAACTTTCATTTACTGCAGAAAAAGAGGGTGGCTGTAACAGTTTCTATGAAGCTAAAACATTAGGCCTACCCTCTTTTACCATGCAAAAAATGTGTACCCAAATTCTAAAATTCTAATGTAATCAACAACCTATTTTATAGCAGCACACTTCAGAAAAAAAAGGGAAGGAAGGATTGAGATACTAAGCATCTTTTTTGTCTCAGCTTTGCCTCCTGTATTTTTTATTGCAACTAAAACACCAGATACATTAGGGCTGGTGGTGATCAGTGACAGTGCCACAACCAGCTAGTAGTCCCTGTAGTGAGCCTTTGCCTGGGCAGCTAGATGCCATGTCCCTAAGCCCCAGGAGATAGCCAGGAGCTGCATGTCCTCCCTGCTAGTGGGGACTGACTCAGGCTGCCAGACATACCTACCACACCCAGGTAGTAAGCCCTGAACTGAGGGGTGCCCTGCCTCCCTACCTGACCTACCCATACTCCCCCCAACCCCCCGAGCCCACCCACCCAGCATGCAGAGAGGTGGGAGATGGTGCAAAACTTTATTGAGCAGCCTGTTCCCCCTCAGCTGGGCAGGTATGGGCTTCTCATGTGCTGAGGAACATGATGCTAGCTGCAATGTTGTCCTCAGCTGTGGGGGGCAGGAATTTGTAGTCCACCCCCAGGTAGCCCTCCAGGTGGTTTCTAAGGTTATGGGGGAGAGTGGGCTTGCTGTCTGCACTACCAAAGCTCAGGGCCCTCTGCCAGATTCTCAGATGCACCAGGGGCAACAGCAACATCAGGGCATAGTGTTTCAGGCACCCTTCAGTTCATGCAAACAGCTCCTTGCAGTTTGCCTGGGACACTGTCAGTAGGGTCACACCTAGGGTGCAGCACCAGCATGGAGCGGAGCTGGCTCTCACGTGCCTCTCCAGAGAGGTCACCTTTGGGGTGGGCAGGGGTGCCACCAGTCCCATGTCACAGTTTTCTGGGAGGCCCTAACCTCCCAAGCCTATGTGCTGTAGGCTTGACAACAGCACAGGAGACAAGCTGCCCTGCAGGAGGAGAAGAGGGGGGTGGATCTGGAGCCACAGCAGCAGGTGTTTCCAGGATCCAGGCCTGTCTTGGCTGAGGAAGGGGCTGAAGGAGGCAGGCTGACTGTGGCCAGCACTAAGCAGCTCACCTGCCCCTGAAGAGTAAATGGGGACAATGGGCTTGGCTAGTGGCTGCCTGGGTCAGGGCCTGCCTGGATGATTTACCATGGTCTGTGGGCATCCGTGCATGCACAACCCTTGATCTGAGGCCAGGCAGCACAGAGCCTCCTGGTATTGATCTCAGAAATGTTGCAGCTTTCACAAACAAGCTCTTTCTCCTGGCTTTGTATGACCTGAAGCTATATGTGGTGGAGAGGCACCAGTTGGCAGCCAGGATATGCTGTCAGTGTCTCTGCTAGGCTCAGCCAGGACCCTGCATATGTGCTGGCTGTGGCACTGCAGGGCACAGGACCAGACCTGCTGGACTGGCTGGTCATGGTAGCTGAGGAGCACCTGGTGAACTCATGTGTCTGGTGGGAGAAGGATACCACCCATGAGTGGGAGAAGGACATCTGCAAGGTTGTGAGGAACTGGCACAAGGAGAGGGACTACTGGAGGAACCAGGAAAACCAGGAGTTCACAGACAGGTTCCTGGCCCTGGAGGAGAGGAACCTGGAAGATTAGGAGTGGCAAGCTGTCCTGGTGGATAGGACAGTAGAGGTGATGTAGGAGGACCACCAGGTACTTGACACTGCCCTGGCCCTGGCAGTCACCTTCATGCTGCCCTTTGCCCTGTTCCCAGCCTCAGCCTTACCTGCCCCTTGGCAGCCATCCAGCACCCAACAGAAGTCCCCCGCAAGGGCCTTGGATGCGATGCAGCAACACTTCCACCAGCTAGATGCCCCTGCCCTGGCTCCCATGCTGGGATCCAGTCCAACCTCTTGATTTTTCTCCATGCAGTCCCATAGCAAGAGCTGCCTGCAGTGGGTCCAGGACCACTTGCAGGCCCTGCTGGCCTCACCCACTCGCTGCAAGAGGGAGAGATGGATGCACCAGAAAAGCAGTGACTGCTGCCACCTGGGGTGAACCCCCATCCTGTTGGCTTCACTATAGTGTGGACACCCATGGGCATAAGTGACTGGTGCCTCCTGAATCTGGGGGGTGCAACTGCAGAAGCCACCAATGGGAGCAGCCCCTGGGGGGGCACCAGCCCTACCGACAGCATCAGTGTTGGCTGTCAGGGGAAGCACTGGCTCTATCGGGGGGGGGGGGTGACATGTGCACCCTCGTGCACCCCCTACCAGTTGCCTATGCCTTTGGATGCACCCAAAGGCTGGGATGCTGGGCACCTGTCCCTGGACTCTGCCTCCTAAGCACCCCCACCCCACCGCCCCCCATCCCATGAGGGCACAACAGCACACACTATTAATAGTCTGCATGAGGCTTTATTGGTGGTGGGTGGGGTGGATAATGGAGGGGCTCTGTGGGGAAGGGGGAGATGGGGTTTCTTGTGAGAGAGGGAGAGGAGAAGGAGGTTCTGTGTTTGTGGATGGAAATAAAGTGTTCTCCTGAGAACTGTCCACAGTCAGTGTGTTCCTGGGGGTGTGGAGTGGGGCTGGGGCCAGCTGTCCATGTGGCCTCTGTGCAGCCACCTGTCCTGGCTGGCTGGTTGAGGCCACAGGCTGCAGGGCTGGAGGCTTAGAGGTGCATGGACAGCAGCAGGGGCAGTGTTCAGGCCTGCATAGTCAGTGTCCCTGCCAGCAGGGGGTCCAGATGGCAGCAACACAGTGGCAGGGGGCCTGGGATGGTGCAGTGAACCTGGCCAGGTGGTTGCACTGCATGGGCAGGGCGCTGGTTCAGGAATGGAAGGAGCAGGAACAGAGGGCTACTAGGAGCAGCATATCTGCTCCCAACTCCTTGAACACATATAGATGCCTGCCCATGATGGGTTTATGCTAGAGTAAATCACTGAATAAAATCACCCCATAATATATGCACATGTAGACATGGCTCTGGGAGAACCTGTTTCAGGGATGATTCCCCTTCTTTTTTTTTTGCTTTTTCCAGGATTATTTTTTCTCTTGGAGTTGTCACTTTTGCTCTGGGAGAGAAATCCTGAATATCTGTAGACTTGTAGCTTCTACTAGGAGACCAACAACTCTCCCAGTAGAAAGTGAATATCTTTATGTGGCCCCAGAAGTTCCCATAAAACACTGTACTTGGTTTCATGGTGCTTAAACCCAGGGATAGTTCTAAATAACCAACTTCATATTAGAATATTTGCCTGGTAGAACTAATTAGGGAATAACTGTTTTCCCTGGTTTTACTAGGACTATTTGTAGATTTCTCATAAACTGGTTATTGTGATTCCTGTGCTTAGCAGAGTGTTTTCTATATGTATAGAAAACCCTTAGTTGACATAGGAAGAACAGCAGTATCACAAGTGGTGTGGCAGCCATGATATTGGAATTAACCATATCAAAATGATATCAAAGATAGGAAGGTGAAGAAAAAGAAATTAACAGAAAATTATGTTCAGTTGCAGGGAAAAATATTCCAATATTTTTACACCATTTTTATTTCTCTTATCCATGGTTTCCAATATATGTGACAGAGAGTTTCAGGTGATTAATGAACTTTTTTATGAACTTTTAAAATGATCATGGATTTCCCAGAAGATTGCCTCCCAGCTATATTTTTTATGAACTTTTAAAATTATCATGGATTTCCCAGAAGATTGCCTCCCAGCTATATTTGTATTATCTTATTGAGTACTACTGGATGCCAGTCCAGGTATAGCTTCTAGGGAGGGTCTGATCCCCTGATTCCTTGGATTCCAAAAGCTGTCCCTGTAGTCAATGACCCTCTCAGTTTATCTGAGGCTCTCCCAGAGTACATCTTCAAAGAGATAGGCTGCACGCAGAAATCATATGCGGTAAAACAGCCTGCTTTTCTTAAAACAAAAAAACAAATTGTATCACACCACCACAGTAAGGCAGGCAGTATCTGTGTGTCCCAAGATCTGAGCTAACTCCCTGATAAACAGTAGCTGTAGGTGCTCTTTCTCAAGCCTCTCTCATCTTGCTTTTCTCCCCTCACATTCTCCACCCCCTGCACCCTGGTATCTCTTTTTTTCAAAACTGCCCTTTTTGTGCTGCCTTTCTCTGAAGTACCATCGTGGAAACAGTAGGACTTTGTGCAAGTGCTGGGCTGGAGTCCACGTGATATATCCATATAGGCAAATTTACTCCAAATTTACTCCTTGTTGCTTAATGGCCTATTCCCCACTAATGAAACAGATCTGGAGGGATTAAATCCTTATTTTCTTGTGTATAGCCTAGTCAGAGAAACTGAGGTATGCAATATTATTATAACACGGATGCATTTAACACATAGGTATTACAAACAATGCTGTTTGTCATAAAACTACTAAGTCAAAATGCACAAAACAAAAACACCATATCACTGAATATAGAAAAACATACAACATACTTATATGAACTACCTTAAGAAAGACATAAATAACCTATTTGGTGACTGGGGATAGTCCTGCAATATTAAAAAAATTTTCACACACACAAACAAATTTATTATGAATACTATTCTTTTTTAGTTGATGGAAATCAATGAGCAAAATTGATTCCTGGTGTAACTTGTTTGAAGTTAATGAAAAGGTGAATTTTCATTGTTTGAGCTTTTGGGTTTTTTAATCTAATATGAAAAATTAACACAGAGACATGGCTGGGATCCAATAAATTCAATAAATAGTTACTTGCTCACATGCTACTTGGAATACATTTGTCTATTCAAAGAGCTGTAGGTGAATGGTTATGTTGTTTCACTGCATTGTATGCACATGATGTCAGTCTTTACTTAAGAAGTGGACCGAAGGCTGCCCCTAGGCACCTCAGCTATAAATATGTATTTTTTTCATATGCCTGTGGATGTGATAATGTGTCCCAAATGCCTGCTGTATCCCCACATCAGTACAGACCCATTATCACTGAACCATATAACCATAGACCCATAGACCAAGAATCACCCTTGGTTCATTCACTTGCAACTCTACCAGCATCATATCTGCCATCACCTGCTTACAGTGTCTGCCTCTTGTCTACTTCAGACAGACAGGGCAGATATAAGAATGTACTCTACATGTAAGAATTAGTGAACAAACATTTAAAATTCCCCAGATAATCTATTTATGACCTCAGGACTGCTGTTCTCAGGCAAAACAAAACAAAACATGCCTCCCCATAAACCCATGTAAACAAGTTTAAACAATTAACAACCCACAAACTGGGCTGTGTTAAGAATGGTTTAAACAAGGATTATGATGTTATTACCTGGATTAGCTTTTGTGACCCCCTTTGCTCCTATAGGTTTGTTCCTTATATGCTTTTACCTCCCAGCACTACCCCCCTTCTCCCATCTCTATCCCTGTGCACCTTGCTTTGTCTTTTGTATTCTAATTTCTCTCTCCTTATACTTTGCTTTCTCTAGGTCCCTTCATAGCATCTGATGAGGTGAACTTTGATTCAGGAAAGTTTGTGTGCTCTCTCTCTCTCTCCCAATCTTATTTAGTTAGTTTTTAAAGGTACATATCTACACTGCCTTCAGGATGTGATGATGGCCAGGTTATTTCCTTGCGTGCTATTAGTTGCAAACATAATGGGTGCCTTTACATGTGCTCTGTGGTGGAGGAGGAGGGAGTGCTTTAAAAAGATAAACAAAACATTTGATTGTCTAATTAAAGAACACACAGCATCCAGGACTCCCAAATGGCAGTGGAGGTGCTTTAACTAAAGCTCATTCAATGAGCTTTATTTAAAGCCCCCACCTGCCTTTTGAAGTGCAGGAACACTGAATATACCTGATGTGATGGCTTCTGGAACACTAATCAGCATGCTCCTGCAGATTCGATTAATCAAGTTTGCTCCTACACATGATAATTAGAAGGTGTCAGAGCAGACGTTCACCATGTGTATAGGTGTGTAGTCTAATGAACTGTCTAATTCTGGGATGGACCTGGATTTTGAACCCTCTTCCTGCATTCTACATACTGTTCCTTCTATGATGTAAAGGACATTTACAAAATTACAAATGCATTATTTTTAGAATTATTATGACAATGTAACATATTCCAAATACAAGTCTCAAAGGTGGGTTATATCTTTTCTTTGGTTAATGTCTTGTATGCTTCTCAAAAGTACAGGAACAGTGTTTGTTCTGTTTAATTCAGCTCCTTCACCATTATTTGTCTTCCTGTTGAACTATTTGTATTATAAACAAGGCCCATAGTCAGAACGGTATTGTAGGCTCAGTATTTTCAACACACAACCCACTTTAGAACATTTTGGACAACTTGTGCTTAAAATCTGATTTATGAGTCTTCTCTGACACATGTTTGGTGTAATTTCTACCCAGTAAGACCTAGGGTTACTACATGAGATAACCACTACTGGTAACTAATCCAAATGATCTCAGTTCCTTGCTTTTTCTTCCACAGGAAGGTTAAGCACAAGGTGTTATTATTTGCAGCAATTTGATCAAATCTTTTCTTACCCTACAAGTATAACCTTGTAGACTGTGTTGTAACAAGGTCTTCTTAAATTACAACCAATAAAAAAATATTCCTTCAGTATGTGTGGTGGTGGAAGGTACTGCCTGTCTATAGGAAAACAGAAAATTAATGTTCTAGCATGTAAGCTATTTTTATCTGGATCCATAACATTAATTGCTTCCTTGAATATCTAGTTACCTTCCTGAAAACAATCCTGAAAAAATTAATGGAATTTAGTCTTATTGTCATTAAAATCTGTTCAGGAACTCTGTTCCTTGAACAAAAGTTCTTAACTCTTCCACCATCTGAACAAATTAATTAAATTATCACAGAGTATTTCAACACATTTAGAACATCTACTGAAATTAAAAACACACAGATTTATTAGTCCAGGGTAGCTGGTCATTACCAAAGATTCAAGGACTACAATTAGACACATTATATTTGATTATTGCTTTAACATTGCTTTATGATTTCTTCTATTTCTTTATCTTTCCCTGCCCACAACACAAATATCCCAGTAGGTACCTTCAATTTTATAATTCCCATATGTCTTTCATATAATGTTTAGCATACATATGACTTGAAATTTGTCAAAGTAATTTTTTTGTTTCCACACATTCAGCCACATTATATGCATTTGTTTGTTTTTTTCAAGTAAGGACACCTGGAAAGAGTCATATGTATGCATAAAAGTGTCCATTCACTGTAATGCCTTCACTTTAGTTCGGTTGGCATCATTTTAAATTTTCTGTTGTATTTGTCATTTGCAAGCATTTGATTTGATCCTTATAAAACTGATCACTTGGCTCAGTTTCCATTTCACTATTGTTACTTTCCATTGCTCATGTGGCACTGTGGTAACTGTGACAAGCAACATGCATTCAAAGTAATTTCATAAGTTTTAAATCAATAACTTAATAGCAAGTGAGAGTATTCCTCATAATGTCATAGTGCTTAGGGTCGTAAGGGACCTAAACAAATTATCACGTCCAACCCCCTACCCCGGGCAGAAATGAGTGATGAGGTCATAACACCCCAGCCCAATATCTATCCAGCCTCCTCTTGAAGATCCCCAAAGCAGGAGAGAGCACCACCTCCCTTGGGAGTCCATTCCAGAGCCTGGAAGGCCTAACAGAAAGTAATGCCTCCTGATGTCCAGCCTGAACCTTCTTTCTAATAATTTGTGGCCTTTATTCCTAGTAAACCCCGGTGGTGCCCAAGGAAACATAGCCTCCTCCAATTTCTGCTGATTCCCCCTGGTGAGTTTGTAAATGGCCACCAGATTCCCCTCTCAGCCTCTTCTTGTGGAGGCTGAATAGATTCAGGCACTTTAGCCTCTCTTCATAGGGCCTGACCTACTGCCCCTTGACCATGCAAGAAGCCCTCCTCTGGACCCTCTCAGTGCTAGCCACATCCCTTTTGAAGTGCGGCGCCCAGAGCTGGATGCGGTTACTCCAACTGCAGCCTAACCAACATCGCATAGAGGAGAAGGATCATCTGGACCTGCTTGTGATGCATCTGTAGATGTTGCACAAGAGGCGTTCGCGCTCCTGGAGGCTAAGTTCCAATCCAAACCCCAGAAGTGAGTCACACCACAAGTCACAGAGACAAAGCCTTTATTGCTTGCAAGCAGGTCGGCCTGGAGTCATGAGACTCAGATCATAACTGACCCCTAGTGCTTGCTTTTCATTGCTTATATACTTAGTTACAAGTTATTGGAAAATTCCGCTCGCGCAGGCGCATTCAAGCTGCAGTGCAGATATCTTCTAATTCAGCACTTCTGTTGTGGTCACAGGCGCATTCAAGCTGCAGTGCAGATATCTTCTAATTCAGCACTTCTGTTGTGGTCACAGGCCTCGGGACTTTCCGGCCGTTAGTCTGTGGTTGTCTGCTCTCATGTCACAGGACAGGAAACCGAGTTTCAGTTCCTAGGCACATACTTGCAAAACATGAAGCATTAAAGCAATAATTTTTCCACTTATCCCACATAGATGCATGGCAAGGTGCAGTTAGCCTTACTGACTGCTTCCTCACATTGGTGGCTCATGTCCATCCTGTAGTCAACAATGACTCCAAGATCCCTTTCTACCACTGTGTTGACTGGAAGGGTGTTCCCCAGCCTATAGGTGTGTTGCTGTTTCCTTCTCCCTAGATGCAGTACCCTGCACTTGTCTGCATTGAATTCCTATTCTCATTCACCTACCTGTGTAACCTGTATAGATCTAGCTGGATATTGTCCCTCTCCTCCAGCGAGCCCACCTCGCACCACAACTTGGTGTCATTAGCAAATTTGGAGAGCATGCTTTCAATACCCACATCCAGATCACTGATAAAGATGTTGAACAGTACAGGCCCCAGGACCAAGTCCTGGGCGACTTCACTACCCACCTCCCACTAGACTGAAAACAACCCGTCCACCACCATGCCCTGGGTGTGACTATCTAGCCAATTTGCTACCCATCTGACTGTGTAGGCATCAAAGCCACAGTCGCCTAGTTATTTTTTTTTTATGAGAGTGGGGAGAGAAACAGTGTCAAAGGCCTTCTTGAAGTCCAGGTAGATGACATCCATCTCAATACCTGCATCCAAGGACTTGGTGACCTGGTCATAAAAGGAAATCAAGTTAGTCAGGCAGGATCTGCCCTCAATGAACCCATGTTGGTTGCCCCTGACCATTACCTCCCCTGCTGGGCCCTTGCAGATGTGCTCCTTGATAATTTTCTCAAACGTCTTCCCAAGGACCGAGGTAAGAGTGACTAGCCTATAATTCCCGGGGTCCTCCCTTATCCCCTTCTTGTAAATGGGGACCACATTGGCCCTTTTCCAATCCTCTGGTACCTGGCTAGAGCCCCACAAGTGCTCACAGAGCTGTGCCAGGGGCCCCACTATGACCCCCACCAATTCCTTCATCACCTTTGGCTGAAGAGCATCTGGACCTACTGATTTAAACACGTCCAGCCCCTCCAAAAGTTCCTTAACTAGGTCATCCCTGACCTTAGGCATGGCAGTCCCTCCCATTGTTGCCCTGAGGGGTCAGGCCAATGCTCAGGATCTCAGTATTGCACTGTTAGACAGGAGGGTGTGGTGTACAACTGCACATGCACACATAAAAATCAATTAAGCCCACACTCACTAAGTGCATACACCCCTATTAGGCATACACACTGTAGAAGTAATTAGCTTACTTGACTAGAAAAACAGACAAAGACCAGAAGTGCTGATACTGCTTAATTCAGTTAAATGTTCTGAGATAAGGAATCCCGCGCACCTTGGGTTATCCTTATGGTATCTTGATATCTTGCCCTGTGCATAAATAGTTTGTCTAAGTAAACTTCCTAAATTTTTGTGTAATTAGAGTGTGTAAACTTAGAGAGTCTGAGAAATCCTTTGAAACAGACAAGTGGGTGATTCCCCTTGCTGTATGGAATTCTCCCTGTGATCACGGCATAGCCTTAAATAAAAAAAAGCTGGCTCTGTCAGTTCTGCAGACCACAACGCGAAGTTTGATTTCTTCCACAACACTCACACTACCAGCTCAGGCACATACAGTATACACCCCAAAAGTTAGACATAGATCACTAATTCGTATATCATGCACACAATGTCATACATACACACACACACACACACACACACACACATACACATACACACACTCACACTAGCAACTGAGATACACACATGTTCAAAATAATTAGTCTGGGTTCACACACACTACACACACCAAATTTAGACAGAATCAGTTACCAGTTACCAATACCTGCACATTTAATACACATATGCGGATTACTAATTCATATACCACAAAAGGAAACCAAATTGTAGGTGGAGGTATGCAGGTAATATCTACCTATCCAGGCTGGAAAAGGGTCCTTATCCAGTAGGTGTTGTCCGGGGGGGGGTCGCCAGCAGGGCCTCTGGGTAAATAGGTGGTGTGACATGGTGCTGGTCCAGATGGAGAGGGTGTCCCACTGGGTCTTTCTTCACTGCCCCTTTTTATAGAGGTAGACCTTGTGTGACCCTAGTGACAGGAGGCATGCCCAGGCAAGGGTCAGCCCCTGCCATACTGAGCATGTGTGCTCCATGCAGGGATGCACAGTTTTGGGTGTCTGTAATGGTGAGAATTGCTGGTTCTGCAGGGTCTTTTGTTTTTCAAATGCTGGTCTTGTTTCTTTTCCTGGGTGAGCTCCATGGTTCCTGGATGAATTAATGCGAGGTGATGGCCCAGTCATTACAGGCCATTCAGTAGAGGCCAGCTACCATTGTATTTCAATCATGCCCAATCATGCTCATTCATCGGGGAACCAATTTACATGGGAGGGGAACAATGAATCATATTGTTGCAACATGGGATGCCCAGGCAGAGGACAGAAGATAGGGGCTTGACATATAAAATGGAAACTTGACATGACTTTGGTTCATTTACAAACATAGGCCTAAACCATACAATATCCATATGAAACAATACAAATTAATAGAAAAATGATAATATTACAATATACAACAGTAAAAATCAATAAAAACCTAATAATAATACCATATAAAACAGTGGATATCCCTAATCAGAAACTTACTACCAAAATAAGCTCTGAGATCTCAATGCCTTTCCTACTAATCTTCTTAGCTTATTGAAGTTGGCCCTCCTGAAGGCAAGGACTTTTGCCTTACTGCTTGCTTTCACCACCCTGTGCTGGGTAGTAAATTACAGCAGGCAACGATCACTCTCACCCAGATAATCGACTACCCGCAGACCCCTCAGCAGGTTGTCCCCTGTGGCATGGGCCAAGTCCAGCAAGGCATTTCCCCTGGTGGGACTATGCATCTCCTGGGTTAGGTGGAGGTCCTGTATCCCATACATGAGTGGTCAGACCTGGCTGAATGCTCCTCCCAGCATATGTCTGGGTAGTTTAGGTCACCACATCCCTTTATTCTACAGCCTCCTTGAGCTGACCTGAGAATTCCAGGTCTAGCTCATCCCTGAGGTGAGGTGGTTTGTAGTGGACACCCACTATCAAGTCCCTTTCCCTACAATCCCCTAGCATTCTTACCTACAGCACCTCAGTTTGCCCTTCCTCTGACCCCATACTAATCATTGAGGATGTGTATTGCTCTTTGATGTAGAATGCTACACCCCCCCGCCTTTTTTCCCCCTGTCTGTCTTGCCTGTACAGCCTGTACAGCCCCCCCGATGCCCAGTGCCCAGTCATGGGTAGAATCCCACCAGGTTTTCATGAGCCCCATTTTTTTTTTTGCCAGCAGGAGGTTTTTGATAGCTAGCAGGAAGGCGAGTTCCTCCTGCTTTTTCCCCATGCTTCGAGCATTTGTGTAGAGGCATTTGAGGCATCCTGTAGCTGCACATACCACCCCCTTGTTCCTAAACCTGCCCTGGCCCCCATCACTTACCTGGATACTACTTGCATGCGTCACCTAGCTTGATGCCAAAGTGTCTTCATGTTCCTTTGAGTCCCTGTCCCCTGGCAAACCTAGTTTAAAGCTTGCCATATAAGATCAGCCAGCCTGGAAGAAAAAACATGCTTACATTTTGCAGAGAGATGAAGCCCGTCCTTCCCGAGCATGTCCTCTGTGCAGAAATTCCTTATCTCTGTAACTGTGTTTTAGCCTTTACCAATGTTTCTTTTTTGGGTTAAATTTGAAATTAGAGATTAGAGACCTCTAACCAAGTAAATAATTTCCTATTGAAATATTGATGGATATTTTTAATTTCCCAACTTCAACTCAGTTTGTAGAAATAAGAGCTCTAAAGGGCTTTTTATTTCTAGATCACATCCATCTAGTGTTACAGTCTGTGAAATAACATCACAACCTAACATTTTTTGGTAGCTGGGGGTCCAGCTATGAAAGAATCTCCCAGCCCTCACTCCCTGATCACAGAGCAGAGGCTGGGAGATCCCTGCCAGTGGGGGCTAGGGAAACTGTTCCCTGCCAAGCTCTGTGATCACAGAACTGGGCATCAAACTGGTTCTCCAACCTGTTTCTGACTCTGATTCACAATCATGGAGATGGGCAGGAAACAGGATCTTCAGCCCCTGCCCCCTGATCACTGAGCAGGGGTGGGAACTGTCCCACCCCCATGCCCCAATCCAGCAATCAAGGTTCAGGGATTGGAAAGAGATGCAGGGGAATGCAGGTCCCATCCTCCTGCCCTGATCCATCAGTGGGGCAACTAGGAGTGAGTTTCCAGCTGGCAGGGAAATGCTACTAGCTGCCCCACCAGTGGATCAGGCCAGGGGTCTGGTATCTGCCCCTCCCTTGCAGCACTTTCCAAGTCCCCTGACCCTGATTAGGAAATTGGGGCCAGAAGTATCATGCTGATGGGACAGGGGGACATTGTCCCTGCCTGGCCTTTGGTAGCGGACTCTACCTGACAGCAGGTAACCCCGCAGGAGCAGGGAACAATGTCCCAGTCCCTCCCAGGAGACAACTATCTCCTGTCCCCATGCTCCCTGCCAGTCCCTGGGCTAGCACCAAAAGGGACTCTAAAGCTCCCCCTGGTGGCTGCAGGGGGCTGGTGCAGAGCCAGTGGGGGTGGGAGGATATTGTTACAATGAGCAGCACAGATCCTGGTTTTCTCTGATTTAAAAATATTCCCAATTTTTTGGATTAAAATGTAACCTGAAATCCACATTTTTGTGTAATCAAAATGAAACACCACTAATGGTTAGATAAATATGGTGGTGTTTCATTTTGATCACAGAAAAATGTGGATTTAGGGGTTTTTTTTTAATAAAAAAATTAGAGATTTTTTTTTTTAATGAGAGAAAACCAGGATCCCATCTATTAAAAGACAATTTGAACTGCGGTAAAACAGGATATAGATTCATAGATTCATAGATGTAGGGTTGGAAGGAATCTAAGTAGTTCATCAAGTCCGACCCCCTGCCCTGGGCAGGAGAGAATACTGGGCTAACATGGCTAGGTAATTGTCAAGCCTCCTCTTAAAGACCCCCAAGGTAGGAGCCAGCACCACTTCCTTGGCAGTTGGATCCAGATCCTAGCTGCCCTGACTGTGAAATAGTGTCCTCTAATGTCCAGCCTGAACCTACTCTCAAACAACTTAAGACCGTTATTCCTTGTTACTCTGGAGTTGCTCAGATGAACAGGGTCTCTCCCATTCCCCACTGGTCCCTCCTGGTAAGTTTGTAGATGGCCACCAGGTCCCCTCTCAGCCTTCTTTTGGGAAGGCTGAACAAGTTCAGGTCCTGTAGCCTCTCGTCATAGGGTTGACTCTGCTGTCCCCGGTTCATGCGAGTGGCCCTCCTTTGGATCCTTTTGATGCTGGCCACATCTCTCCTAAAGTGTGGTGCCCAGAACTGGATGCAGTACTCCAACTGTGGCCTGACCAGTGTCACATAGAGGGGGAGGATCACCTCCTTGGCCCTGTTTGTGATGCATCTGTGGATGCATGACAAGATGCAGTTGGCCTTACTGACAGTGTCCTCACATTGGCGGCCCATGTTCATTTTGGAATCAATAATGACTCTAAGATCTCTTTCTGCCACTGTGCTTTTGAGAATGGAGTTCTCCAGCCTATAGGCATGCTGCTGGTTCTTACTGCCCAAGTGCAGTACCTTGTACTTGTCAGCACTGAATCCCATCCTATTCTCATTCACCCACCTGTCTAGGTCCAGCTCTATCCTGTCCCTCCCTTCTACCATGTCCACCTTGCCCCAGATCTTGGTGTTATCAGTGAATTTAAACTGGGTGCTTTTCACACCCTCATCCAAGTCACTAATAAAGAGATTAAACAGTGTGGGCCCAAAAACCAAGCCCTGGGGAACCCCACTGCCCACATCCCTCAAGGTCGAATATGACCCATCTACTACCAGTCTCTCAGCCAATTTGCAACACATCTGACTGTGTAGGCATCACTGTCACAGTTGCCTAGCTTTTTAATAAGAATGGGGTGGGAGACAGTGTCAAAGGCCTCCCTGAGGTCCAGAAAGACTACATCCACCGCAACACCTGCGTCCAGTGATTTTGTGACGTGATCGTAGAAGGCAATCAAGTTGGTCTGATGGGACCTGACCCTAATGAACCCATGCTGGTTGTCCCTGAGCATTGTCCCCTCTGCTGGTCCTTCCCAGATGTGCTTCTGGATAATCTTCTTAAAGAGCTTCCTCAGGATCGAAGTAAGAATAATGGGCCTATAGTTGCCTAGGTCCTCCCTCTTCCCCTTTTTGAAAATGGGGACCACATTGGCCCTCTTCCAGTCATCTGGCACCTTGCCAGAGCACCATAAGTGCTTGTAAAGCTGTTCCAGGGGTCCCTCGATAACCCCTGCCAATTCCCTCAACACCCTGGGGTGGAGAGCATCTGGACCTGCTGATTTGAACATGTCCAGTCCCTCGAGAAGTTCCCTAACTCAGTCCTTCCTGAGGCTAGGCCTATCAGAATCTTTCCTGATTATCTTGGTGGGGGAGTCCTGGTCCCTGCACAAAAAAATGGAGGCAAAGAAATTGATAAAAAGGTCAGCCTTTTCCTCTGGTGCAACCACCAGATTGCCTAGCGTATCTTGCAGGGGCCCCACATTACCTGGTGCTTTCTTCATACTCCCTATATATTTAAAAAAGGACTTTTTGTTGTCCTTGATGCTAGCCCTAGTTCCATATCTGCCTTAGCTTTCCTAACAGCCCACCTACAAGCCTGAGCAATGGAGGTATACTCCTCTTTGGTGATAGCCCCTCCCTTCCACTGGGCATATGCCTCTTTTTTTGGCTTTCAGGTGTTCCTGAATACCTTTGGTGAGCCAGAGGGGCTTTTGAGCACTCTTGCCCTCTTTGATTCTCATTGGGACTGTCACCCCTTGGGCTTGGAGGATCATCTCCCTAAGGAATGACCACTCATCTTGGACACCCAGTTCCCCAACTCTCCAGGACCCCAGTTCCTCTCCTACCAATCTCCTCAACTCATTGAAGTTGGCACTTTTGAAGTCAAAAGCTGCTGCCTTACTGGAGGCCCTTGACACTCTGCACTGTATGGTGAATTCCAGTAGGCGATGATCACTGTCACCAAGGTGGTCAAGAACCTGGAGTCCCCTCACCAGGTCATCGTCTGTGGCCAGAACCAGGTCCAGTAAGACATTCCCCCTGGTGGTACTGTGCACCTCCTGGGTTAAGTGGAGGTCCTGTATCTCAGCAAGGAACTTTCATGAGTGGTCCAACCTGGCTGACTGCTCCTCCCAGCATATGTCCGGGTAATTTAGATCACCCATGATGACTACATCTCTGGCCTTAAGTGCCCCCACAAGCTGGCCCAAGAATTCATGGTCCAGCTGTTCCCCTTGGTTGGGTGGTCTGTAGTAGACCCCCACCATTAAGTCCTTTTCCCCATGATCCCGCTATAGTCTGACCCAGAGCACTTCAGCATGCCTCTCCTCTGACCCCATCCTGTTAGTTGAGGATGTGTATTGCTCTTTGACGTAGAGCACCACACCCCCACACTTCCTCCCCATTTTATCCCACCTATATAGTCGGTAGCCCCTAATGTTTACTGTCCAGTTGTGGGATGAATCCCACCAGGTTTCTGTGAGCCCTACTATCTCTGGGTTTGTACTAGCTATCTGGAGGGCGAATTCCTCCTGCTTATTTCCCATGCTACGAGCATTATTTCCCATGCTACGAGCATTTAAGGCCTTGTATTGGTGCATGCATCACCCCCTGATTCTTAGGACTATCTGGACCCCCATCACTTACCTGGGTTCTCCTTGTGCTTGTCACTCATCTTGGTTGGGAGGTGTCCTCCTGTCCTCCTGTGGCCCTATCCCACGGTGAAGCTCATTTAAAGCATGCCATACAAGATCAGCCAACCTGGAAGAAAGACACGTTTGCCTTTAGGGGACAGATGTAGCCCATCCCTCCCAAGCATGTCTTCTGTGCCAAAGTGTGGGTCATTATCCAGGAACCCAAGGCCTGCCTGGCCACACCAGCTCCATAGCCACTGGTTAACCTTGCTGACGCAGGCCTTGTGTCGCTGTCTGCGTATACTTACCAGGAGAATAGAGGAGAATACCACCTGTGCCCCTGTCTCCTTGAGCTTGGCCCCCAAGGCCTCAAATTTCTTCATGATGCAGTTTGGGTTGCCCCTGACTGCATCATTTCTTCCCACATGGATAAGGACCATGGGCTACTGGTCCGAGGATATACTCTGGTACCAAAGATTGACTTCCTTTCATATTTGTAGAACAGAAAGTACCCAGCTGAAGTTATTACTTTGTACATTGTGAATATGATTTGAAATTTTTTAAGAGAGATTTAGGGCACAAAAATAGCCCTCTTTTGACTGCAATCCAGTGTGGAATGCTGCAGTGAAGATTATGACTGGAAGCTGCTAGGCCTCCATGGGTTGACAGACTAGAAAATGGGTTGGCAGTTCAAAATGATTGAGTGAATCGTTGACAGCAAGGGGAATCATTAATTTCCCAACCAAAAGTTATGTCACATATTTGGGTCATTCAGGAATGGGATACACCTCTTCAATCAGATAGCAGATATATTTTTAGCAGATATTAAAAAGAAACTCTTAACAATCTGGAAACCTGGATGAATTGGAACTGGACTTAAAGAAAGGTATTCTGTAAAGAAATAACTAGGCTTTATAGGCCATGTCCAGATGGGCACAGTGTGTGGTACATGGCACTGTTGACTTATCTGCAGTGCTGCATAATGCACATTCAGCTGTTCTCCATGTTGCAAGAGAGAACCCATGGGGCAGCGGGTTTGCCCCTGACTATCCAGGGTTAAAAAAAAATGCACAAAAAAAAAAAGGGGACCAGCACACGTGGAAGCAGCACACGCTTATGTGGACACAGCCATAATGTTTGGTGTAGCGAGGAGAAAATCCCCTATTTCCAGTCCTTTAGCTGTTCTACAAGAAGGAGGGAAATGGAGTCAAATAAATAGGTTAGGAATCAGCACTTGAAGGATAGGATCTGATAGTAATCAATTAATAAAGAAATTATGAACTGCATTCTATTAGACAAAAATTGTTTTTGCTGATATCTTTTATTGGACCAACTATCTGGATGTACAGACACAGGCAAACATTAGGAAATTTGATACTTTTCCCCAGGCCTCTGAGACAGAAACAAAAATAACTGAGCTAAATAGCAGATGGAACAAAAGCTTAAGTAGGGTCATTTTTAAAGATGATGCTGTATAGTCTGATTTCTTTTGGCTGTGGACTTGCCATTTTAAGTGGTGAATTTCAATATCTTCCACGTTGTGGTAATGATAGATGACTATGATACCCTGATAAATTTGCCTATGAACATAACAACCATACAGTTGGTCCAACAAAAGATATCACCCACAAGTCTTCTTGCCTTTCTCATGCCTCCTGGATTACCTCTGCATTCCATTTGCTCCCAAGCAAGATGTTGTTAAGGTTGGGCCCTAATTAAACCAATTTAATTCAACATACCTCTTGTTTCCTTCCCATGTGTTCAGAACAAAGGCGATTCTGAACAATATTTCCTTATTTTACCTAGGGCTGTATTGTTACTTGTCCTTTACAAAATTATATCTTTCAATAAGTGTAGCAAAGACTCCAACATGATTTACTGTAGGAAAAGACTGAATGTTCAGTAAAAATAGAAACACTGATTGCTTTTTATCCCCCTAGCAGCAAACACAAGGTATGGAATTACTCTGGGTTTTCCAGTTGGTAGCAACCTAATGCAAATATGATACAGTATTTTTTTCCCCTCTATTTCACTTGACCGTTATGTTAAACTAATCAAATAGTTTGATCCAGCTTTGCTTAGGAGACAGAGAATGAAGTGAGAGCACAAGGAGGTATGAAATTAAATTATCCCTTGGATAAGACAAATAATGAAAAAGTGTATATTCCTCTGAGACATTTTTAGTACCAGGCTGATAGGCTGTGTGAACAAGTCTGTCACATGTAATGTCTTTATTAATTTCTTCACAATAAATCCTGGCATCTAGGAAGCAAAATTTAAGTATTTTCCTATGCTAAAAACACCACAGATCATGAAGTTAATTCCAAACCCTTTCAGAAAATGTATTTTTTTCCTTTAATGTTATTCTTCCTTCTTATTTCATACTTGGCCTCAGCAGCACTCTAATAGCTTTTTTGAAGATTCCTCCTCAATTGACATTTGGATATTTGGATAGTTTTACATTTTATTCCAGCTGAGACCTCCTACAATTTTCCATTGCTATCTGTAGTCCCCTACTGGTATATATAGGAGAGGGGGGGAATTAAAGCACAAACCACCCACATGGATTTCAATAACAAGAAAGCTTAGCATTTATTAAACAATGAAAAGATTAGTGTAGACTAATAACAAAGAAAAGATTTCCCAGGAGTGATACATAGCAAAATTAGCACACTAAACTTACTGCTCTCAAGCTGCTATTCTACTCAACTGTGTTTACTGATTAAGGTGTCTGTTCAGCAAAATCCCACATAAATGCTTAGCTCAAACCACATTTGGCTTTAAAAAAGTTCTTAACATTGTATAACTACAGTGGGGCAGCCACCCCAGGTGCCAACTTGGGTGAGGGAGGCAGAATGAAGTGGTGGCCTCCACAGCCATGTGATTTTGTTACCACTGCCCCTGCCTGGGTGCCTGGTGCATTATTACACTTCTGGTTCTTAAGTGTTTTGTCAATTGTGAATTAATATTTAACAATATATAATGTTTAACAAAATATAGTGTTTGGGAAATAGAGATTTTTGAAGTAAATGTTTATGATAATATTCAAGATCTTATCAACATTTTTCATTTAGATGTTGAAATTAAATCAGATTTCAATCAGCTGTATAGCTAATCAAAGAACATAATGAACTGTCATAAAGTTTACAAATAACCTCCCTTTTCTTTCCCCTGAAATTCCAAATTGTAATGATTTTTTAATTAAAATAAATGTTGAAAAGTCTTAATAATCTCCTGTTCAAATTTGAAATGTTATTAAAGTGCTTTGCTAATTTGGGGCCTCACAGTCAAATTCTGCAAGCTGCTAATCACTCTCTACAAATCAATATGAATCTTAGTTCCTAATATCAAACCACTTAACAAATATTAAGGGATAGGTTAACTTTTTATGTCTCTCCACTTAGATGTTTCAATGCCTAAAAAACAGGCACTTTGCTCCACGAGGTTGATTCAGATTGACAGGTTTAAGTGCCTTGACTCCTTGTTCTATCAATGCAGAAAGATGTCCAGAGCATAAGAATCATTTATCTAAGGATCCAGAATGACCAGCAGTTTCAAAATGCCTAAGAGGCAGGTTGTGGTATTCACTTTTGTGCAGCAATATAGTGACTAGAGCAGTGGTTTTCAACCTGTGGCCCATGGACCCCCTGGGGGCCCACTATTCCTAAGGTATCCACAAAATATGACTATGATCAAGCAAAAGTATGTGAATATGAACACTTACAATTGCCCACACCTTCATTTGAAATTTCCAGAGGGGTCTGCTTCTCCATTCAAAAATGTTTAGGGGTCCAGAAATCAAGAAGGATGAAAACCAGTGGACTAGAGCACTGGTCCACTCAGTAGCTAGGAATGCAAGAGACGTGGCATTAAATGGTGAATAAGCAAGGAGGAGCCAGTGATGAATTTCCTTGGGAGGCAGAAACCTGACTTATGGCCCTTGCTGCTGGAATAATTTTTGTTGCTTAACTACTAGTTGTCTAATGTAAAATAGTCCTGACATCAGGGGCCAGAGCCCAGAATTCCTTCATCTCAAGGGAGTACTTTTTCCAGTGGGTTAGAAAGGTGTTGTTGTTTTTCTTTAAACTTCAGCTGGCTAGATTAACTTTGCATTCCTTTCTGCCTTTGTTCACATTTCCATAGGAAGGGTGGTGATTACCCCTAAATTAGCTATGCTATAGCCTGGAAAGTTGGGATACCCCCTGAGAAATGGGGACATGTAGTTTTTAATCCCCTCAGGCTGTAGAGGGTCTGGAATTTAGGTCTCCCAGGCTCTGGATTAGTCTAACCAGTATGCAAGAGATGAGCCCTACCAGCAGTGGTCACTTAGAAACTACCCTCTGAGTATTCTTGATCTTAAATTCAGATCCAGATTTTGAGCATTTCCAATCTGGAAAGGCAGACATTCAGAATAACCCTATTCTTAGTCTGAGCTCCTCTCTGCTTTGCACCTAAACACTGTAGATTATTCTACTGAGGCACTTAACTCTCTCTCCTGACTCTTTAAAAAAGCATAAGTGCATAAGTACCTAAGCCCTTTTTTTAGTTTATGTCCTGTAATAAGCGTTAAACTAACCAACCCTAAGACAAATATAAAATACATCATCAGTAGATTCCTTGAGACCCACTATTTGCAAAATGCATGACTGTGAAAAGCCTAATATAAGGGCCAAATAAACTCTTTAGATCAAATATGATGCTGACCATCTTACGTTGGAGGTAGGATGGTCGAGTTGTTACAGTACATTGCTTCAGCCCCAAAGGCGTAAATCTAGGCCTTTCTCTCAAAACAAGGAGTCAACCTAGCAGTATATGGACACTAAATCATTGAGTCAAAGGCAACTGGACCTCACTTGTGTGTTCTTGGCTTTAAAAAATGGCAAGCCTGCTGCACAATGGAATATTTGTCTCAGGAAAACTTTAGCTTTTTATGATCTGATAAGCTCATAACTAAGTAAATATAAGCAGCATCATGCAATAGCCACTTGTGGCTAGATGTATGTAAAGAAGGAAATAAAATGTTTCTCTTTTGAACTGAGAAATTCATTTCTTTATCATTTGCAGGGAAAAAAAATCAAGACTTTTTTCAAGCTTTCTTTGTGAGGAAAAGATGCAAATGTTCACAAAACACTTTGGTAAAAGTATGACATAAATTAAGAATAATCTGTTAAAAATAACACGTGTCTTTCCAGCTCTGATCACATTGAAACTGATTTATCTATATTGCATGAGAAAAAGTTGAGGTGAGCATGAACTGTACTTCTCAGTTCAGTCCTCAATAAAGATTGCTCAGCTTTCTAACCTCTGCTGACTGCTCATCATACAGTAAAAGTTGTGCTGATGCTAAAGTAGCTCTGATGATACCTCACATCCACATTTAGTCAGCTCCCTTTCATTCTTCTGCTGATTGACTGAAGGCACTCTACACAATTTCCCATAAAAATGTAAAATTGATTGATCAAAGCCCAGGAATGTCTTTTATCACATTTCCAACTACTAATTCTGTTTGATGAGCAAGCCAATGAATCAACCTAATATGAGGAACTTGTTTTCAACACTATGAAAAGCCTTTTTTTGTATTACCTGCTATTACTGATTTACTGATTTCTCCTCTGTTATATATCATGTTTATTTTCTCTGACAACTTACTAGATGCCAGAACGTGGAAACAGGACTAAGTACTTGCTCCACTATAGTTTTCCTGTCTGGGAGCTATAAGAAGTCACCATATTGTTTTGGTATACATTTTGGCATCTTACAAAAACCACAAAGTCTAAGAATAATGACACGAGGCACAACATTTACATGCAATATTTAACCCATCTTAACTCTGATACTTACTTACATTGAAGTTCTTTTATGTCTCTCTGATACTGTAAGAAGGTAATAAAGTGAGCACAAATTATATTGAAATGAACCTTAAAGTCCTTTTATATTTCTCAAGAAGCCATAGAAAAAGGTCTGTGTTTAAAGGAAATTCCTCTTTTCACTGTAGACAGAATGGATTTTAATAATAAGATTCAATTATGACTACACCACTTTCCCCCCAAGCTACAAGAAATGTGATGAACAGAACTGAGGTTAAATGTTTGCAAGTGATCTTTGGTATGCAATAGATTTAAAAGAATATTTTTTTTTTATTCTCTACTTCATTCTTGCTCTTTTTGGCTAAGATTAAAAAAAATAGAAAAAGTGTTTGAAAAGTTAACTGATTAACAATGGTGGATGTGACTAGAAACAAGACATTTGAAGAAAATATGAAGAAACTGTGATTCAACAAACTGAAATGCTCCAAAACTAAATTTAGTCTCTGTGCCAGAGAAAATATAGGCACAGGAACTGAGCATACGACTGCATTTGTATAAGCAGAATACAAATTTTGTACCAAGTTTTTGCATATAACCTCTGGATTTTAATATATACACAATACAAGTGTGTCCACACATGCAGACGCTGGAGCTTGCAGCAGCTCAAAAAGACGTGGCATAAATTTGAGCTGGGTATTTTTGCCTCAGCGCATGTGCTCAGCCATGCACTTTGGTGTGGGGCAAGTTGCACCACTTGGGGTAAAATAACCCTGCCCACCTCCACTCGGATCTGCAGCCGGGTGGGGGTAGAGCCTGTAAAAAGCTGCTCTGGTGAGCAGCTCAGGGCTACTTACCCTCAGGAGCTTTTGAGGCCTGGCTAGTAGGTATTGAAGGACACTACCCCTTGAACCAGCTGGACTGCTGAAACAGCTCTGACCTGGAGTGGCCCCTGCACCCTCTACCCACTGCAGCAGCCTGGCAGCGGGGGATACTGCCTGGCTGTGACCTGCTGCCACCTGCAACAGCACCTGCCCCCTTGGATCTATGGCCCCCATGGCTGCATTCCTGCCAGACTCAGATGAGGGTGGCCCTGCTCTGTCATCTGGGCAGCTATCGCCCAGAAGATGTGCTGCTTGTGGTGACCCACTCTGAACTGTCCAAGTGGGTCCTTTTGGCTGTCCTCCAGCTGAGTTCCCAGTCCTGGCCCTGGACAGGTTCCTCTGCCCAGGTCTCACTACTTACCTCACCAGCAGAGATTCTGTTGTTCCCTGTTTGAAAAATGGCAAATTCTCTGATAAGAAATCCAAATTCTCTCATTAAAATACCCAAAATAGTGTTCTTTTGCTATTACAATGAAATGCCACTACATATAGAGGTCAACTGGCAAAGTTTTACTGATATATTTACAAGTTTAAAGCAATGTGGAACCCTTTCACTGCCTCTATCATCATAATAATATAGCCTGGGTGTACATGGATTTGTACTCCCTTTTCCAATTGATGGAATTATTGGCAGGGCAGTGTGCTGTGGAGGGACACAGCAGCCCAGCAGCCACCTCCATCCCCTATAAAGTCCAGCCCAGCCAATCAATTACTTAACTATATACAAATTTATTATTACAACAAAACCATTAAAAGGTAAGGACATAGATTATTTTTATATATATGTATATATGTATATGTATGTATGTACAAATTTACAAAACAATAAACCCTATACCGTGTGTGTGTGTGTGTGTGTGTGTGTATGTACAAATTTACAAAACAATAAACCCTATACCATACACACACACACACACACACACACACACACACATATTATTAAAAAATACAATAGAACAATAGAACAATATACAAAATACAGTAGAACGGTAGAACAACCCAGAACAAAGGATATTGATCAGCAACCTTATAACTCTATTAATATAAAAAGTATTCCTTCAACTTTTTTACATAAACTATAAGGTACAGTTTACAAATATAACAAGTAATCCTTAGACTACTTGGGTGCCCTCCAAGGTACCACTAGAGGAAAGGAGGTGGGGGGAAAGAAAAGAAGGGGGAGATCTCAAAGATTCCTAAGCCTCCCCTATCACCCAGGAGTGGCCCATGTGGTGCCCCTTCACAACCCTGGGGGTCCCTCCCCTGTGGGGACCCTATCTCCAGAGTTACTTGCTACTCCACAGTCCTGGGGGGTTACCTCCCATTCTCCAGGCTGAGTTCTGTTCCCCGCCAGGCTTTCCTGCCACCCAACTATGCTGCTGCCGGCCCAGCTTAGGGCCACATGCACCTCTGCATGTAGTGGGCGCTTGGCCTTGTGCTAGGAGTTGGAGGCCTGGGCAGCCTTGTGCAGCACTGTGGCTCAGTCTGCTCCCAGACCCTCTGTGCAGCATCAGCTGCACTGAGATGCTACCCAATGCCAGCAGCTGTAGACCTGAGCCACCTCAAGCGGCTCCCAGGGTCTCTCACCCTCCATGCACTGCCTCCTGCACTGAGCTCCTGGCCTCGTGCAGAGGTTGGGGACCTGAGCCACCCAAGCAGCTCCAAAGAACCTGCTCCATGCACCAGCCTGTGCACTGTGGCTCTGGCTCCATGCCAAAGGTTGCAGACATGAGGCATCTCATTGCAGCTCCCAGGTTCTGGACGCTGTGCATCATGCAGTGCATCAAAAGCCTAACTGCCAGAGCCCTCCTCAGCTCCCCACTGATGGAAGTTTTGAGGGGCTTTTCTGGGCTACTGCTTTGCCCCACTGAGCAGCTCTCCTCAGCAATTCTAAGCCCTACTCTTTTTATATTCTTCAGGGCTCTGCCCCTGAAGTCTTTTGGACCTGACAGTGTTGCAGTCTTCAATCAGCTCTTCTCCCCCTACCCTCAGGAAAGGGGCGTGACTTCATTTCTCTTGCTGGCTCCTGATTGGTGGATGGGCGTCACCAATCAAAACAACAGATCTCAAGAATGGGACTCAACCCAAGCTCTAAAAGGTAAGCATGCTACAATAAAATACATTCTAAATAACTATACAGTCTGGCATTTACTTTTGGCTTTTTTGTCATAGAAAAATCAGAGCTGCCCCTACCCCCTTAGCTGACCCCAATGTGCAGCGCTGAGCACTGATATGCCAGTGCCCTGCCTCTGCTCTTGACCTTCACTCTCAACTCACATCCTGTCCCCTGCAACAGTCCCCTCACTCCTGACCCACAGAGCCAGGTATGTGGGTGAGAGGTGTGTGGTGGTGGCTTGGGGGTGTGGAGTTTGTGGATGGATTGTGGGGGAGGACTGTGGTTATGGGGTGGGCATATGGGAGGGCTGCTCAGGAGGGATGGGTCCCCTGCTGCCCCCAGGGTGCAGCCCCCCACACAGTTCATGGACTGCCCCCACCCCACAGGGCCCAGAGTTCCCTGCATGACTCCAGAGCCTCTGCAAGGCCCACAGCTCACCTTCAGCAGCAGCAGCCATCAGAGCATATGTGGCCTCCTGGCACAGTACACCGCTCCCATGGTACAGGGCAGCATGGCTTGTCCCTGGCTGCCTGGCACCTAGTGCTGCCTCTGCCACATCAAATGGGTGCAGCCCAGCATGGCTGTGCTGTGTGGCTTCAGGCAGCTCTGGGCTGCTCAGGCTATCACCCAGGGCCCCGTGCTGCTCATGGGGACCACCTGTCATTCTGGGCTAGGTCCTGCATTCATGGAAGCAGCCCAGCCTGACAGCACACAGGGCCCCGGGTGACAGTCTGAGTAGCCCAGAGGTGCCCAAAGGCACATGACACCACACCAAGCTGGGCTGGGCCAGGCCTGAGTGATTTGTCACAAACAGAAGGTGGCTGTGGCCCATGCAGGGTGGCAGGCAGGGTCCTCACCCCTCCCAAGCAGCCCCTCCAGCACTCACAGTCCCCCACAACCCCACCTGCTCCAGGCTTTCCCACCCCCAGTCCCTTACATACATCAGATGGAGCCAGGGTCCATGCAGGCTGCACTAGTCCAGGCTGCCCGACATGTGAAGGCAACATGCTTCAGCATTAGGGCAAGGGGCAGCCATAAAAATGCTCTGGTTGGCTACCAGAGCATCTCTTTGGAGGACCTGAGGCTCTGGTTCCTTCAGGGCATTGTCCTGGACTTTGGCCTTCCCCATTTTTTTCTGGTTTTTGTTCTTGGTGGGTTCTGTTTTGTTTTGTTTTTATACCTGGGTAATCAGGTATCACATTTTGAGCCCCTGATGCAAATACGCAGCATGGGGAATATGTTTTTTTTTGTTCCCAGCATGCCTCTTGCTGCATCTTAGACTTCTTTGAGATGCAGCAAGAGGTACATACATGCTTATCTGGATGTGCCCTACATGGTGCATGCAGTAGCTACTGAATGTTAGAACAGATCTGACATATGAACCTCATATTCAAATATTGTTATAAAATAGTCTGAAGAGACTTTTTTAAAGATGTGTTACTTTTATCTCCATAACTTTTCATGTACTTTTTAGCCTGCATATCTGCAATAGTGTAATTTAGGCTCTTCACATATCTGACTATTGCTCTAATATTTTTATATAGCCAAGTAAATAGTTCTTCAAAGCCATAGGTATATCTCCTCTATGCCAAGTCCAAGACTGCCACTGAAAAACAAGGCCCCCTTTTCATTAAAAAGAATGATTTAATAGATTTCATAGACATTAGGGCTGGAAGGGAACTTGGAAGATCATTGAGTCCAGCCCCCTGCCCAAAGGGCAGGAAGTCAGCTGGGGTCATAGGATACTAGCAAGATATGAATGAAAAAATGTTCTTCCTGCCCACAGAGGACTGGACACAATGTGGTGGGCTTAAATTCAGCACAGCTAATTTTGATTAAAACTCAGGAAAAGCTGTGATAAAAACACAGAGCAATGGAACAAGTTGTTTAGGGAAGTTGTAGTATCTTGTTCCATGGAGGTTTTGAAGAAAAAGCTGGATGGTTAAGGAATTGTGCATCCTCTACTTGTGCATGAGGTTGGACTAAATGTTCCTTGATGTTCCTTCAAGCTGTTTGATTCTGTGGACAAAAGGTGACAATAGAGTACCTGACTCAATATAAGATACCTTCTCCTTTAACTTGCAGTCACTCATTCATTTGACCATAACCATGTCTGTGCTTATCTTCCACACACCGTTCCTTGACACATAATGAATATAGCTGGAGTGGCAGTGAAAAAAACAGGGATATCCATGGATTATAAATGGAAAAGGAAAATAGTAAGAGTCTGGGCTTATGTGTCAATAATTTGGTGTGCACACAAACTGCTAAGCAAGCAACTATCCATGAAATATATAGAACATATATGACCATATAAAAATCATATAGCTTTATTTCCTCTAAGAATGACATATTTTCTTGTAATGTTGGAAGGAAAAAGTTGCAGCCTTAAACAGGAAATGAAATTATATATACAGTAAGCGAGATATCACAGAATGCCAAATATATTTAATTTCCAGTACTTTTGGTTAGAGGATTAGCTGGTTCTTGATTGCAATCAAAATGTACCTCGCATGGACCTACAGTATTCATGATTTTTAACCTTGATTGGTACATCTCAGCTAAATAACTTGCAGATTGAACATTCATAGAATATAATGTAAGTAGAGTTAGAAGATGCATCTTTGACTCATTTTTTACTTAAAGCAGCAATAAAATTTGGCTTCATGGAACTAGCAGATTTAAATGAGTAAAATTAGTGGAAAAGAAAAAAAATCATAAATGAATCATCTGATTAATAATTGCCATTCTTTTTATATTGTGCCTTTGCAAAACTAAACATAAATATTTGAACATATAAATCATATATATAATATATTTCAGGTCCATGCAAGCTTATTTTATTTTAATATACTGCAAACTATTATGTTCATATAATTCAAACTCATTACAGTACATGTACTCTGGGTTAATATTTTTTAAGAGTTATGCTTCATGATTTTATGTATTTAGTTTCAGTGTAATAAAAACTATTTTCACAGTCTTTGCTGTCACATTTCTGTACTGTAAACAAAAAGGGCTCCCCACAAAAAAATAACCAGTGTTACACAGAATAGAATCTACTTATATTTTTTATTAGGACTAAATAGAGATCTAGCGATATTCAGTTCTAGGGCTAGATTCTATCCACATATAAGGCATGTAAGTGGACACAGATTACTAAGTGTGATCCTATTCTACTCTGCTTAAGTCTATGAAAAATTATTACTATAAATAATAATCTTCCTTGCTGCTGTTTTGTGACTCTGTATTAAAGGTAAGATGTTATAAAAATGAATACAATATGGATTTTTAAGACTTAGTGTGGGATAGAGTCAACACCTAAATCCACCTAGACATCACTGGGTTACAAATCTATCCATAGATTATGACCCTGAGTCCAGCTCATGTGTGTAGCAGATAGATATTATCACTCTTGGATAGCCCTTCAGTATCCTTTATGAAGTGGACTGGGAGTCCCAAACAACGTCCTAACAAGTAAACTTCCATTACTAAGAAACTATCATCATACCTTTATTTGAATGAATTTAAGTCATCAGGGACTCATGAAATTAATCCGGGTGTGCTGAGGGAACTGGAAGTAAGGATCTGGAATCCAGTAGCAATAATGTTTACAAAGTCATAGGAGAGAGAAAAAAAAATAAGAACACTGGAAAAGGACTAACACAGTTCCAGTCTTTAAAGAAGGGACAAAGGATAACCCAGGTAAATGTAGGCCAGGCAGCTTGATGTCAATACCCAGGAAGTTACAGAAGCAAACTATAAAGAAGTCTGTTTAAAAGCATCTGGAGGAGAAATGGAAGATAAAAATAAACCATGATAAACCAACTTGATTTCTCTCCTTACAAAGTGGCTACTTTGGTAGATGAAAGACATCCTTGGGTGGACAATTAATTAAGGATATTTTGACTTTAAAAGATGTTTCATAATGTCCCACACCACAGTCAGTCAGTCTTATAAATAATTTGGAGATATGTGGGTTAGATAATTAGGTAGAGGTGTAGCTCTATATTTAAGAGACCAGTACACCCCCTTGGAGGTTGACATCAGCTCCAAAGAAGAGTGTCTTGAAATCCTCTGGGTCAAACTATGGGCAGGGATGCAGTGACAGAAACTTAACTGTAGGTATACACACCACCAAACCAGGGGGAGGAGTTCAATCTGGAGTTCTCTCGAGAACTGGCAATGACCACATGTGCATGGGACACAGTCATCATGGGTGACTCCAATTACCCAGACATCTCTTGGAAGGAACACTTGGCTAAGTCAGCTCAGTCACATTGTTTCTGGACCTGTATTGAAGAGCTCTACCTGACTCAGAAAGTACATGGGCCAACAAGAGGTAAAGCTCTCCTAGACTTGGCCTTGGCCAAAGGAGATGATCTGGTGAGTGACTTAAATATAGAAGGTAGCCTGGGTGATAGCAACCACAAAACCATCACATTTACTATCCATCACAAGGCAGGCAAATCAGCTTGCAGAGTTGAAGTTTTGGACTTCAAAAAAGTGAATTTCAATAGATTCAGGATAATAGTAGGGGAAGCACTACAGGACCAGGGACTGAAAGGAGTGCATGAAGAGTGGTTATTTCTCAGGGACACGATCCTTGAAGCACAAAAGAAATCCAATCCCATGTGGAAAAAAGGTAGCAGAAGGTCTGGTAAACCCTCTTGGCTAATCGAGATATAATGGTCTGGTTGAAAAAGAAGAAAGAGGCATACAAACAATGGAATTTTGGGATAGTCCTCAATGAGGATTATACAACAATGGCTCACACTTGCAGGGAGCATATTAGAAAGACTAAAGTTGTGACTGAATTTAAACTAGCTACAGAGATGAAAGATAATAAGAAGTCCTTCTTTAGGTATGTAGGAAGAAAACAAATGGAAGTGTGGGGCCATTGCTTAACAGCTCAGGGCACTCAGGAGAAAACTGAACTCCTGAATGATTACTTTACTTTGGTATTTCACTAAGGGGAAAATCATACTAGATAGGTTTCAGAATGGGCATGGTGGGAATGACTGCCTTCCTATTGTTGACATTGAGCTCGTGCATGATCAGTTAGAAAAATTAGACATCTGTAAGTCACAGGACTGGATGAATTTTATCTAAGAGTGCTGAAGGAGCTGGCCAAAGTCATTGTGGGACCTCTGGAAAAACTCTTCCAAAACTCGTGGCACTTGGGGGAGGTCCTTGAAGACTATTGTGCCTATCTTTAAAAGGGGAGAATAGAGGACCCAGGCAACTATAGGCCAATTAGCCTAACTTCTATCCTAGGGAAAATCCTGGAAAAATGTTTCCATGTGCAATACACTTGAAGAAGGTAGGATTCTGAATGACAGCCAGCATGACTTCATCATGGGCAAGTCTTGTTTTACCCATCTCATCTCCTTCTAAGACAGAGGATGTCAACATTGTATACCTATACTTCCAAAAGACCGTTGATCTGGTATCTCATGATGTTCTCCTGGGAAAATTAGATGACTGTGGGCTTAACTGTACAACAGTTAAGTGGGTAGGAATATGGCTGTGGGGTAGGACCCAGAGAGTTCTAATGAATGGATTAGTGTCATCTTGGCAAGAAGTGGCCAGTGGTGTCCCTCAGGGGTCCATGCTTGATGCAGTGCTTTTCAACATCTTTTTCAATGATTTGGACATGGGGGTGAAGAGCTTACTGGCCAAGTTTGCAGAAAGACCAAGTTATGGGGGAGCATGGTCATGCTTGAAAATAGGCTGCAGATACAGGGAGCCCTAGACAGGCTGGCAAGTTGGGTGGATCAGAACCAAATGACGTTCAACATTGGGAAGGGTAAAGTGCTCCATCTGGGGATGAACAATCCCCAACATACTTACAGACTCAGTGGCATTAAACTGACTAGCACCATGACTAAAAGAAACCTGGGGGTAATAATTGACCATAGTATGAATATGAGCTATCAGTGGGTGTGTGTAGATGAAACAGGGGCGCTAAATTAAAGTGGTGGGTTTTTAAAAACACCACTTCAACTTAGGCCCTTTAAACTCCTGTATCATGCACACACCTGAACTTACCTGGCTCTCTGGGGTGGGGAGAGGAGGGGTGGGTGAGCTGCCGCTAGGTGGAGCAGTCCCTGGGCTGCAGGAGAGGCTGGTGCTTTCCTTCATGGCAGCGGCGCCCCTCCCCACAGGCAGCAGCCATCCACAGGCACCTGGCTCAGGCAGTCCCAGGGGGCACTGCAGCTGTGGAGGGATGCACCAGGCCTTCATGCAGCTCAGGCAGGCAGGCAGGCTACAGGGGAAAAAAAAAAAAGATTTTGCATGGAGTCTGCCTTCCCAGGCAGCTGCCTGCATGGGCTTCCTGCAGAGCCCCTGAGCTGCACAGAGCCCAGTGCTTTGCTCCGTGGGTCTAGGACAGAAAACTTAAATTCCATGGAGGAGTTTCAGTTTGCTGTGCCCCAAGTCATTTAAAGTGCATTATGTTGCCGAATTTGCCAAAGCGACTGGAATAACTGCACAATACTCTGTCAATGCATGCAAACATCAAAACCATTAAAGTGGTGCAAAAGCATTTAACCCTCTTTAAAGTGTCATGCACACATGCCCCTCATTTCATCTACACACGGCCACTATGATGCTGTATCCAGCAGGGCAAGCAATACTCTGGCGTACATTAACTGATGTATATCAAGAAAAACCAAAGAAGTGATTCTTATGCTTTACTCAGCATTGGTGAGACTGCAGCTGGAATACTGCATCCAGTTCTGGGCACTGCACTTTAACAAGGATATGGAAAAGCTTGAGAGAGTCCAGAGAAGAGCCACCCGTATGATCAGAGAATTGCAAGGCAAGCCATGCAAGGAAAGGCTGAGGGACATGGGTCCCTTCAGCCTAAAAAAGAGAAGGCTCAGAGGGGACTTGGTAGCAGCTTACCGCTATATCAGGAGAATACATCAAGGGCTTGGTGAACAACTGTTCACTAGGGCACCCTTGGGGAAAACAAAGGTAATGCCTACAAACTCCTGGAAGACCATTTCTGGCTTAACGCTAGAAAAACTTCTTCATATTTAGAGTGTCCAGACTGCAGAATAAACTCCCTCCAGAGGTGGTGCAGTCACCTACCCTGGAAGTCTTCAAGAGGAGACTGGACGGTCACCTTGCTGGGGTCACCTGACCCTAGTTGTCTTTTCTGCCTAGTGCAGGGGTATTGGATCTGATGATCTTGTGAGGTCCCTTCCAGCCCTTTTCAATCTATGAATTACTATAGGCAGATACATAGTTGCCTCAGAAACTACAAGGAAGGAGTAATTATAAATGGATCAGTATCAGGATGGCAGCAGCTTTCACAAGTGGTTCCACAGGTTTCTGTCATGGTTTACTTCAGCTTAATAACTGTATTGATCATTTGAGTGCCAGAAAAGAGAGTTTCTGGATCATGTCTGCAGATTACATGAAACTGGGAAGGACTACATACACTCTGGATGATAGGAGTACAATTTAAAAGGATCTTCCATAGATTGGAGACCTCAGAAACAAACAAACAAACAAGTTAATGCAGATCAAGATAAGGTACTCCACCTACAAATGAATAACCAAATATGGAAACACAAAATGGGAGATAACCAGGAATCCTGGTTTTTACTGATAAATAAAACTCCCCAATAGACACACACACACACAGTGCTACAGTGATGTAAACACACCTACTGGGAAGTAACATTTTAAGAAATATGTGAAAAAGTTAAAAAGGTTTGAGAGGTGGTCAACAAAAAAAAGGTAAAGGGGCTGAAAGACATTGAATTGACATAGAAAGGTCAAGAGAACTCAACATGCGTAGCTTGGAGAAAAGGAGTTTAAGGAGTCTGTAATGATAGAAATTATAATTTAAACATAATTCATAACTAAGGAGACTGAGTTAGTAATGATAAATGGTCCCTTCAGTAACAAGCCAGTAAGCCAATTAGAAAAAGGAGTGAGGTCTTCATAGGTTGAATGCTTCACCACGATTTATGTTTGTTGTTCTTCTCATTTTTGTAAGACTGTATTTATTGAACACAATGATCAATAAATGATACATGATATCAAGAGCAGTGAATGAGAACTTGAAAGAATTTGAGATACAAACTGGAACAGAAATTGGAAACTGAGACCAAATGAAGCAATGAGGCTACATGGAAGACAAGGACCTCTGTAAGTAGTCTGCCTGCACAGTAAATTAAAAGGACAGTTAGTCATGAAAATTTTGCAACCTGTACCTGCAGAGTGGAAAATTAGCATGAGGCATACAAAAGGAAAGACAGCTGATAGGCCATGCGGCAGGCATGGTAAGCAACATGGCCCCACAAGTGCTGCATTTGGAAAGCTCCGGTTTAAAGGTAAAAAGGAGGAAATATTTTATCAGGCACAGCAGATTCCAAATACACAAATCTTAAGTATACAGTTGAGCATCCAGTTTAAGAGATGCGTTTTTATATAGATATGGTGGAACTAAGCAAAATCACTGAGAGAGACTGGATCTTGCCACTAGAAGAGCAACAAACAATGGTATCTCTTAAATTGAACACTGGAAATCTGGTTAATATTTTCTCAGATCATGAATATAAAAAAATAAAAGTAAGATCAAATGTGAGTCCAACAAACTTTAACTGAAAGGGACATGCATTTCTAGCATCCAATATATTTAAAAAAAAAGAGTATACAAACTCCCATTCACTGTGGTACCTAGGAAAGTGATGACAATTTGCATGATAGGGAGAAACTGAAACTAGTTAAATGTTGGCCAAATAAAGTTTGGTCAATTGACTGGTCAAATATTGATCCAGAATTATTTTAAAAATTGCTAATAGGGACAAAAAATACACATAAAATAATTTGTTCCATTAAAAAATGTGTAAAAATCATTAAAAATCATATTTATGTCAAGAAAACTACAAAAATGTGTTAATAAAAAAATAAATAGCTATCATGCTTGACCAGTCAAAAAATATGCAGTCACTTGACCGGTCAATTGACAATATTTGACTGGTCAATTGCCCTGCTTGCCAACCCTAGTTTTTACAGAACCCAGCACTATGGACTTCACTACAGAGCCATAGCATTGAGTAGGGTTGGCAAGCCAGTAAACTGACTGGTTCAAGATTGTCAACTGGCTAGCCTATTCACTGCATATTTTTGAGTTGTCAAAGATTATGGCAATTTTACAAACCCTGCCCCCCCCAATAAAAAATGTAGTTTTCTTGATAGAAATATAATTTTTATTGTTTTTCATGCATTTTTTGTGGAAAACTTGTCCTTTTCCTATGTGTTATTTGGACCTATTGGCAATTTTAAAAATAAATTTTGAGTGATATTTTACAGGTCAATTAACCAAATTTTATTTGATTGATTACATACCCAACTTTACCATTGAATACTTCAGGAGTATAAATATTAAATGCTAATAGGAATTAAGATGGTCTTCAAAAAGAATTTTCTTTCAAAAGACAAGGGGTGTGTATACACGCACATTTACACCAGCTTAAATTTACTGCTCAGTAAGTTACTGTATACTGAGAGGGAATAGGGTAGCATCAAAACATACAGGTACTAAAGTACATTAATGCTGTGTGTGTACTGACTTGAGACTAAAGTTAGCCCAAAGTTAGTCCACACACAGTGTTACTGTGCAATAAGGCATTTACACACGTTACTGAGCAGTAACTAATCGGGCATTAATTTGATACCTGCATGATGCACATGTAGATGTATATCTGTACTGAACAGTAATTTTGGTGCAAAAATGTAGATGTGCCCAGGATGTCTAATAAAGAGCAATCCATTTTGTCCCTACCAAATTAGTTTATGATTCAATTTAAGCATTTCAATGGAATTCAAAGTTGGCAACCAAGCTTTTAAACCTGTCTGATATCAGTGATTCAAGATTACCATGTCAAAGAGGATTCTGGACTTAAATGGCAAATGAAAGAATTCTGGTGGGCACCATAAAATCTATTTTCAAACAGAGTTGAACAAGCCGGTTACAATAGCACCCACACAAAAATAAAGGCCAAACTTCTAACTTTTGATCCTTTTATGAGGTTAGGTATTATAGTGATAAGTTTGCAGAAACTGTTTTTTTCTTCCTTTTTTAGGAATAAAGCACATGTCCAAAAGTCCACAAAAAATAAGGAAATGGACTTGACATTTAAAGTCTTACTTTGCAAATTCAAATTCCTTTAAGGAGGTTCAGATACATATGAATGGCTGTGTCTACACAAGATGCTGACTGCACAGTTGTTACTGCACAGTCATTTAGTACTTGCATACTCAAACAACCAGAATTACTGTACAATAGCATTGTCAAATAGCTTTTAGGTGAGGCTGACTGTGCAGTAGCTCATTACTACTGTGCAGTTACACTGCATCACAATGCAGTTGCATTGTATCACACTTTGTGCCATACAGTGTTACTGTGCGGTAGTAATGAGTGACTGTGTAGTCAGTGTCTTATGTAGATACGGCCACTAAGGATATGAGTTTCTCCTGCTCTTAGTTCCAGGTAAAGGACCCAGAAATAGCTGAAGTAACTAGGTAGAAAGGTTTAAGAAAGTCTAGCGGCTTCATTTCCTTAGTACCCAATTCAGCAGTTTAACGAAAAGATCTTTTGTAAAGTAATAGAGCCAGTCTCTATAGGAGGTACAGAGTTCTCTAGGGAGAACAGGTTATAAAGTATTCTATGGAAAATGTTCTTCACAGGTGTGTCCAGATGTGCATGAATGTTTGCTTCCCTGGGGACAAATAGCAGCAGCACACCTTGCACCACCGCTTCTTGTCATGCGCTGAGCTGACCCCAGCAGCCTTACTTGAGGTCTTGGAGGCCTCCTGGAGCTGCAACCACAACAATTCTGTCACATGGAACCTGGCTGGCAGCAAAGCACAGCTCTGGGCGGCCGGGCTCTGCTTTTCAGCAGCATGCGCTGGCACAGAGTGCATTGCTTTGGGTTTTATTTAGTTTTTTTTTTACCCCTAGATATCCAGGGATCAAAAATACCCACAGGAGAAAAAAAAAAACTGGCTCATAAACCAAGCAGCTTGCCCTTGGAGTGCAGAGAACACCGGACAGTGCAGTATGTGGTGCTAGAAACATGTTTGCAGTTGCATGTATCTCACGACCATGCTCATCTAGATGCACACCACATGAGATTATTGAATCATATTTTCCAAGGCAGGATTTCACTGAACAGAGAAATGCTTTATTTATATTATTTCTGGAACAAGCAGGAACTGGCAGAACACTACTCATGAATCTGAGTAGGAATCACAAATAGACATTCTGATATTTAATAGTTCTCTGTTTCTTTCTTTTTGAGGAAATTAGTTTTATTTTCATATCTGTGGTTTTCCATCCTGTGACTCACTGGGTGCATCTACATGTGAAATTAATTTGATGCAATAAGCTCCAGTGCAGTTCCCACCAGGTGCAATGTTTACATGTGTCCCGGACTGCAACATGTTGAGTCAAGGTGGTGCAGCCCCTGCTGGCAGGGGCCTTGTAGGGTTGATTTGCCAGTCTGGAGCTGCTCCTGCCCAGCTTAATATGCTGCAGACAGGCTGGCTGGGGCACAGGGGTGCTACAGCGCTGGACTAGCTGGAAAGCAGCCCCCACACAGTAGCACCCTTGTGCCTGAGCCAGTCCCAGTCACCGGCTACACAAATGTTGTGGAACAATAAATAATTGCTCCATAGAATAGTACTTGTGTTGACAGAGTTAATTAGTTTGGCAGAGTTAATTAGTTTACTCCAGCCTAATACACTGCTCATGTAGAAGGTTATGCTTTACAGCAGAACTAAGTAGGCAATTCCTCAATAAGGAAGGAATATATCTCCATATATTTGTTTTTACATAAGAACGTAAGTGTCATACTGTATCAGATGAATGATCTATCCTGTCCAATTTCCTGTCTCATAGAATGACAATAAGAGATGCTTCAAAGGCTCTGTATGAACAATGCATAAGCAGATTGATCTGTCATCTGTCATATCCTCCATTGTATTCAACATCATTGGTTTAGGAATGTCAGAGGGTATATCCCTGTTCTTTTTAATAGCTATTAATGTATTTGTTCTCCATGCATTTATGTAACCCCCTTTTAAACCTAATCTTACTATCTTCCTCTACCACATCTTGTGGCAGGAAGTTCCACAAGTTAACTATGTACAGTTGAAAAGAAAAAGCTATTTTTAAAACCAGTTTCCTGTTAACTTCAGTGGGTGCCCTGAAACTTGGTGAATAGAGATTTCATATTAAATTAATCAGCACCTTTCATGGTTTTATAAACCACTGTCATACCATCCCTCACTTTTTTCCTTTCCAAATTAAAGATTCCTCACCCTGTTAGTCTTTACTTGTATGCCAAGTTCTCCATGCCCCTGATCATCTGTGTTGCTCTTTGTTCCTTTCTGAATTTCATTACATTATTCATTCATTAGTTTCCCCTAGCGCCCCCTGGCATGACAAGGAACAATGGACACAAATTATTAGAGAGTAGATTTAGATTAGACATCTGCAAGAACTACTTCATAGTTAGGGCGGCTAGGAACTGGAACCAACTTCCTAGGGAAGTGGTGCTGGCTCCTACCCTGGGGATCTTTAAGAAGAGGCTTGATGACTACCTGGCTGGACTCATTTGAATCCAGTCTTTTTCTCCTGCCCAGGCAGGGGGTTGGGCTTGAAGATCTACAAGGTCCCTTCTGACCCTACTTCTATGATTCTATGACATCATTTTGAGATCCTATGTCTGCCTTTATAGTATTACTATGATAATATATGCATACCATAAACAAGGCAAGAAACTACTTGGCTTGAACCAACTCTAGCAGGGTGAAACAAGAATGGATGAATAACAATGCATTAGTGAATTGGTACATTAATGTCCATACCTTATCAATAATCCTTACTTATTCTACAGATTTCCACTGTAGAAACAACATGTTAATTTAGAATTATTGAATCATTTCAAAGGAAACACAGGGAGGTAATTAGCTGATTGCAAAATGTTCTCTTGAGAAACATATTTTAATCAGCATTAAGTGGAACATGATATAATTTCACTCATTACAAATCTATACAATTACAAGCCATTGGTCCAGTTCAGGGCACCACAATATAGCATAAGAATTAAGTAGATTGTCTAGGCTTCATAGCCACAGAGTCAATTTTATATCCTGACAGTCAGAGGTCTCTCCTGAAACTGTTGCAAACAGTATAAGCAGCAGTGCATTATCAATCCTCTCCCTGAAAAATGCCATGAACTCATTCTAATAATCAGGGTTTGATTCTTATTCATGTAAGTAACCTACATTTATTTGAAAGATATCATTGAAGTTCATGGCATGACTTACACAAAGATTGCTCAACATTTTTGAGTATGAACAATCATTTACCACACTTGGTTTTGGGTTACAAGGCTTATTTTAAGCCACATACAAATAGACTGGAAGCAGGCATATGCAGAAGTTCACTGACCCCAGTAGCAGCATATATAAGCATCCACCACTTCAGGAATTGCATGGGGAAGCCAGTGTAAATAACCTGAGATAGAAGGAGGAGTGGGTGGGATCAGGGGCCAGAAAGTCCATGGGAGGAGTCGGTGGGTCTGGGTGAAGATTGGAGGGATTGAAGAGGGGGTGGATGAGTCCTCTGGAGGTTGTTGCTTCCATGGGGGAGAGTTATTCATTTGGTGGGGATGGTGTGGAGGAGAGTAAAAAAATTCAGGCCCAGGGTTGGGGCGAATAGCTGGGCTTTCCCAGCCCTGGGGCTTCACTAAATATGTATAGGCATGCACATGTATAGGCATGCACACTGTCCAGGTTTGCTGATGACACTAAGATGTGGGGCGAGGTGGACACACTTGAAGAGAGAGAGAGGCTGCAAATAGATTTAGACTGACTACAAAAGTGAGCAGATGAGAATAGGATGGGGTTCAATGTAGACAAATGCAGGGTGCTACACTTTAGGAGAAGGAATCTGCAGCATACATACAGGCTGGGGAGTTCCCCTCTTGAAAGCACAGAAATGGAACAGAATCTTGGAGCCATTATTGACTCCAAGATGAACGTGAGCTGCCAATGCCAGACCACAGCCAGCAATGCCAGCCATACCTTGTCATGCATCCAAAGATGCATCTCAAGCCGTGAGAGAGAGGTGATACTCCCCCTCTATGCGACTTTGGTCAGGCCGCAGTTGTAGTACTGCATTCAGTACTGGGCACCGCACTTCAAAAACGATGTGGCCAGCCTGGAGAGGGTTCAGAGGAGGGCCACCTGCTTGGTGAGAGGGCAGCAGGACAGGCCCTATGAGGAGAGACTGAGGGACCTAAATCTGTTCAGCCTCAGCAAGAGGAGGCTGAGGGGGGACGTGGTGGCTGCCTACAAACTCATTAGGGGAGATAAACAGCAAATAGGTAGAGCCCTTTTCTCCCCAGCACTACTTGGGGTGATGAGGAACAATGGTAATAAGCTGGTGGAGAATAGGTTTAGGTTAGAGATCAGAAGGTAATTTTTTACAGTTAGGGTGGCCAATATCTGGAACCAACTTCCCAGGGAAGTGGTCATCACCCCTACCTTGGGCAAATTCGAGAGGAAGTTGGATGATCACCTGTCTGGGGTCTTGTGAACTCAGCATACATTCCTGCCTGTGGCAGGGGGTCAGGCTAGATGATCTGTTCAGGTCCCTCCTGACCCTAGCTACTATGAAACTATGACACTATGATTGGGTTAACCCTTTCCTGCATCAGATTAACCAAATTTTGATCTAAATTAGTATTCCTGCTCTGGTGAATTTAGATCAGGAGCACCATTTTTTTTCTCCAATAGAACCCCTCTTAATGCCTGAACAGATGGGCATTCATATTAACTTAGCCCTTGTTAGATACAAACCTAATGCCTGTATGTGCCCAGATACAAGTTAATATGGTTGACATTATGTGGGGGTAGTAGATTTTTCTACTTGGAAAAAAATGTATCACCTGATTCTCAATGGGTGCCAATTAACTTAATTCCAATATATTCAATTAAACTATTGAAATATCTACCAGCTAAGTACCTGACCTATAGTGTTCAGGTGTTCTGAAGTTTACTGCCAGTCTGAAATCTAGGGCTGAGTTTGGAACACAGAAGAATAAAACATTCCCTTCATCCCATGTTGCAGTTAAGCTGGGAGCTTTGCATCTACTCTCTTGCTCAGTGTAATTTCTTCTTGAAATTCTAATTTTTTTCCAGGTCATTCTGGTGATTTTACTTTTATTTATTTGTAAATGTGGAAGAGAGTTACTGGAGATTTGTAACTCATAATTCCTGCTGACTGTGAATCCTCTCTGAGAAAGGTGGAGAATGACAAATAGTTTGATGGAAGGATACTTGCTCCAGAAGTAATTATTTAGTGAAAATTCATTAATCTTTAGTTAAATCTGAAAATGTTGAAGGAGTTGTTATATATAACTATACTGCAAAATCTCTGTTGTTTAACATTATCAACCGGTGGACATATGGTCTCTAAATTTTAATATTTTTCTGTATGACTCATTAGTGCAGCAGACAATTAAGGACTTATACCAGAATTTTATGATCAATTTAAAATCAAAATATTAATGAATCATTCTAATTTCAACTGTGGCAGATTCTACTATTAATAATTACTACAAGGAAAACCTGAGATAGCTTAGAATTGTAACCCTGGTGGCAGTGATACCTGCAGCCATGTCCACATTTTTGGCATCCCAGGGTACCAATAGGTCTTTGTCTTGGTAGGGACTCGAATCCTAACTTCCCAGGTCCTTTGTCTGACCACAAGAGACAGGCAACACCAGCAAAGTCTTATCGCAAGCTCTTTATTGAAGCGTGCACACAACAACAAAGAGTAGCCTGTCTCCTCCAAGAACCAGCCCCGCTTGATAACAAGTAAGCAAGTTTATATAGACAGTTTTGTGTCACAGATTCTACACCTAATTGATTCAACCTCCATGGTTAGTTAGAAACTTTTAGTGTGCATGACAAGATATGTGCGCAGGTGGGAATTTTCCATTGTGAAAGAAAACAAGATATCAGGTCAGTGTGAGAAAACTCCTAATTAGTTCAAACTGGCTTTTGGCTACATGCTTATTTTGAAATGCTAAATAATAGGGAGGACTACATCCTTGATTGTTTCAGCTGTGTCTTTGAAGCACTGAGTCTGCTTTGTAGTTAACTTCTACACTCTTATCTACGGTCTTGTTAGTTAATTTCTACAGCTACACAATAAGAGGCTTTGAGCAGTTCTTACATATAAGCATCTTCCTTATCATCAAACATGCAACTTTCTTTTCAGCACTGTTACATATGCTAGTGGGTTCAAGGTAGGTTCAGTTTGTACCATCCCTGTTTATCAGTTCACATTCCAATTGTCATACTGCATACAGAGAGCTCATGATTATCCTGTTTGTGGCCTCTCAGCAGTATTTTTCTTTGTGGGCTTTTGGGCCTGCTCTCAAACATCCTATATATCAGTCTACTCCCACACTGTCTACCGGCTGGGATCTACCACTCATTGAAGTGCTCTCCCATGGTCCTCCCTTCAGCAGACCACACACTAAATAGCTATTTAGAATAATTTATTATTTACAGTAATAACTGAGAGACTGAAAAATTCAACACCCCATAAATAACAAACAAAATATTTTCAGTGAGTTCAATAAAAACCTATACCAGCAGATAAAGCGAATACTTATCATATAGCAAAAGCAACTATGTTATCAGCTTTAACACTCAGGCAACTTAAAACAGGTACATGCACTAAGTCAGCCTGGTCTACACAAAATCACTCTGCCCGCAGCAAAATAGTCCACTGTGGAGTGGCCGCAGTTGAGCCCTGGGCAGTGGTACTCACTCTGCCTCTGGAGAGGGGTGGTGATGCTGTCATCTGAACAGAAGATGGGGTGCCTGTCAGGACCTCGGGTGTGCCTACTCTAGAGACCAGGGTTTCTTCCCTTTTTCAGTCTTTCTTGGATGCCTTCAATTAATCGTATCATTTCCCAGATACTTCCCCAAGGCAGCTCCCTTGTGTTTGGCACTTAGAGTGCCCCTTCTCAGCTGTACTTTATTGAGTGTTCTGCTGGAGCTCTCACAAAGCCATGATTCCCTGCTACTTTCCTTAGCTCTCCCAGAAAACCTCCTCTAGCAACCCCCTGTCCCTGATTCCCTCCCAGTGACTCTGTGCACCCAGGGAGCTTAAGACTGGGGAGGGGAACCTTTTTTGCACAAACCCTGCTCCTTTAGTAAAGGATACCAGGCAATGCTGGGTACACAGTAGCTTATGGCTCCTCTGCCCTCAGTAGCAGTTCACTCAGCAACAATGCTTCTGCCAGTCATCCTCACAGAAGCAACTGTCCTGGTAGCAGCCACCTCAAAAGCAGCCCCTCTCAGCACATCTCAGCCCTTCTCAGCCCTTTCAGCTCCCCTCTCCTCCCCTGTTTTTTTGCGAGTTTCCCACCCTGGAGTTACAGCTATCCTATCATGTGCATGCATTCTGTGTGCACAGCCTGCTGCATATCCTTGTCCCAAGAGTGCAAACACCCCGAATGAGCTTGCAAACTCAGGAAACACTTCAGCACCTCTATGCAACAACCAGCTCTAGCCTTGGTTCAAAGGTATCAATACCCACCTCAATTTTGTCAGCAATTATATTTCAGTCCATAAGGAAGCAAGACAACAGGGATGATGAAGGACAGAGGAGTTCTCAAATTCCAAAATTAAGTGCATGAAAGCCAGAGGAAAAGTATCTCCTGTCAATGAAGTTCTATTGCAAAATGAACTTCCAGACTAGATTAAAATAATTCCAGGTCTGATCATGTTAAGCAAAACTTTTATCCTAATTGAATCATTCGCCCCAGAATAGAAAAGTGTACATAGATGCATGTTAGGAGCAGACACACACACACACACACACACACACACACAGAGCAACACATTTTACAGTCCTTGGACTGAAATATAATTTGCCAAAATTATAATAGCTAGTAAGGGTGTGTGAAGCGAGCAGTATTAGATTCAGATTCAGCCCCATTTGGGGGACAGTGATTTGATTTGCTGATTTGGATTACTGTCCCAATTCAGTTTGGCTGAATCTGAACCTGAAGATTTGATTCTGATTCAGTGAATCAGCAATTTGGCCATAGACACAACTCTGTATGTTTTTTCTACATACCTTGAGGTACCAGGCATGGCATGGTGGTGGGACAGATGGAGCATCCCACAGGAGCATGCCTCTCCCCCCCGTGCCACCTGGTTTGGTGATCAGCTGCAGGAGGATCCTTAGTGCCCCCCCAGACCCAGGAGGCACCACTCACTGAACTGGGGGTGGGTGGGAGAGATCCCCTGCACGCTGTGCAACAGACCTGGTAGTAGACCGGAAGTCCTATGGGAAGTCCTATGGGACACTCTGTCCTTTGCATGTGCCATCATTATCAGGGATCTTGGTTTTCTCTGATTAAAAAAAAAAAATCCCCAATTTTCAGATTAAAAAAGTAACCCCAAATCCACATTTTTCTGTGATCAAAAAGCAACACCACTATATCTAAAAATATATTAATGGTGTTTCATTTTAATCATGGAAAAATATGGCTTTGGGATTACTTTTTTAAATCTGAAAATTGGAATTTTTTTCTCACTACTGCCTCCCACTGTGAACCATCAAAGCACATGGCCTCTCTCCAGTTCTCAATCATCTCCTGGGCCACCACTTCCTACAGCAGGAGCAAAGTATATTGGTTGGAGGTCCCCCAGCAGTAGTGAAAAACCTTATTCCTTCAGACCCAGCTGAATCTCAGCAGGGGGAATGCTGGGAGTGGAGACCCAGTCTGGCAGGGATGCAGAGCCAAAACATCTCTCTTCTAAGGGAAGCACAGGGGTGAGAAGCAGTGTTAGCACTTTGCCACGCCAGCTGAGACTCACCAGGGCCATGTTGGTCCCACAGGGATGCAGCACTGAAATGCCTCTCCTGAAAGAGAAAGATGGGGGAAAGGGGCACTTTTAGGCCCCTGCTGTCATTCTCTGAGTGGTCCCTTCCTGCACATTCTAAGATGGTCCGAATTCCTGGCCTGGGTCCCCAGAACAGGTTCCAACTGTAGTGACTGCTGTATCTGCAGGTCCTCCCTCCCTGGCAACCCATTCCTGCCCTGATGCAGAGACAGATGCTCCCCACCAGGACAGCTGGGGCCTCAGGCTCAGCTATGCCAGGTGAAGACCAGCAGCACAGCTCCTGGCCTCAGGTGGGGGAATGGTCCAGACAGGGGATTCACCATAGTTGCCTCAGTGTCTCCACATGACTTCCCAGACTGGTGCTGTGAGAGTCTGAGGTGCTTCCCTTTATATTTCATTATTTTCAGCAAAAGTTGCAACTTTGCACAGAAGCTCTATCTCTCCACTGTTTGATTGCAGAGGCTGCAACCCTGTGAGGAAGGTGTGTGGTGGATGGGATAGTGGCTGAAGGCCGGATAGCTGGACATCTGTAGAACACATAAGGGACATCTGTAAGAAGCATTGAAGAAGCAAGGAGTAGATACTGTGGGCGTTGGTCATTGCTTTTGAACTGAAAATTGCTAACTTCTGGTGCTTGAAGCTGTGGAACCAGCATGAGGAGAGACCACAGATGTGGAGCAAGGGCATGCTTAGGCTGGGGGATGCCTACACCTGGGCTGCCAAAGTGCATAACTAGGGGACTGAGAGGCCACTGCTGTTTAGAGGAGGCAAGCTGTACCACTCGGGAGCATGAAGAGGCACAGCACTAAGACAGGTAGTTTGTGGACAGCATCCTGGGCCCCTTTGCATCTACCTATGACACCCCTGACTGAAGTCAACACTCCCTAGCCCCATAGCCCTCCTGGCTTGAAGTGGTTGTCACCCAGGCTCCTATGGGATGCCAAGCCCTGCTTTGGGGACTCTTGCCTAGGGTAATAAGAATGGGACTCCCATGGGAGTGATTCCTGCATGTCTGTGTTGAGGACCTGATTCTTCTATCCCTCTGAGTGGGAGCTGCTGCAGTGTGAGGAGGACCCAGGACAGGCAGACTATTGTGATGAAGCCAATGACCAGTGGTCCTGGGAGGCAGAAAAGCACCAGAGGAGGCCCATTCTGGTGGGTGGACTTGCTGGAGGGTAGCAGAACCAAGCTGCCTGGGGCCTGATGCTAGAGGTGTCGGGGACATCATCTCACTCTGAGAGCTGGTCTGCTGTCCTTCTGCACAGGAGGTAATACCATGTATGTAGGTCCCTTAAGTGTTCTAAGCCAGTCCTGAAGGAGCACAGGAGTGCTCAGAACCAGGAGAATGGTGCAGCCCACCAGCCTGCTGGGCCCAACTCATTCACGCAGCAGCCCAGGGTTCAGGGGGTGAACTCTTCTTCTCCTGGTGGTCACCTTCCAGTCCTGGGTCCTGCTGTGGGGAATCAGCACAGCCATGGAGGGGAGAGGCAGCCCCCAGGCCTGGTCCTGCTGAGTGACATGACCCCTAGGCATGGCCAAATGGTACAGAGCTGGGGTCTCTAAAGAGGGAGAAATGGCTCTGGGGGAAGGGGTTGAGGAACTGGGGGTCCTGTGTGGGGACCCAGAAGACCACAACCCCTGGTTTTTCAGTATCTCTGGCTCCACAGCCCTTGCAGGCAGACAGCAGGTTCAGAATTACCCACCTGTCCACTTCCTACATGGAGAAATCCCTGGTCTTCACTACTGATTTCAGTATGGTCTATAACCCCCTACCCTGTGTGTTTCCTTCAAGGTTTTGTGTTTGTTGAGTTCAGCAATATTTCCCCTAACCCCAACCCTCTCCTCATCCTAAATGCCCCTTCCAGGATACTTTGCTCCTTTCTCAACCCTCTCCCACTCCCTCCAAAGATTTGCTACTTCGTGTTAAATGGAAAGAGAGACCAAGTTTACCACGGGCAATGATCAATAGGCTTTGTTTATTAAAAATGAGAAAAGATGGCAACTGCAACCTTATAAACTGTGGCACATCTTTTCCTAACATTGAATTCTCCTAAACCCTGATGTGTGCCCCTAAATGAAGAGAGGCAGGGAGAGGGGAAGGGGAATGTTGTCCAGGCCTGGACTTTGAGCAGTCCTGCCCAGGATGCAAAGCCAAAAGAGCCCACGGCAGGAAACCCATGGTCTAGTGCCTGGGCAGAGGCACTCAAAGTACTCAGGTCCTACTCATCCAGGGAGGGTCCCAGTCCTGGATGGTGAAGAGGTAGTCAGCCAGGGCTTTGGAGATCCATACTTCCTCCCACTGTGCGAGTCTTCTGTCCCCAACATCAGTGGGATCTCACCATCTCCCCCATCCCTAAGCCATATACATGCCTGGTCTGCATGCCAAAAATTCTTGAAAAATCTTCCCTCTGCTTAATGTTGTAGAGGACACATGAAGTAACCATGAGTCACATTATGTTTTCCTTGTTGACCTTGAGGCACACACTGATCATCTACCAGCATGCTTCACATTGAGGCAGCTTAAAAAGTACTCCACTGTCATGAGGAGGGATCCTGGTTTTCTCTGAGAAAAAAAAATCTCCCATTTTCAGATTTAAAAAAGTAACCCAAAATCCACATTTTTCCATGATCAAAAATAAAACATCACTACTACAAACATATTAGTGATGTTTCATTTATTAGTGATGTTTCATTTTGATCATGGAAAAATGTGGATTTGGGGTTCCTTTTTTTAACCTGAGAAGTGAGGATTTTTTTTTAATCAGAGAAAAACAGGTCCCCTAGTCATGAGGACCTTGCTCAGGCAGTAGTTGAAGTGCTTCTTTCAGAGGTCCAGCTGCCCCCCTTAAGCCTTCAGGAGCCAGGGTAGGAGGGAGTATGCTGAGATGAGAGGGAGGATGTTCATGTCACCAATGACAGAACTGGAGGTCCATAGTGCCTGCTCTCCATCAGCCTGGAGAGTGAGAATCTGTGAAAGACATAGGCATTGTGGCCACTGCCCACCCAGCTGGTGGACATGTGGGTGAAGCGGACCTGGTGGTCAATAACACCCTGCAGGATGATGAAGGAGTAGACCCTATGATTGTTGAACGCCTGAGCCAGGCACAGGGTGAGGATATGGGCACTGTCCACAGCCTCCACACAGTTGGAGAAGCCCATATGGTAGAAGCTGGCAACAACCTCCTGTGGATTGACAAGGCAGATGAAGTGATTAGTCAAGACATTTTGTATGATCAGGCACACTTCCCAGATGGCCTTGCCGGATGTGCTCTTGACCATGTCAGACTGGTTGATGGTGCAGGGTAACTTCTAGGACTTGTCAGCTTTATGATGGTGATGACCAGGGATCCAGGTTTTCTCTGATTTAAAAAATCCCCAATTTTTGGTTAAAAAAAGTAATCTCAAATTCATGTTTTTTTCAGTGATTAAAATGAAACACCGCTAATATCTATTGATCTATAAAGATATGATATAGATATAGAGATACAGATAGATATCAATATCGATATAGATATATAGTAGTGTTTCATTTTAATCAGGGACAAATGTGAATTTGGGGTTACTTCTTTTTATACATACTTATTTGGGGTTACTTTTATATATATATATATATATATATATATATAGTGGCATTTAATTTTAGTCATGGAAAATTGTGGATTTTGCATTACTTTTTTTTACCCCCAAATTTGGGATTTTTTTAAACCAAAGAAAACAAGATCCCTGGTGATATCCCGCTGCCTTCAGTGAGAGTTGTGCAGGGTGACAAACAGGACATTCTGTATTTCCTGGGAATCCTTGCTTAGGTACAGGTGGTGGGATGCCATGATGGGGTGCAAGGAGGCCAAAAAATTAAGGCATGTGCAAGTCATGATGGAAGGCAATCTTTCTGGGGCTCCCTATAAGCCTAGGACTGGATGCAAGGGAGGATCTACAGTGATGTGGCAGGGGGTTGGGGCCACAGTTGCCTATGCCTGGCAGACAATCCAGGGCATTCCAGCCACTCAAGTGTTCTTGGCAACCTCTGGCAACCAAGGGAGCCCATGGGGCAAGCTGGGAGGCAAGCGAGAGTCCCCCCAGCCTGCTAGCCTTGGCTACTGCAGGAAGTCTGTATGGCCCCCAACAAAGGGTGAACTTGTGTTCTGTTCACTGCCAAACTAACCTAGTCTGCTTAAAGAAACCTACATAAGTTAGTTTGAACCCACCTTGACTTTAAATGTCTGTTCCAAGTCAATATGTATATCTGGACTGATTTTTTTAACATATTTCAGTCTTAAAGCAAATCTTCATAAGATTACAGCTTCAGTCATGCTTTTTACTTCCACACACGCAAAATATGATATGGTTGGAACTGTGCCTACTTCTGTGGACTGAAACCCTAGTCCTGCCATGAGGGCTTGCTGTTTATAGTCCTGGCCAGAGGCTACTCTACTGAAGGTTATAAACGTTAGCTCTCTCTGTGATACTCTGACTGACCAGGTCAACACACTGGCTCTACTGAAAGCTATCTTGCACCTCCAGCAGGAGGCCACCATTCTGATGATGCTACCAGGTCAACAAGAATCTTCTTTCTTTGTCTTTTCTTCCTCCTAGTTGAGTACTGTCTCAAGTATAGTCTCAGGCCATGTCCTTGGAATCTCTATACTCACTGATGTGAGAGCTCCACTTTGTTAAACTTTGGCAACATTAGAATTAGGTAAGCATCCCTGAATCCCATCTTAGGAGTCTCTTCCTTTTCACTACCAGTTCTTCAGATGCTAAATTCCCATGCCAAGTTTACTTGGAAAGGCAATAATTGTGTTTTTTTCATTCCCTCTCCCCTAAAATCTGGTGCAATTTTTGGAGCCTCATATCATTGTGGCATACCGTGGGGCTCTTCTTAGTGAACCTTTCTGAAGACTCTCTCCTGTACTCTCGTAGGTGTTTCTCATGGAGAGGGCTGGTGGGAAATGGTTATTATCCCTTTCAAAAGTATCTTCCCTTAATTTTGAAGGATACTTTTTTTTTCTACAATGACATGTGCATGCTTTGTATGCCTGTATCCAATAGACAAGAATTATGTGCCGAATAGATGGAATCTGGCCCTTGGAGTATTTCCAGGGGCATGTGAACACACATGAATACATGTGAGGCTGAGGCTGCTGGGAGTGTTCTAATTGAAACACTCCCACTGACTCAGTTAATCGAGTCTGCTCTGATGCATTAAATTAGAATGTATTGGAGGAGGCATCAGGCGTATGCCCTTAATCAGTGCTCTTAATAAAGAATTTCAAATTGCTGTCGTAGCAATGATCCCAATGCAGAAGATACATTATTGCAAAACCAACCATAAAACCAGGATGGTGTCATATCTTCAGTACTTTGGTATCTCACGTTTTTCCTCTAGTAATTGTCCCAAAGTTTTCCAGTCTCCTAAATAACATTGAAAAGCAGTTTTTTCTGCAAGCTTTTAAAGCTTTTAAAGCACTACAGGTGTTCCTCCCTACTCTTCTGTCTCTCCCCAAAAGAGCTGGGCTGTCAGTGATTATTTACTGCTTGAGATTATTTTCTCTATGATTTTCTGTACAAGCTACACACTTTTAATACCTTCTTTTGTTTTGATATCTATTTTACTCATACACTGTTGCACAGTGTAGAGTAGTAATTCTAATCAGAACAGTTAACTGGCTAAATAATTGTAATTTTTCAGTATTTTCCTGCTCTCATTCTTGTTCAGACAAAGTAAACATTTATTTTTTATTGGAAAAATGTTTACTTTATTTTCAGTGCCATTTTATTTATTAATTGTATGTATTTTAATTCTAATACATGAGACTTGAGGGAGTTTTAATAATAGAATATCATATCCCACAGATTATTTTGTTTATTAAAGGGAAATCAAAGAGCTTAAAATCTGCCCTTAAGACATGTAAACTAGGTCTGTGCAAATAGACAACTATTTGATTTGGATTCAGATTCAGCCAATTCAATTCAGAGATTTGGATCACTTTTCCAATTCGATTCGGCCTAATTGATTTGGAAAATGATTTGGCAATTCGGCCATAGGGTATAATGAGGAATCAATGAAATATCTATAACATTTTTGTTTTTCAGCTGATTCAGACAAAACTTGCATAGATGGTAGCATCTGCTAAGGGCATGAAGCCTGCTAAGTTTCAAGATGATAGGTTTAGGGGTTTCTGGGAATCTTCACCTCAAATTCCTAAAAGCAAAGCTCATGTCGCATGTGTGTGTTAAGGCACAGAAGGGTGAAAACTGTATGGATGGTAGCTCTTGCTGAGGCTGCAAAGCTTGCCCAGTTTCAAGGAGATAGATGCAGGGGTTTCTGGGAAACTGTACCTCAATCTGTTGACAAGCAAAACTCATGACATAGGTGACACTGTGTGTGTGTTAAGGCACAGGGGGTGTGAAAACTGCAGGCCTGTTATGGCCTACTGCAGCCACAAAGCCTGCCAGCTGTCAAGGAGATAGGTACAGGGGGAGTCTGGGTTTTGGGGCTCTGCACCTCTGGCCACAGGCAGGCAAAACTTGTGACATGGGTGCTTGTGGGACTGTGTATGTGTTCAGGTATGCCCTTCCTGGCACTGGGGCCTCTGCACAACACAGCAGTGTGCCCCCGTGAAGCCTCCTCCTCCCCTACAGCCACCACTGTAAATGATGGCAGGTCAAAATAACTTAGCTGGCACAGCACCAATAGCACCAGCAGCATCAAAGATTCCCAGATGGAACTGTCACAGAGCCTTTCTTTTTAGAAAGGAATTCACAGAAAGAAATAAGGATATTGTGTTGGATATATGTTACTCATGGTATGTAATGGCTTATCTTGTGTTTTTATGTTTATATGTTTATTATGAAAAAAAACCAAAAAAGTTTGAAAAATATATCTGAGAAAGCTTTTGAGTTGAAAAATGCTTTGTCAGGCTGAGGAAGTACGTGCAGTTGATGTGTCTCCTGGTTCTGGATGGAAGGAATAGTAAAGAAGCCAGAGGCTGGCTTGGCACGCAATGCAGGCAAGAAAGCCAGTCAGTAAAAATGGAAATGGAGGTGTCATGCGGTGAGGGACAGACTGGGGTGGGAAGAAGTATGTAGCAGTGCTGGTAAAAGGGGAGAGGTACCTGTGGAGTCAGATGTCCAACAGGTTGCAGTGTGTCAGAATTCCACTGTCTAATCTATATTGAGTCCATTTCTCCCCACTGTGGCTTAACACACACACGCCATGAGTTTTGCTTTTCAGCAGCTTGAGGTACAGTTTCCCAGAAACCCCTGCACATATCTCCTTTAAACTTGGCAGGCTTTATGCCCTCAGCAGTGGCTACCATCAAATACATCCAAATCAGCCAAAAAACAGCAGTTACAAATATTTCATCGATTCCCCATGATACCCTATGGCCAAATTGCTGAATTGGCTCTGAATCTTTTCCAAATCAATTTTAATTTGGATTCATAGATTTAGCCTCTGAATCTCCCAAATCATTTCTGAATCTGAATTATGATGCAAAGCTTTGCACAGCCCTAATGTAAACCTATTGAAATGGCAATGAGTGATTTGGGGTGAAAAAATAGAAGTAAACCAGTGTCAAACCATAGTATTTAGTGCTGGATACATATTTGGAATTCCCTAGAATTTGACTCTTCCTATATTAGGTCTTTAAGTTTATTCTAATATAAGGTTCAGGAAGTTTATACAACCTATAGATCTATATTTATATTTGAATACCACATTAGTTCAGGATTGTTTGGATCTGAAATTATGGTTCAGGCCTACCTCTGTAAAAACCAAATGTGCACAACTTGACAATCAATCTCTTCCGATACCATAGAAATTTGTTGCAGTATTTTAAAATAATATAAATGTGCACAAAGCTTTTACATTAATGCTTCTGTAATTGTTTTTTTTAATGACATGCTCTATATTTCAAAGTTAATTAGTGCTACTATTGTACATGCTGTTTTCACTTGCTTTATTTTCTAAGTTTCACAGGAGGGTGCATGATGTATTGATGCAACTATGCAAAACAGGCTCCAGCATGCTTCCTTCCTACATGTTGCAGTAAGCATAGCTTTATAAAGTGTAACAATCATGTACCTCCTACAATAGCATGTATTTTTTTCTGTTAAAATGATGAGTCACTTAATTGGCATTTTTCAAGGAAACATTTTTATCAGGTATTTTGGGGGGGAAATGTTTTATTTTGGTAATGTCAGAAGATTTTGATTCAATTTTGTTTAAATATGTTTACACACATGTATGTTATGTTATGTTATGTTATGTTATGTGCACAGTTAAGTCAGTGTCAGGAAACAAAATATTTCACAATATTGAAATGAAACAATTTCATCCTTGAAAACAAACGCATCTTCTTTCAATTTTCTATTGTTTCAGAGTTACTAATGTCATATTTTACATCTATAAAACTGATTTTATTGGATTATTTATATGTGTTTATATGCTAGACTATTAAATACATTTTCTTCACTGTCATCTGGTATCATGCAGGGCTAATCAAAAATCATCCAGCACCACGAACTATACATTTCTTTATCTTAAACTGGGATACACACAATAACAATGTGCAAATCACTTGCCTATCCTTCTGTTCTTGGCTCTAATTATGGGCATAAGAGACAAGAAGAGGGGAAAAGGACTGGAATAATTAAAAGTATGGTGGGCTTTCTCTGCTTATGGCCTCTGCTGGTCGAGTTAATTCCAATGCATTGGAAAGAACAGTTTAGGAAACAAGTGAAGACAGGATTGACCTCAGACCTAAAAGTGCACAAATGATGTGTCCCTGTAATATTTTAGTTTCTTAAAGCAACTTGTTTCCTACTAGTTTTCCTCCTCTCAACAAAAACAATGGACATTAGTTAAACATAAATGTTGTATTAGGATTGTGGAGATAAAATTATAAAATGTTAATTTGTGTGTGGATATATCTACATTTATATCTATATATCTATATCTAGATAGATAATGTGTGTATATACGTGTCTGTGTGTGTATATATATGTGTGTGTGTATATATATAGTATGTATATGTATATGTGTGTGTGTGTGTATATGTGTGTGTGTATATATATATATATATACACACACACATTGCTTTATATGTCCTAAAATACATACTTTAGAACATATATTTAAAACAAGGAAACTAAAATTTTCATTGATACAGTGTTTTCCATTTAATTTCCATTTAACATCAATATTATTTTCTGTGCTTGAAAATAGACTCCTCATTACTTTTCTTCTCTGTCACCCATCACAAACATGTAAATTGGTCTTTCTTGCCAGATTTGGCTTACTGAGTGCCTCTGGCTTTCAGGAATTGTAAGCCATTTGATCAGAAAATGAAAACAATGGCATGTAGCTGGCATTGTTCTTTCTGTTGTACTTGACTTTCATACAACATTCATATTAGCTCTTGTGTCCATAATATTTCAAATGCATGTGTAGCAGAGCACTAGGGTGCTCGCTACTGGTAATAGTAATAAGGGCTCAGCTGCCAATCTTCAGGGCAGCACAGGTGTGGGTTGCCGGGGCAACCAATTTTGGTCAGCTGGCCAGAAGGGGGCAGGGCCTGGCCTTTATAAGCAGCAAGGCTGAGGCCAGAAAGTGGTTTCCCTCTGGCAGCCTGAGCAGCGGGAGCTCTGCTGCAGGGCAGGGCAGGGCAGGGCAGGGCAGGGCAGGGCAGGGCAGGGCAGGGCAGGGCAGGGCAGGGCAGCCCAGCCCAGCCCAGCCCAGCCCAGCCCAGCCCAGCCCAGCCCAGCCCAGCCAACTGACCACCTGAGCGTCTGCATGGTGGTATGGGGTGGAGAGAACCCTGACAGGGAGTTATGAAGGACAGCCAGTGTGGCACAGAATTTATGTTATAGCCAGGAGGCTTATTTTGTGTTACAGCTGGTTGGCTCATGGCATTGTATTTTCTGTTTGGTTGTTTGAGTGACACTGGAGGACCTGGTGAGGCTGTAGGGGTTGGAGGAGGCCTCAGAGGAGCTCCCCAGTAGTGTGGGGGTTCCTGGCACCAGAGAGGGTGCTGTGTTTGGGGTTTGTACAGACCCTGGCCCCAGTGGGGCAGAGTCGTGCAGCACAAGACAGGCCCCAGTGTGGGCATGAGCACAAGTAGAGCCCTAGGGACAGACATGCAAGCAAGAAGTCCAGTGAGGGCACAACGTTCAGGGGGTACTGACCCCAGTCCCACAAAAGGGGTCTTGAGGGCCAGGGAGGGTGGAGGCCACCTGAGCCTGATTGTGAGGTGCCCAAGTTGGGCGTAAGACCCCTGAGGAGGGTCGGGGGGCCAGGCATGGCTACGGCCACCTGAGTCCCGACCGTGGGAAGCACGGGAGACGAAGCCCAGTGTGGGCATCGTGATTGCGGGAGACGAAGCCCCCCAGTGTGGGCAACCCAGCTGCGGGAAGCATGGGAGATGAAGCCCAGTGCGGGCATCATGATCATGGGAGACGAAGCCCCCAGTGCAGGCAACCCAGCCACTGGAAGCACGGGAGATGAAGCCCCCAGTGCGGGCAACCCGGATGTGGGGAGACGAAGCCCCAGTGCGGGCAACCCGGTAGCAGGAGGCACGGGAGATGAAGCAACATGAACACAGGGAATACGAAACAGGCCTCTGTGGGGGTGAGTGCGTGGGGAGCACAGGATGGCCCCAATAGGGGTGAGTGCTCTGAGATGAGCACACTTAGATGCCCGGTGAGGGCAAGTATAGAAATTAGGAGCCCGGTGAGGGCAAGCATACGAATAGACACCCGATGAGGTACAGGAATTAGGAGCTTGGTGAGGGCGAGTGTACGAGCAGAGAGCCCTGTGAGGGCAAACACAAGACTAGAGAGCCCAGTGAGGATGAGCGTATGACTAGACACCCGGTGAGGGCAAGTACAAGACTAGAGAGCCCGGTTAGGGTGAGCATATGACTAGACGCCCGGTGAGGGCAAGTACAAGACTAGCAAGCCCGGTGAGGGTGAGCGTACGACTAGCGAGCCCAGTGAGGGAAAGTACAAGATTAGGGAGCCCTGTGAGGGCAAGCGTATGACTAGGCACCTGGGGAGGGCAAGTATGGGAATAAGGAGCCTAGTGAGGGTGAGCATATGGTCAAAGGCCTCGGAGAGGGCCACTAAGGAAAGAGCATAGACGAGATAACGTCCAGGACAACTGAGAGGCTTGGGGCGTGGTATTAGGTGTGGAAGGAGCCACGCAACGCCTATAGGGTTGGGTGCACCAGAATCTATCCATATAGAGCAGGGACCAGAAGGGTAAGAGCTCCGGGTCCAAGGGGTCAAGAAAAGGAAGCCTCCCATTAATATTATAGAACCATCAATGTCATGGCGGGTGAGAACGAGGGTGCTAAACGGACAACTTGGCACAGTAGGGGCGCCAGGAGAGATCACGGCCGCTCCTGGGTCCCCATCCCCTGAGAGTGTGGCGTATTGAAGAAGATGGGAGGGAAATTCCAAATTAATATTGGCTGATTTAGAGACCTTTTCTGTCTTTCTCAATTAAAATATATATTTAGGTTGGATTAAGGAGAGAACTGATAGGTAAATATTCAATGTCCTATTTACACCTAAAGAGTATCTATTTTAATTCCTCTCCCTAGGATATAGTCCAAGCTATTTGTAGAGGTTAGTCATTTTTTAAACATCTTCATTAGTATAGTCTATTATTTACTGCAATAGACAATAATGTTCTACAGCTGTGTAGAATGTGATGAATACTGTCATTGGTGTCAGCAGTAAAATCCTCTGGGGACAAAAAAAAATTGGAAAAAAGACATTGATTCTCAGGACATTTTAAATCCTGTGTACTTCACATGGGTGGGCATGGGTAAGTAGACATGTACTATATAGTACATCTGTTCTCTTATAGTGGAATTTTAATATGCGAATAAATAATTATTTGTTGAATATTAATATTAATAGTAATCTTTTGCCCATTATTTTTTTAATTCTTAAATACATTGCAGCCTATTTTTTTAAACATTTTTTTTTTTAAACTAAGCTACTTGGCTCCTGAATATTCAAGCAACTGTGAGCTGCTTGATTTAACCATTCCAAAAGGATTTGGGTATCTGTTCAATATAGTTTGCATGGTTCTATACTTTGTTTCCTGTAGTATGGATACATTCTTTTTTTTTTTTTTTAGTTAGTCCATATAAAATGGATTAGTGTAGTGGCTATTGAAAACCACTATAGTGTAGTAAGTAGGAAACTCAACTCAGTGCCTGGAGACCTAACATTTCTTTCTGTCTTGTACAATGGACAGTTGTGTAGATTTGGGTAAGACCCTTCACCTCTCTGTGCCTCTCCCATTTTACCCATTTCTCTGCACTTACTAGAAAAATCTTTGTTGCGGAGGAAATGTCTATTACAGTGGGATTACAACACTTAATCCAGTATGCTCCCAATTTTAATCAAAGCCTCAAGGCACAAGTGTAATAATGATAATGATGATGATGGTGATGATGACAAGAGAGAGGTAGCTAGCTGTTTTAGCCTGATATCAGGCAGAAAGCAGGGTATATTTGCATTTTATAAACGACTAAATCAGAGGCCCCTGGTAGATGTTCAGTTAAAGGTATGATGGGATCTAATGTACAATCCTAAGAGTCATATATACACGCATAGCAGGAGGGATTGGGGATTGGAGATCAGATCCTGATCATGCCATATCATGATCCTGGGCTACCTCTGCACCAACAAGTAGCAAAACAGACAGCGGATCAAGGGTGTTACAGAGCCCTTGGCTCTGATCTGGTCTCAAGGCTGGGAGCACTAATTAGCTGACTACTGCTCCAAACTTCAGAGTCATACCAGATCCCTTCACTCCAATGCACCCTTAAGGTTAAGAGTCCCACTCAGCTGACTGCCACTCCCAGCCCTGGAGACACATTGGATCCAGGGTTCTGATCTGCCCCAAGGCTGGGAATGCAGAGCAGTTGACTGCTGCCCAGTCCTTTTCCCTCAACCTCTCCTAAATCTTGGCCTTGCAGGCCATGTCTTCTGCCCACCACCTGTTCTGGAGGGTGATGTCCTCTGCCAGCCACCTGTCCTGCCAGGCAATGTCCTTCTCCTACCATACCTGAACAACTGTCAGGTCGTCCTCCAAGGCTGTCAGCTGATCCAGGAGAAGGGGCCAGTCCTGGGTCCTCCTCCAGTGGATATGACATATCTTCAGTGCCCTGGCCATAGGCAGCGGTGACCCTGAGGCTGCTTCCTGGCTTCTAACTGCAACCTCTCCCCTGCATGCAGCTGCAGGACTTAAAGAGCCATGAGAAAGAGGCTGTTTGTGAGAGTTTGCAAAATTTCTTAGATAATATGCTTTGTACCAGGGGCCTGTGTATTGCCCAGCCTCAGATCAGGGGGCAGACGTGCATGAGTGCCTATGGACCATGGTAAGGTAGGTGGGCAGGCCAGGGCCCAAGTGACTCCTGGATGAGCCCCTTGTCTCTGCTTGCTTTTTAGGGGCTAGCAGGCCATTGGGTACTGGCCACAGGCAGTCTGCCTCCCTAACCACCTTCCAAGGCCAGGATAGGCGAGGCTCCTGGCAGCACCTTCTGGCATGGCTCTAGATTAGGGATGGCCAACCTAAGCCTGAGAAGGAGCCTGAATTAGCAATGTGCATTGCCAAAGAGACATGATAATATGTAATGATGTGACATAACAGCTATGGAAGCTGGTCACCGTGTGCTTGTGCAAAGATTCAAGGAGACGCATAATAGCTTCTGAAGAGCTGCATGTGGCTCCAGAGCTGCTGGTTGTCCACCCCTGCTCTAGACCCTGCTGCATTCCCTTCTCCTCCTGCAGGCCATCCAGTCTCCCATACTGCTGCCAAGCTCCTCCTGAGCTGCCTATGTACCTGCCCTCAGTGCAGAAGGTCTCTCTGGAGAGTTACCATTGCACCAGTCCCTCTCCCATGCTGGCACTGTGCCCTGAGCATTCCCTTGCTGCATGTGTCCAGGGCACTGCATGAGAAGCTGTTTGTGCAGACTGATGAGTGTCTAAACCACTATGCCCTGCTGATGACCATAGTGCCCTGGGAGTACCTGTGCACATAGTATGGGACACTGAGCTTTGACAGCATGGGGGGAAAGCCCAGTTTGCGCCACAATCTCTGCCAACACCTGGAGAACTCTGTGTGGCTGAACTATATGTTCCTGCCCCCCACAGATGACCAGATGATCACTACTGGCATCAACATGTTCCTTGGCATGTGAGAAGCCTGCATCCACCTAGCTGTGGGGACATGGGCTGCTCAACAAAGTTTTTCACTGTGTCCTGCCTGTCTGTGTGCTGTGGAGGTATAACTCAGGTGCTAGGGGAGTACAGTGAGGATGGGCAGGGAGATTTCAAAAAGATATTTCCAGACAGAAAAGGTCAGAATCAGACTGGAACTGTTTGTGATCATTTTTCCACAACAGTAAGCATGCTTCTGAAGGAACGGAAAAGTAAGCTCTAAATTACCCTGTGTTTATTCATCAACAGCCACAAAAGAACTTCTAGTTATAGTGCTGGAATCACATCTTTTTTTAAAATAATATATGTGATGGCAAATACCATTGTCAGACAGTCAAGATAGTACCAAACAAGGCTTATATTTTTCATGGCAATACTTCAAATATATGTGTAGGTGCTCCTATGTTTAGAATAGGAAGGAATAGGAAAGAAGTTATGAGTTCTGCTAGATGATTAACTCTATGTATGGCTTCATCATTCACTTGATACTAGAATTCTCTTTCATGCAACTGTTCATAAAGGTGCATTTATGCTTCCAGCAAGATGAACACATGAAAGAGTGACAAGACTTCTATCTGGAGGTTATTTCTGATTGTTATGTTCTTGCATGTAAATGTGGGCTTGAGTCAACACCAGCTTTTCAGAATCTAAGACAGCTACATTTTGAAAAGTAGAGAAACTGATTGTACTATAGTAACTGAATAGTTAGAAAATTCATGTTTTATGAATGGTCAGCAGGCATCAAATATAATTAGGTATTTGCTTTCTCTCTCTCTCTCTCTCTCTCTCTCTCTCTCTCTCTCTCTCTCCCTCTGTCACCCTTGTGCTTCAGCCAGCTGGTCAGTGACTACATGTGTACTGTTGAGCGTGAAAAAACTCTGCAGCAAGGTATTACTTTTTAGTCCTACCATGCTGCAGAGTTTTTTAGTTTTGTGTGCCCTAATAGGGGTGCACATAGAGATACTGAGACATTTACTGCACAGTTAATTAGTAAACTATTCAGTAAATGTCTCATGTAGCCATGCCCACTGTGTAATAATTTAGAAAGAAAACAATGAATATGTTGCCAGGTGAGGAATAATTCACTATAATACCTTGAAGGATTTGGCCCATTTTAGACACCCAAAATAATAGCAAGAATGCAAACATAAACAAAAATTGGAAACTAAATTAATATGTTTTCCAAATAATAAATGAATAAATAAATAAGATTTCCTGTTGACTTAATATAGCTCTTAAACAGAATGTTAGCTAGTGGTTTTGAAATAATACAGTTCAGCACAATTTAATTCCAAATAGCTTGCTTCATAAAACTAACACAAAGCACTATGTGGACAAAATAATACAGTGAAAAAGATGATAAAAGTAATGAAAAAGCAAAGAAAAAATAAGAGGTACAGACAACAGATATTTTAAGTCTCATTTATTTTTAAATCTAACTTGTAAAGATATGTTTTAATATACTATACTAGGAAAATTCTGAAAAATGGTGTAAGTGTGAAACCAAAAATAGATGTTAAAACAAATTCAGAAGCTTTGTTTGAATAGACACAAGTTATATTATCCCACATACACTCAAATTATTTTATCTATTTACATTCACTTTTCTGATGTATAAGGACATTTATATGGAACTAACTTAAAGGCCAAAAAATATGCAGGAAACTTCAGAGAGGTATAAATTAAAACACACAGTAATTTTATTGTAATTAAGGCTATTTAACTGGTTCTCCAAGCTTCTCAACACATATGCAGATTTCATAGTTTCACTAGATAGTTTGTTGCATTGTCCTGCCATTCTTTCAAATACATATTTCCATTTGGAGTTGATCTAAAATTGCTTTATTGCAGTTTAAACTTATCACCACCTGTCTTTCTATCTGTCAAGGGAATTTTTTTTCACATCCTTTATATGGCAGCTTTTCAAATATATGAAAACTGCTGTCATATCCTCCTTTGACCTCCTTTTCTCAAGACTTAACACACCTACTTCCCTTAACCTGAATGTATAGACATATGCAACAATTCCATTAATACTTATATAAGTGATTATGATGCAACTGTTTACTCTGCGTAATCCCATAGCTATAAAGTGTTGCAAGACTGCTACAACTTTAACTCCATTTCTTTAATGGCCAATGTTACAAAAGTTGAACTAACATGTATTACTAGATGACGATATAGCAGAAACATAATAGCTGTTGTACTCTCCTGAATGGCAACTCTCCTTCCACTTTTAAAGTAGTTAAAAGGTACAACTTCCAATATTTTGGGAATATGTGGTAAAAATATGCTCTCTATATGCTACTGAATAATTACTGAAACATTTTGGGTCAGACTAATCTACTGATTGTGCATCCAGGGGCAGATGTAGAGGGGCTGCAGTGGCACGGGGTGTACCCCTCCACTGGAACATACCACAGGGAGTAGCAGCAGCCAAGGACTTTTTTAGTTCCTGAAGAAAGTAAATATTCTTCCCCTCTTCCCCTCTGTGCTCAGCAACATGACCCTTTCCTTCCCATTCCCTTCTTCCCCACTAATGCTTCCACTGTCCCTGGCTGACCTGGGGACGTAAGGATCTCCTGACCTTCTCCTATACCTTGCTCCAGCCAGACTGTGACGGGAGCTGGGGACAAGATGCAACAACAGGAAAGGAGAGCAGTATTGAGAGAGGCAAGGAAGTACCATATTCACTCAAATTCAATTCTCACAGTGGGGAGAAAAAAAAAGTCTTGTCTTAAATTCAAGTACTAGTCCAAGGCAAGCAGTGGTTCACCACCAGGGTGGCTTGTTTGGTGGGGCAGAGAGCTTTCAGCTAGGGGGACAGCAAAGGAGTTTGTGTGGTGTGGACCAATTGGGAGATTGCATATTGGTTGGAGGAATACAGGGGAGAATGCACAGTCTGCTTCCCCACTGCCTTCCCCACCCACACCTTCAGCCCAGTCTGGCCTTGATCTGGCCTGGCCTAGAGCTGCCATCATTTCTTCAACCTGGCTAAGCTGGGTCAGGGCTGCAGCCACCACTAACTGCCTTGGAGAGGCCCATAAGATAAGCAGCAGGAGGATCCAGGTAGTGGGTAGAGTGAGGAGAACAGGGGGTAGGTAGAGCAGACAGCAAGGAGGGATATCATCAGTGCGGACAGGAAGCAGGGGAACAGGCATAGGCATGGGATGAAGGGTTGGGAGGACAAGGGAGGGGCAAAGGGTAGGGATGCATGTGGCAGAGGACAAATGGCAGGGGAACTGGTGTTAAGGGAACAGGCACAGGAGGGGGCAAAGTGCAGGGATCAGGCAAGAGAAAGAGGGGGCAAGAGGCAGGGGTCTGGCCCCTTGCCTCTGTTGCTGCTTTTCCTGTCACAACTGTGAGGGGAGTCATATTTAAGCTAACCCTCAAATAATTAGATTCTATATAAGGAAAAAAATGCTATAATTGATCCATAGGAACAAAGAAGTTACTAAAATGAACATAGGTAACAGGATAAGACTCCATTTTCCTTGCTTAGACCATATTTAAGATAATCCAGTCTTGATTTCTTGTTCCACAGTTTCACGCTAACTCTCCCTGCTCATCATAAACGTATAATGAGCAGGGATCCTGGTTTTCTCTGATAAAAAAAATGACCAATGTTTGGATTTAAAAATGTAACCCAAAAATCCACATTTTTCCATGTTTGAAATGAAACACCACGCACACACACACATGTGTGTGTTTGTGTGTGTGTGTGTGTGTCTACATATAAAAGGAAACAGCACACTTACACATTTATCTTTTTTGTTATCTCCCTTAAGATCAGTTCAGACTGCATTTCTTTAGGGTGCAAGGGGGCCGAGGTGGGGGGTGTGGTGTGTGTGTTTTCCCCTAGTGCGAACAAAGCTGATTTAGACAAATACTATTTTATTACATTTAGGTTAGCAGTCTTATCTATTATCCAATAAAGACCTTTTCCTTTCAGATTTGGATGCCCTGAAAAGCGTATTAAGGTCCTGTTTCTGATCCACTACAAAGAATGGTCTCTATCTGGTTGTGAAGAAGCCTCAGGACCTTGATGCACTTTTCAGGACATCCAAATCTGAAAGAAGGAGGTCTATAATGGATAATAGATAAGACTACTAACCTAAATGTGATAAAATAGTATTTGTCTAAATCAGCTCTGTTTGCATTAGGCGAAAACACACATACACACACATGCTCACACATGCACACATACACACACTAATGCATCCTGAACTGCTTTTAAGGGAGAGAAGAAAAGAGACAAAAGGTGTAAATGTGCTATTTCCTAATCATAGAACTGTGTCTTCACAGTAGAAGAGATCAGCCACTGAGACTTCTGATTGCATGTAAATCTCCAGTGAAGACTTTTACAAAATTCAGGAACATATCAGGCATTTATAGTCCTTCTAATTTACCTACTGAGTATAGAAAAATGATGATTTCCTTATTATGCTCAAAACTGCCTTGTAGAATACTAGTTGTGGGACCATTTTTATGTAACTGAGGTAGAGATATAGTATTCACAAAAGCTGACACAAATAACTTAACTCTTATTATTAAGACCATATCTATAAACGAGACTTGAGAAACACCTTTATATAGATGAGATTATTTCATGCCTTTGGTCATAAACAGGGATGCTAGTTTTCTCTGATAACAAAAAAAATCCCCAATTTTGGATGTAAAAAAGTAACTCACAATTCACATTTTCCGTGGTTAAAATGAAACACTACTATGTGTGTGTGTGTGTGTGTACCATTCTAAGACTGTTACTAATTGTGAACCAGTTGACAACTGTCCTGGTTTAAAGGCATTCATATGTAGTATATAACAAAGGTACTAAGTCAAGCAGTAACCTTTTAGAAAGTGCTGTCAAACTGACCAGGAGGTGGTAGTAAATATCCAGTTAGCATACCTCCTAGTAGTGAATGCCTCTTTATCCCTGAGAAAGGGAGTGTAACAGGCTACAGGCTTGCAGCCTGGAGCAATTAGGAAGCTAGTTAGAAGGCTGCCTGCCTAAGGGGCCACAGCTGCCTTAGTTAATTAGTAAATGAGGGCATGTTGACTGGCTGACCCAGAAATAAAAGGGAAGAGGAAGTGAGTTGGAGGACCTGGAGGCAGACTTGTTTGTAGGGAGAGACAAATCTCTCCAAGAGAGAGGGAGTTGAGAACTAACCATTGCTTGTGAGGCTTCATTGTGGTCATTTATATTTTATGTTGCACTCTGTGAAACATATTGAGCCAAGGCTTGAAGCTGAGTTTGGGTTGTTTTGCTGTCTGCTGACCTCTGGGAACCCAAAGAACCCAGGACATTAAAGCCTGTGTTTCTGAGTCCTGGGGAACAGAAGAACCAAGGCATTATAGCTGGTGTTTCTGAGCCACAGAAAGTCTGTTGCTGGGAACAGATTAAAGGGGTCAAAGACTGATTTGAGCCAGGCTAGCTGGCAAGCCACTGCAACTGGTAGAGACTGTAGGCAAACTGAACCCTGCCTCCAAGGATGGAAAAGGAGGCTTTTCTGCAGAAGCTCCAGCTGCAACAGGAGCAATTTCATCAGCTTCAGCTGCAGGAACAGCAATTTCAAAGAGACCTGCAGCAGCAACAGCAGGAATTTCGAAAACAGCTGCAGCTGCAACAGCAGGGTTTATTATGGCAGCAGAATCTTAGTCAAATTGACAGGAAGAGGATGGGGTGGGAGAAAAGCCCCAAGAAATTGGAACAAGGAATACTTACCCCCATCAGGAATGGAGGGAGGCCCAACCAGAACAGGGATCATGCTTCCATCTTTCTGCAGCATATTGTCCCTGTGAATTGGTGGAGAGAGTACGCTGATTATTAATTCCAGCCCCAGAGAAAAGCAGCTGGGGGAGGACCGGGTCATATGGATGAAGAAGAAGCTGCAGGTTCTCCCTGCAGCCAGCATCCTATTCCTATGAGGAAGGCAGGTGGGCTGGAGTGGTTGAAGTGCTGTTCTTATGCAGGTGGATGTAGGTACTTCCCCTCTGAGGAGGAGGAGACACTTACCTGAATATATTTTTCATAAGTGTCTCTGAGCCCCTAGGGATGAGATAATAGTCCACATATTAGGCATGTAAATGATGCCATGTAACTGGTACATAAGTGTGAATCTTTTTCACACAGCTTAAGTCCCTGAAACAATTGTTAATACACAAGATAGGTGGGACTTTCTCACTGCTGCTTTTTTGTGACTCAGTCTTAAGGGTAAGATGACAGTGAGCCACCCACTGTGTAGTTGTTCATACAAGTACTAAATGATTGTGCAGTAACAAGTACTAAATGACTGTGAAGTAACTGGCATTACTGCACAATAGTGTCTTGGCATGGTTGCCTAGTTTTGCTTACTGTGCAGTAGCTCATTACTACCATAAACTAGATTATTACTACTGTGCAGTGGTGTTGCATCATGATTTGTGCCTGGTAATGCTACTGTGTAGTATTAACAAGCTGCTGCACAATAAGCATCTCATGTAGACATGGCCAGTGGGTGCATCAACATGTTTACTTTACTGTGGAGTTGACTAATTTTCTCTACAGCTAAGAGCCATGTCTAGACATGCATCGCTCTTAGGGTGCAATATATTCATTAACTCTTGCTGCACTTAATTAGTCCACCATAATATAGTACTGTCCCCAACAGTACCATCTTATGGCAGAGAAATGAAGTGTGACAAAATGCATGTGTAGATGACAACAAGGGCTGGCTGGGGTATGAGGGTGCTGAAGTACAGGGACTGCCTGCTGGCTAGCCACATGGCTCCACAGATTCTGCACCCTTGTGTCCAAGCCATCCCCAGCACTGCCCAAAGCTGCCACCTGGAGCCTGGGGCTGAGTCCCTGGGGCTGAATCCCCGAGCCTGCTGCCAACCCAGGACTGCTCTGCCCCAGCTCAAACTGCTGCTGTCTTGAGCACATGTAAAGGCTGCACCTGGAAGCAGTTGCTTCCAACTGAAATAGCTCCAGAGTTTGTTGTGTCACATTCATTGAATGTGTAGATGCACCCAGAGTGTTACAAAAGTACATTCACTTAGAATTTTGATGTTTTCCATGTTTCAGCGTTGTTGGTTGTAGCCATGTTGGTCCAAGGACATAGTCAGGCAAGGTTCTTTGGGTAGATATGATATCTTTTATTTAGACCAACTAAATAATTGAAAAAAAAGTTCTGTGCAAGCTTTGAGGCACAAAAGCCTAGGCTATGACAAAGCGTGTTCATGCCCAAAAGCTGGCAAATAACTTTTTTTCCCACTATTTAGTTGGTCTAATAAAAGGCATCACATCTACCCAAAGAACCTTGCCTGCCTTTAAAATTTTGAGGGATTTTAAGAGGGTGGAATAGATCAGGCGTAAGTACATTGCAGCATTTTTCTTTTGCGAAGGCTGAAGAGATCTAGGTCCCTCAGTCTCTCCTTGTAGGGCCTTGCCAGCAGACCTCTGAGTGGGCCTTCCTGTGGACCCTCTCAAGATTCTCCACATCCTTCTTGAAGTGCAGCATCTGAAACCGGACACAGTACACCAGTTGCAGCCTGATCAGTGCCACATAGAGGGGAAGCATCACCTCCCTGGACCTGTTCATCACGCATCTGCTAATACGTGATAAAGTGCAGTTAGCCTTGTTGATCACTTCGTCATGTTGACAAATCAGGTTCATCTTGGAGTCAACTATGACTCTAAGATCCCTTTCTGCTGCTGATAAGGTCATCCCCCAGCCTGTAAGTGTCTTGGTTCATTTGCCCAGGTGCAGCACTTTACACTGGTGGAAGAAATCAAACTTCGTGTTGTGGTTGAATCAGAACTGACAGAGCCAGCTTTTCTTTATTTAGAGCTATACTGTGATCACAAGGAGAATTCCATACAGCAAGGGGAATCACCCACTTGTCTGTTTCAAAGGATTTCTCAGACTCTCTAAGTTTACAAGCGTATTTATACTAAAGACAGAGAAAGAGATAAAAAAATACACCTTTGAGAAACTAAACAATAGTAAATTACACAGAAACTTAGAAAGTTTACTTAAACGAACTATCTATGCATAGGGCAAGATATCAAGATAACCCAAGGCATGCAGGAATGCACAGGACAAGATATCAAGATAACCCAAGGAATGCGGATTCCTTATCTCAGAACATTTGAATTAAGCAGTATCAGCACGTCTGGTCTTTGTCTGTTTTTCTAGTCAAGTAAGCCAATTACTTCTACACACTTATCTTTGATGAACTGCATCCTATTTCATTCTACCCATTTTTCCAATCTGTCCAGATCCACCTGGATGTTCCATACCCTCTGGTGTATTAACTTTGCCCTGTAATTTGGTATCATCTGTGAATTTGGGCAGGTTGCTTTCCGTACCCTCATGCAAGTCACTGATGAAGACATTGAATAGCACTGGTCCAAGAACTGAGCCTTGCAGGACTCCACTGCCCACATCTTTCCAGGTCAATATCGACCCATCCACCACCACTCTCAAGGTGAGACCCTCAAGCCAATTTGCTACCCTGCTGACTGTGTAATCATCTATATCACAGCCTGTCAGTTTATTTATGAGAACAGAATGAGATACTGTTCGGCAGGCAAGATGTACCTGCAATGAATCTGTGCTGATTTTCTTTCAGCATTATTTTGCTGGCTGGGCTCTCACAAATGTAATCCTTAATGATTTTTTCCAGCGTTTTCCCGAGGATAGAGGTGAGACTAACTGGCCTATATTTTCCTGGTTCCTCCCTCCTCCCCTTCTTGAAAATAGGGATCACACTGGCCCCTTTCCAGTCCTCTGGCACCTGACCAGAGCACCATGAGTGCTTGAATAGTCATGCCAGAGGCTCTGCTATGACACTGGCCAGTTCCTTCAGCACCCTTGCATGAAGTTCGTCTGGGTCTGCTGATTTGAACACATCCAGCCCCTCCAATTGCCCCTTCACTAAGTTTGTACTAACAGTTGGTGGGCTGGTGTCCCTCCTGTGTCTATCTATGATCCCATTGGGAGGCTGGTCTTGGTCTGTGTCTAGGAATACAAGTGCAAAGAACTCATTGAAGAGCTCAGCTTTGTCCCCCATTTCTGTCACCAATTGCCCTAGTTTCTCCTGGAGCGGTCCTATGCTATCCTGTGCCTTCCTTTTCCTCCCTATATAGCGGAAGAAGGACTTTTTTCTGTCCCCAGTTCCCATCACCAACCCAAGGCTTAATCCTGCTTTGGCCTTCCTAACTGATTCCCTGCAAGTGCAATCCAGGGAGGTATACACCTCCTTAGTAACTACCTCCTGTTTCTACAGCCTGTATACCTCTTTCTTTGCCTTGGACTTTCCTGGACTTCCTTGTTCAGCCAAGAAGGTTTCTCAGCTCCTTTGCCCTCTTTTATGCAAAATGGGATTGTCATCCTCTGCATCCATAGGATCACTCCCATAGAAGGACAACCCTTCCTGGACCACCATTTTGCCAATGTTCTTGAGGTTTAATGCCTCACTAACTGATCTCCTGAGCTCTCTGAAGTTAGCCTTTCTGAAATCCAGCACTTCATCCCTGCTGCATATTTTATCCACCCTTCTCCAGATAGTGAATTCAATCAATCAATGGTCACTATCTCTTAGGTTACCTTGTACGTACAGATTTCTCACCAGGCCATCCCCTGTAGCTAACACCAAGTCCAGCAAGGTATTTCCCCTAGTGGGATTGTATACCTCCTGCATTAGGTGGAGGTCTTGTATGCAGGTTAAGAACCTACGTGAGCGGTTAGATTTCAGTGACTGCTCCTCCCAGCACATGTCAGGGTAGTTTAGGTCACCCATGACAACCATATCTCTTGACCGGATGGCCTCTGAGAGCTGTATGGAGAATCCTATGTCTAGCTCATCCTCCTGGTGTGGCAGTCTATAGTAGATCCCCACTATCAAGTCGCTTCCCCCCACGCCCCTTTGTATCCTGATCCACAGTATCTTGGTATGGCCCTCCTCTGATCTCATCTTGATGATAGAGGATGTATATTGTTCCTTAACACAGAGAACAACCTCCCCCCCAACACACACTTTTTTTCACTGCTCTTTCCCATCTGTGCAACTTATAATCCTCAATGCCTACTGCCCAATCATGAGTAGGGTCCCACCAGGTTTTGGTTAGTCCAACCAGGACAAAGTTGTTGCTTGCAAACAGGAGTGCAATTTCCTCCTGCTTGTTCCCCATGCTCCTAGCATTAGTGTAGAACATTTAAGTCCCCCCAGTGGGTGCCCGTGGTACCCCCCTGTCCTGATGTCTGTCAGGCTTCTTAGTGCTTACCTGAGCTGATCCAGTGCATTGCTTGTGGCTCACTGATCCTAGGTTCTCCTTCCCCGCTTCCCTGTCTCCTGATGAACCTAATTTAAAGCCCCTCAGCGGAGATCAGCCAGCCTGTAAGAGAATAGACTCTTACCTTTAGAAGAGAGATGAAGACCATCTTATCCCAGGATACTTCTCTCATGGAAGTGAGGATCATCGTTGTACAAGCCAAAATCCGCATGATGGCACCAACTCCAAAGCTGCAGGTTGACTTCCGTGATGCAAGTGTCCTAATGCTGCTGGCAACTGCTGACTGGAATAATGGATGAGAAGACTATCTGTGCCCCTGACTTCCTAAGCCTGGCTCCCAGAGCCCCGTAGTCACTCATGACATGGTCTGGACTACTCCTGGCTGCATCATTCATGCCCACATGGATGAGAACCATGGACTAGTAATCAGAGGGCCAGATGAGGTTGGGAATCCTTGCAGTGTTGTTCTGGATCCTGGCTCTGGGTAGGCAGGAAACCTCCCATGCTGTGGGATCCAATTGACAGATAGGCTCCTCCATGCTTCTCAGGAGGAGTTGCCCACCAGAATGGCCTGGAATCTCTTCTTTCAGCTGCTTGGTTGTCACTCAGCCTCCTTGGTATTTATTGTGGATGTGTCTTCCCCAGCAGATTCCTCTGCTGCATTATCCTTCAGTGCTGCTATGGCTTTGTATCTTTTCCCCAATCGTGTTGGGGAAGCAGTCACAGCCACACACTGTCTAGCTCTGGAGGTGACCATCCTCCATTCAGCTGTCCTGGGACTCTCCCATGGTGTCTCTGCACTAGGTATCTGGTACCTGCAGAGAATGAAAGTATCCATCAACCTCATCCTCTGCAGCCTGATCCCCTACAACCTGTTCACCTCTGCCTGGAGTTCCTTTACCTACCGCTCTAGGGCCTCAATGCAGGCACATGTGGGACAGGTGAGTGAACCCCTGGCTCCTACACTAACCGTAGGCAACAGACAGGGGGCCAGGACACTGCTGACTAATCCATGGGGCTGTCTGTGTGGAGGCCTCACAGGAACTCCAAGCCAGAGGTAGCAGCAGACAGGGTCTGTATGGCTGTATTGTCTGTATAGTTTGTGTTTGAGTCCATTTAGAAGCCAGAGTCCATTAGATCTTCTGTAGTATTCAGGGCTGCGTCCACATGAGTCAGCACATGTCTGTTGTGGCATCTCAAAGCAGTCTGAGATACTACAGAAGGCACACCATGAGGTAAAAAATGTTCCCCACACTGAATCTAAGTTTAGTACTAGGGACTATTCATATCAAAAGAAAGCACTCTGGGGGGGAAAAAAAAGTGCAGGGAGTGTTCCTAGAGCATGGCCAGAAGTAACTGAAGGTAGGGTCCTCCAAGGAGATGCTCTACCACCCAACCACAGTGTCTCTATGTCTCCACATGCCCCTGTTGCTCTAGCATACTGCCTCAGCATGCTGGAGAAAATAGAAGCAGGACATGGCTGGCAGCCATGCCTCAGAGATGGATGGGACCCAGGCTCTGTGTTGGGTTGCTCCAGAGCCTATCTGTCACAGGGAAAAAGCCTTGTTGGACCTGGTGCTGGCCAAGGGCGATGACCTGGTGAGGGGGCTGCGGGTGCTCGACCACCTGGGCGACAGCGATCATCGCCTGCTGGAATTCACCATCCAGCACAAAGTGGCAAAGGCCTGCAGCAAGGCAGCAGCCCTAGATTTCAGCAGGGAGGACTTCAATGAGTTAAGGAGAATAGTCAGGGAGGCACTGAGGTTGCAGAGAGGAGAGGAGTCAGGTGTCCAAGAAGAGTGGTTGCTTCTTAAGGTGACGATGCTCCAAGCCCAAAGGGAGGTAATCCCAACATGGATCAAATGGAGCACGAGGGTGCAAAAGCCCCTATGGCTCACCAAAAGTATCCAAGAATGTCTCCTAGCTAAAAGGGTGGTGTACACCCAAAAGAAGGGAGGGGCCATCACCAGGGAGGACTATACTGCAGTTGCTCGGGGATGCAGGGAGGCAGTGAGGAAGACTAAGGCAGAGATGGAACTGGGACTATCTATCCAGATCAAGGACAACAAGAAGTCCTTTTTTAAATACATAGGGAGCAAAAAGAAGGTACCGGCTAACGTGGGGCCCCTGCAAGACACATTAGGAAATCTGGTTGTCACACCAGGGGACAAAGCTAACCTATTTAATGACTTTTTTTGCCTCCATTTTCCTGAACATTGACCAATTCAGCATCCCCCGCCCACCGGGCCCCCCTCAGGCCCCAGGGGAGGTGCACCTAGGCCAAGGGTCAGTGAGGATCTAGTCGGGGAACTTCTGGAGGGACTGGATGTGTTTAAATCAGCTGTTCCTGACAATCTCCACTCCAGAGTGCTGAGGGAATTAGCTGAGGTCATTGCGGGACCCCTAGCATGGCTTTCCGAGCACTCATGTTGTGGTGCCAGAGGACTAGAAGAGGGCCAACGTGGTTTCAATCTTCAAAAAAGGGAGGAAAGAGGACCCAGGAAACTATAGGCCAGTTAGTCTTACCTCGATCATGGGTAAGCTTTTTGAGAGAATTATCCTGGCACATGTCCACAAGGGGCCAGCAGGGGAGATTATGCCTGGGGGCAACCAAAACGGGTTTTTCAGAGGCAGGTCCTGTCAGGCCAACCTGGTGGCCTTCTATGACCAGGTCACCAAACCCTTAGATGCAGGGGTAGCAGTAGACATAGTCTTTATGGACTTTCAGAAGGCCTTTGGCACTGTCTCTCACCCCATTCTCATTAAGAAACTGGGGGACTGTGGTGTCGACACCTACACAGTCAAACAGGTCGCCAACTGGCTGGAGGTCCACACCCAGAGAATGGTAGTGGATCGGTCATTTTCAACCTGGAGGGATGTGAGCAGTGGGGTTCCACAGGGTTCAGTCCTCAGGCCTGCACTGTTGAACATCTTCATCAGTGACTTGGACGAGGGGGTAAAAAACCCCTGTTCAAATGTGCTGATGACACTAAGATGTGGGGGGATGTGGGCATGCTACAAGGGAGGAATAGGCTACAATCAGACCTAGACAGGTTACAGGGGTGGGCAGATGAGAATAGGATGGGATTCAACACTGACAAGTGCAAGGTGCTGCACCTGGGGAGGAAGAACCAGCACCATATCTACGGACTGGGGAACTCCCTTCTCATCAGTGCAGAGGTAGAAAAGGATCTTGGAGTCATCATTGATGCCAAGATGAACATGGGCTGGCAGTGTGGGGATGCAGTCAGGAAGGCCAGCCGCACCTTGTCATGCGTCCACAGATGCATGACAAGTCCAAGGAGGTGATCTTCCCCCTCTATGCAGCACTGGTCAGCCCGCAGCTACAGTACTGCATCCAGTTCTGGGTGCCACACTTCAAGAGGGATGTGGACAACATGGAGAGGGTCCAGAGGAGGGCCACTTGCATGATCAGGGGGCAGCAGGGCAGGCCCTATGAGGAGAGGCTATGGGACCTGAACCTGTTCAACCTCCACAAGAGAACATTGAGGGGGGATCTAGTGGTCTGTTACAAACTAGTCAGAAGGGACCAGCAGGCATTGGGGAAGTCCCTGTTCCCCCAAGCACTACCAGGAATGACTCGAAATAATGGTCACAAGCTGGCAGAGGGTAAATTCAGATTAGACATCAGGAGGCACTACTTCACTGTCAGGGCATCTAAGATCTGGAACCAACTTCCAAGCAAAGTGGTGCTGGCTCCTACCTTGGGGGTCTTTAGGACAAGGCTAGACATTCACCTTGCTGGGGTCATTTGACCCCAGTACTCTTTCCTGCCATGGCAGGGGGTCGGACTTGATGATCCACTCAGGTCCCTTCCAACCCTATTAACTATGAAGCTATAGTTGCCCATATGGTAGTAATGGCACTGGAAGATATGACAGCAGTGCCACATGAAGGCTAACTATGCAGGCATGACTCGCTGGCAACTGGCCCAGAGGTGCAGGCAGCTCTGTTGCAGTGCCCATACCACAGCTCAGATGGCCATGAGGTCCCTGTATGGGTCTGGCAGGCCACAGGCCCTCAAGTCCAAGGGGGCAGATGCTGTCACAAGTGGCGGCAGGTCACAGCCAGGTAGCAGCCTCCAATCAGCAGCCCCCACTTCCAGGCTGCTGCAGTGGGTAGAGGGTACAGGGGCCATTTTAGGTTAGGTCTACTTCAGCAGTTCAGCTGGCACAAGGAGGTAGTGTCCCCAGATCCGAAGTGGCTGGGCCTCAGAAGTTCCTGATGGAAAGTAGCCCCAAACTGCTCACCAGAACAACTTTTTATATTGCTGCAGCTAGCACAGATGCTGACCCCAGCCCTTAGCTTCCCCTGGCTACAGATCTGGAATAATCTGGGCACGGTCAGTTTGCCCCAACTAGCACAATATACTCCACACAAAAGTGCATGTTCAGGCACATGTGCTGAGACACAATGTGTGGCACAAATTTGTGCCATTGCTACTTCAGCTGCTACAAGTGCATATGCAAGTATATGTGGATGTGTCATGGGGCCACATCCACATGTGGTGTGGACATTTGGTTCCCCAGGGACAATTAGCAGTGGCATGCTTTGTGCTGCTGCTAGGCATCCCTGGGGAATGCCTGTGGCTTGTGCACTCTGGTGTGTGGCAAGTTACCTTGGGTAGGGTAAGCGATGCTGGGGCCAGCACTGGGGTGGCTCCAGCAGCCTTACCTAGAGTTCTGGGGGCCTCCTGGGGCTGCAGCAGTGCTGATTCTGCCAGCAGCTGCAATATGCCTGGCCAGCAGCTGCAATATGGCTCAACTGGCTCAGCTCTGCTTTTGAAAGGCACTCACTACCCCTGCATGCACTGCTTTGCTTTCTTCCCCCATGGTTTTGACCCCTTGCAGCACAGAGGACACCTGAACATGTGGTATGTGGTGTGCAGATGTCTCTGTGTTGTCACATACTCCATGGCCACATTTGTCTGGGCACAGCCCGGAATTCCTTATATACTACAGAAACCCGAAGTCCTTTTAGTTGTCTCATAAGGATTTCCTATTAAGGAAATCCTAAGTGACTTAATTTAATATTGATACCACTCTAACCTTGATACATCCAAGCTTATGCATATGTGTGTGTGTGATTTCTGGATATGATAGGTCAATATGAACATGGGGAGATTACCACTTACAAGTGTCCAAATTCTTGCATTTCTATTCATCACATCTTTAAAAGGAAAGTTTCAATTTAGATAAGAATCTGCAAATGTGCCCATATTCCTCTTGCCATACATGTGAATAGAGTGTGCATCTATTGCCAGCATCTTGAGTACAGCTGTATTAGTCAAGATTGCTAGGCAGCAAATCTCTTACAACTTCCTTTCTTCCATAAATAATCTTCACAAGGGGTTAGTTATGCCATGATAATTTTATCCTCTATGTAAAATGACTCATCCTGTTTCAGTTATATAACTTCTGATTTAAAAAAAAAATGTTCAGATCAATGATCAGAATTGTCCTTAATTATTAAAAATTAGTCTGCCTTTTTTTCACTTAATTAGAAACTCTAATGTTTCTAATGTGCTTTTACCTTTTCATGGAGATGAATGCAAGCACTGACCACTGCATTCAATCCTTATAAAATAGCAGTATGTTTTCGGTCAATCTCTACACAGATTCTAATTATTCCATGTAATGACTGTGTTTCTGCAGGAAAATGGGTATTTGTTTGCTTAATCACTGTACTTAGACATTTATGTCACAATTCTGTATGTAGAAAATTAGAAGACACTGGTGATTTTTTTCTTCTTCTTTACATCACAAGGAGACATCTTTGGGGGACAATTACATTTCTCCTTTTCATAGCATAGAGGCACTTGAACTAATTTTATCCACCTAAGTAATTAACGCTATTCTATTTCACCCTAATTGAGCTCCTGAAATGCTCCTAATACACCTAAGAGCCAGATGCTAGTCTATCTATTAGTACGTAAGTGGACTTACCTGCCTAAGTGTAATCCTATTTCACCTTTCTTGAATTACTGAAAAATGTTAACATGAATGTAAGTTGGTCCTCCTGTGTCAAAGTATGGTGTTATTTGTAATGTTTCATTGTTAAATATCGTTATATTATAATAGCATTACCTGCCTACATTTCCCTGACTAATTTGTGTACTAGAAAATAAGAGGTTAATGGTATTTTGAAACAGAGCTATAGGGATCTACCTAAGTGCCCCATTAGGAGAGAATGAGCTGTCAATCAACAATGAACCACTTTGCCTCTATGGACTCCAAGTGGACCCCAGCCCTTGTACCTGAAGAGATTCCATCTCTTTATTTTTCTAGAGACACACTACAGACAAGCATGATGAAGAGACTTGAAAAAGAGACTTAAAGGTGCAAGGGTCATGAGCTATTAAGGCATGATGAAAAGAACCCAGGAGGCTTAAGAGAATAGCTGAGAATAGCTCAGGTTGTTACTTTAAAGGGGGCATGTCTACACATTCAATAATATACCGTAATTACAGTGCATTAAATTTAGTACCTGTGGGCAACTATACACAGTTATGGAGACTGCTGCAGTGTGCTGGAATTTCAGCATATCAGAGCAGATTCAATTAATCGAGTCTGCTGGAGCCTGACAATTGCTGTGCCCTAGCAGCCCCCTTTTTATCACAACCCCACACTTAAAAATGGTGGCAGGGGCACTTGCAGTAAAGCTAATCAAATAAGCACTTTAATTAGAGCGGCCCAGACAGCTTCTCTAATTAAAGTGCCACCCTTCTTACCTCCAGAGCACATGTAAAAGTGTCCTGTAACTAATAGGTACTAACTTAATGTGCCATAATCAGTGCTACTATGCATTAGCACAGATGACAACTTTGTGTGATGCTCAATGCCCATTGGACTAATCTACTGTGCATTAGCACATCAGCATGTTTTTTGGCAGCCATACTAACATGCAGTAAAATTAGTTCAATAGGCATTAAGCATCTTCTGTAGACATGCCCAGGAACTACTTGCAAGTTAGTCTGAGCTTTAGAGCCCAAGGACTTTGCCTGCTGTGTTACCATGGACTATTAACTATTTTTATTTATTCGCTTTAAAGAAGAGCTTCCTGCTTCATTTACATTCATTTAGGTGCTCCATTGTATATGGCTTTACATTCACACCATTCCCTTTAAGAAGTAAAGTTCCTCTCCAATAGCTAAGCCAAAAGGTATGGGATACTTTGTGGGGATCACATATCGTTCTTTGTGCATTTTGTGCCTTACTATTAAAGTTAAGCTGATGGCACATTAAAAAAGTAGATTAATTAATGTTTTATCAAGGACTTGAAATAGGTGGAATTGGATTGCATTTAGCCACTCAAGTACATTTAGCTGCTTAACAGGTGGAATAGAATGTGGCTTGACATGGCAATAACTAACATTTATACTTAGACCATTTTGAGGACATTGGGATTCATAAGACACCCATTCTCCTGGGTGCAGGAAGGGAGAAGTTTAAGCAATTGGGATATGAGGGTGAGTCAGGTTCAGAAGGGAGGTGTGGATGTTGTAACTTGCATACAGTAACTGGGAGCTGATAGTTATCAGTAAAATGAATTAAAACAAAAAACCTCCCTCTATGGCTAGGATACTATATTTATGATCCATGACATTTCTTTGTCTAAAGCCTTGTGCCAGCGACATATGGGTATACTGTGTTTAACATAGCACAATCTCTCAAGTTTTGCTAGCATAGCTGTTGCAAAAGGATTTCTGAGGTTTAAACCCCCAAGAACCTCAGAACCTCCATCATCATCATCACCACCTGTGGCGGAATGCCGAGCTAGTGGTTCTGGCACCGCTTGGGGAGCCGCAGGCTTTACAGAGCTGTGCGAGCACGCGGCTTGCGGGGCGGGATTGGAGGTAGCTTTATAACTGCCTTCAAGGTTCACTGAGTTGGCACAAGTAGATGAGTTAGAGTAAGTTGTTAGTCTTCTGTCATAAGTCTATAGGATGTCTGTTGGTTCACAGGGTTCTGGAGCAAGCCCTTGCTTTCCACCACTGGAACTAGTCTAATGATAGGTGCGGCTGCCGACTCCTTAAGTCTCAGAACTGGTCAACAGCTCATTGAGATGGGATGTTAGTACTAGAAGTTATTACGGAGTAGATATAAAGTGAAGTAAAAATTTGTTTTATTCACTTACCTGGCCTCACCCTCTCACGAATAAGAGGGGAGACCGGCTGGAACGAAGTTGCAGTAAATACAAGTACAGAAGCGTAGATATGCTGTCTAAGCTACAAAGAGAGGCAGTCAAGAAGTGGAGTCTCTGATGTTTCTTCAGTTACAGTATGCCAGATACAAAGGGGGTCTGTTGGCCCACAGGGTTCACTAGTGAGCCCTTGCTTTCCACCACTGGAACCAGTCCAATGATAGGGGCGGCTGCCCACTAGTTAGTCCTAGGGCTGGTCAACAGCTCATGAACAGGATGAAAAATAATAAAACTGTAACGCGGTGAATCGCTGTCGATTGTCAGATTTTCGAGGCCTTGGTTTTCGCTGGGAGACGCCCAGGCAGGGAGGCTGAGGACCAGCTTACACAATAGTTACTAGGTAGATTTTTTACATAAGTTTTGTTTCTGCAGAAATGACACTTACAGATAAGAAAAGAAACTTATAAAATGTGCATGTGTAGCTTGGTATAAGTGTGGAAAACTACAAAGCTTTCATTTTGATTAACAGCCAAGACTACAAGGTCACATAAATGTGAGAATGCCGTGCGGCAGTTATATAGAAATGAAATAAGATTTTTACAAATCTCTCAAGTTTTGCTAGCATTGCTGTTGCAAAAGGATTTCTGAGGTTTAAACCCCCAAGAACCTCAGAACCTCCATCAGAATCATCATCATCACCACCTGTCTCAGTGGTGCTGTTGAAGGCTATACTCAGATGTTCAGGTAACTTTGCCTTGAAAACTTTTGTGTCAAACCAACTATGGTTCAACAAAAACAGTCCCTGGGGATGACATTATGCCCAGAAATGACTTCCCTTTTTTTTTTAGTGACTTCATCCTGTTCTCTGACTGCATGTCCAGACTATCACAGGTCTGCACAAAAATAAGCCACTTCAGTTGGGATAATCTTCATGAGGCTGGCAGCTCTTCTATAGGTTGTTTATGGGACTGTGTTTCTGAAACTGAGCCACTAGCATGGCCCACCACAATGCCAAAGATGTTAAGGTGCCTGTTTTCATTGTGGCTGCTTCTTACTTCTGAGATACTAAGACACAGGAACCCTTGGATGATTGTCTCTTGATTGTAGAGAGAGGTTGCCTATTGACTGTACTTGGGTTGATTCCTGGAACAAACTGTACACTGTTATTCTTGTAGGGAAGACTTGTGACTGCTGCTAATCGGAGTGTGCTTTTTGCGTCTTCAGCAAGTTTTCAAAAGTAAGTCCTTTCAGCCTACCACTGTTGGCCATTTCTATAAGTAGAGGTGGAATTCAAACTGCAGCTCTGACTGAGTGACCTCCTTCACTCTCCATTCAGAAGAAGCACCCTATCCCATGAAAACCCACTTGTAAAACACAATGGTCCCTACAATCTACACTTTTGTGGAATTCTTTTGTCAGTGGCAAGGAGCTTCTACTTAATCTTTGCAAGCACCAGTTTTAGAGAATACAATTCTTTGGTTGTACTAGCTAAGGCAAGCTTGAGAAGCCGGGAAGCGGCATTGGTTGTCTCCCTCAGAACCATGAAAAAAGAGGTATAGGCAGACCGAGAATGGAATCATAGAGTGTGGGTTTAGAATTCTTGATTCTCATCAAGTCCTGCAAGTGCAGGGCTAGCCCATGCTCTGCAACCCTCCTACCCTCCCCCTCCCCCTCAGAACAAACCAAGTTTTTCCATTCTGTAAGGTGGCTCAGAGACAGTAACCTGTTGATAGCTCTAGGGCAGATGTCAACTACCTATGGCCTGTGAGCCAAATGCAGCCCATGGAGCTAGGGGGCATCAGAGGTACTCAGCAGAGCAGTCACATGTACTTGAGTCCAGGTGGATCTTTCAGCAATGATCCTTTATGTAGCAGAACTGAATGTCCAGAGTCCTGGGACATGTACTGTTCATGGGCAACTGGTGCCTCCTGATACTGGCATGGGAGGCACCAGCAGATGATCGCCAACTGTGGGGGTGGGGGGTCCCCCCAGTGGCCAGTCACCTGCAGCAGCAAAACAGGAAGTGCCAGCACCAAAACCAGAAGTGCCACTAGCACTTCTTTCAGTGCCCCCACAATCTCAGTGGGGCCACCAGCCATTGCCACTCACTTCCTGGCTAGTGAGGGCCAATCTCAGGGGGAGCACATGCCCCCCCATTCCCCCCCACGTGTCACTTATGGTAATGTTTTTACCTGGTTTGAAGAGATGTTGTAAGAAGAGCCCTGTGTCTGCTTCTTAGATGGGGTAAGAGTGTACCCAGGTCTCCTTGTCTGGCATTTTAGTTTCTTGTTCAGAATTTTTGAGTGTTGTTATGCTCTTAGATCTTCATCTTCTCAGAGATGCTTGTGAGATAATCCATTGGTTCCTTCATCCCTTAATGTCTGGCAATGTATAACTCTCAAGAATACTGCATGTCTTCTAATGCTGTGTACAACATTCTTTAACTTGGACTTGAGTGCGCTATAGCATCCCCTGGAATTGCTCTTGGTTTTCAATTGGGTGTTATGCAGCTTTCTGAGTAATGTAGGTTTACTCTCCTGAGCCTACAAACACTACCTTGAGATGAGCAGCAGTGATAGATTCATTTTTGTCTCTAAGATAATGTGAGTCTTAATGTCATTGCTAGTAAACTAAGTAAGAACTTAAGTTAACTATATGACATGAAAAGACTTAATATCAATTAAATCATACGAAATTTAATTTAATTTAATTTCATTGACAAGGTAATATAGGTTTATTAACCAGATATAGTTGATAAAGGGTTTAATACTAAAATTGAGCCAATGCCTACCTGCTATGAGAAAATCTCTATATAAACTTTTATTAATCATAGTGTTATTTCCTTTATGGCAATTAATGTATGATTTTACACTGACCGGAGACCTTTTAAACTTGTTTAAACAAAGAATACATTTTATGAAGGGAGGACAGACAGGATTCTCTCTTCCTTAACACCTTAGCTGCAACACATACAAATGAAAAAACTAACACTCTGTTTGACCTTATTTTTTAAAGAATTTTACATAGTCCAACAGTAGGAAGCCAAAGAAATCAATACTTTCACAAGAAAATAAATATGTATTGGTAAATTTCTACAGTATAAAATGTGTCAACCAGAAAGCTTACTCTCTGCCTGTTGGGTGAAATCTACACATGCACTTTAATCTGCAGTAGATTACTATACTGCACATTAAAGCAGTATTAAAGTGGCACATAAAACATAATATGCTAATGTACAGTAGAATAAGTTACTGTGCAGTGTGTCACTGAAAAAGCATGCACTTGTGCTACTGCCTATTAGTGCAGCCTAATGCACATTGATTTAAAACCTCATATTGGAGGTACTAATTTTAATGCATATTAGGAAAAGCTCATTAATACATGTGTAGATCCACCTCTTATAAATCTTTTCATAGATTCATAGATTCTAGGGTCTGAAGGGACAAAAATAGAATTGCGTCAGAAGCACTGAAGTACTGAAAGTGAAGCTTTGCTTTTCATTATTTAATAGATATTTTACAACTACTATATGTTTGCACAGAAAGGGTTGCCTTTTATTTCAGGCCTTTTTAGTCAATTTAAATCTTTAAAAATTAATGTCTGATTCATACTATTTCTCAAGTAATACTTTGTAGTGTCATTGTATGTTGGGGGGTTGTTTTATTTTTGGTTGGTAACATTGACTTTTTTCATCTTTTTACTTGGTTAAGTTTTGATTAGCAAGAATGGTTTAAGCATTGTCTGTCATTATTGTCCTGATTGCTATGTAACCTATTCATATCTCCTTCTCAATGTCCAACAGTAAACAGAAGTTCCCTCTTAACCTCTGCATATCTTCGTTACAAGGATACCTTCAGCTTTTCTTCATTTTTTCCCTCTGAAGTTTTTGGGGGAGAGAAAACTTTTTTTTTAAAGTTTCAACTAGTTTCAAGTTTGATTTGTGTGTAAAGGTTACCAAGTGGGGAAAAAAAGAGTATCAAGAATTTTGATAATGGTTGGCATTACTTACCCCTAAAAGTTCCTTCAATTTTTGTGAAAATTTTCTGCAAGTTTTATTAATTGTTATCCTTATTCATGCATATTACATTAGGTAGCAATTACATTAACACGGTTGAAAGAAATCTCAAAAGATGGTGTGCTTTTGCACACACTTTCTTCGTCTTACTACAACTTACAATGTTTGTTTCCTCATTAATATTCTATGCACAAAAGCACTCGTTGTTATAGTCATTAATTTTAATTATTCAGTTTTACCTAAATATTGGCATTAATACCCATTATTCGACATTTTTTATTTAACATGCAAATTTCATTAAATACAAACATTGGTATATTTTTAAATACATTGGTTTAAATTAATATTTGCTTGTGTATCCATTTATTTTGTATTGTAATCAAGTCTTATACTACGGTTAGTTTTAGGCAGTTAAAAATAATAATAAAAGAGTTATTTTACCCAACCATTTAGTCCTTCCAACATAAATGAAATTTAGCTTTAATTAATTGCTTTATCTTAATTTTTATTTATAGGTTTATCTTTTAACTTGATATCTACTTTTTGTTCCCTTTGTTAACTTTGGCAAATTTTAGAAATACTTAGAAGCACCCCATATAGTCCCCCAGCTACAGTATATAGTATTCTAAGTACCTGATTTTGAAGACTTTCTCTTAGACTCTTGATACATAAAACTCAAGCACCCATTATGTAAACATTAAAGGCCAGATTTTGCTCTCTTCACATCAGTATAAATCTGGAGAACTTTTAGGAGATGTTTTCCATTTTTACAGTGGTATAATTGAGAGCAAAATTTGGTCCTAAGTCTTTTTAATACATTATATTTGTTCCATATGTAAGGATGAATATTTAAATGCCTTGTGACTTATTCCTTGAGGCATCATTGCTATCCTGATATCTAGTTATTATATATGCACATTATTCATTTATGCAGGAAAAAAAAAAAAAGAAAAGCCTGAAATTTACCAAGGGGGAAATGATTGCCTACTTCATGGTAAAATGTTTGTTTCTTCAATGGAGATAAAAATGAATAATTTATTCATCTTTTAATATGTATCTAATAGACTGTGCTTTCGCAGGCTAAGACCAAATAGTAAACATAAATTACACAAAAGCTCTCAGCCTTTGGATGAGGAATGTCTATTTTGGTTACATTATGAAATTACCATGTCCTATTTGTGGCTTACTAGGAACATTAAAAATACTGTGTACCTAATTTCCTAATTATATTCAAATACTAGCCACTTAAAGAATATTTAAGGGGGACTTGGTCATTACACGGAATATTTATTAATTCATTAAAAGCAAAGAGGAGACATGATGTAGATGTTTTACCAGCTCCTGTTTATTTTTAGATATATTTTAGAGTTAAGATTGATAGAGACCCATGTTATTCACAGAAGCCAGAGTAGAGGCATAATAAGTCAGTTTAGGGGAGGAAGAGAAATCTTTATATGCAATAGTGATCATCAATCCACAGAAATAGCATAATTGAAATCAGTGCAATTATGTGATTCACAATTTAGTTTATGGCTCACTATGGACCTCATAGTGTCAAACTCAGTCACATAGGCTGCTTGCAGATTTTTTTTAAAGATGGTGCTTTATTTTAACTCAGTGTGTTACCTGCACCAAGCCATGTGCATGCCCAGAAGAGGAAACTGCCTGAGTTGGACCCAGCTTGCCCAATGTCTGTATAAATCAAGCACTTGAGTAGAGCTTTTTTGGTGCTTTTATCTAATAGCTGATTGAATCAGCTTTATGTAGAACCTTAGGATCAGATCCAAAACAGCCTGTACAAGATTTCATTTACCATTATAATAACTGAAATATTGGTGCTTGCCAGATTGACAGTATTAAGTGACTAGGTTCCTTATACAATGGATGGGGAAACCAAGACACCACCTAAATGTGGTGCAGAGTACTGGAGGTGAGCGGGATCTCACCTGCAGATAGCCAATAAGAAATGGAAGGCTCAGGGGTATTTCTGAATTCCAACTCTTTTTTGAAACGTAAGCCTCTGACTTTTAAGCATCTGCACATTTAGAACCATAGAAAACCAGGACCCTGGAGGTTATCTAGTCCAACCACCTGCTCAAAGCAGGACCATCCCCAACTAGATTATTCCAGTCAAAGCTTTGTCTAGCTGGGATCTTGAAAACATCCAAGGATGGAGCTTTTACATCCTCTCTGGGTAACCTGTTCCAGTGTTTTACTACCTTCCTAGTGAGAAAATTCTTCCTAATACCTCATCTAACCTTCCCTTGCTGCAACTTGAGACTGTTGCTCCTTGTTCTGCCATCTGCCACCACTGAGAACAGTCTAGGTCCATCCTCTTTTGAATCTCCTTTCAGGTAGCTAAAGGCTGCTATTAAATCCCTTTTCAGTCTTCTCTTCTCCAAACTAAATAAGCCCAGTCCTTTAGCCTCTCCTCATAAGTCATGTGCCCCAGCACCCTTACCAGTTTTGTCACCTTCCAGTGGACTCCCTCCAATTTGTTCACATGCTTCCTGTAGTAGGGGAGGGGCCCAAAACCAAAACGTTTCCCTTGACCAGAAGGAGAAAAGGGAACATGACCAGAGCCCCAGTCCCCTTCACCCTTGCACCCAGAGACCAGTAGTCACTTTTGATCCACTGGGAGTCTCCCCTGGCATTATCATTGGTGCCCACATGGATGAGCACATTTGGTATATATATTATGTTAGATTTGAGGATCAGATCTGAATCAAGCTTTTAGTCACTTAAGTCACAAAGGCCATGACCAGATGAGTGTGGACATGCAACACGTGGCACTGCAGAGCTGTCTGCAGCACCACATGCAGGGGTTCCTCACACTGCTACCTTGCAGCGCTGTGGGGTGGTTTGACCTTGGGAGATCCTGGGGTCAAAAAACCTCAAGCCTTAAAAAAGCAGGGTGGCGTACCTGGCTGTGCACAAACCAGATCCTGGCCTGCCAGAGCCATGCTCTATCTGCTGCCCAGACTCCCAGCCACAGGAGTACCATAGCTTCAGCTCCCTGAGGCCCCCAGGACTCCAGGTAAGACTGCTGTGGCTAGCACAGTTGCTGGCCCTAGCCTCCTCTACCCCACTGGGGGGTATGAATAGAGAGAAATAAAGGCAGGACCAGAAACCAAAGACTTCCTTCCAAATCAATGCCTGTTTCACTGAGTCATACAGCAATGCTTCTTCTGACTCCACATGTCTCCCTGTCTTGGATGTCCAATGGACCAGCTTCAATTGAGGGATGGCGTGGGGAACGTACCGACTGTTGGCTTTGCCTGTCCTATACTATAGTAATTGGAACATTTTGATGGAAAGTGGAATATGTAAATGCAAATCCCCTCTGAAAAAGTTATCTGTGTGAGGAAGACCTAGTACCTGGGTCTCCCACCCCCTGGGCAAGTAGCCTAACCATTAAGGTAGGGATGGCTAGCCTGTGGCTCTGGAGCCACATGTGGCTCTTCAGAAGTTAATATGCATCTCCTTGAGTCTTTGCACAAGCACATGGTGACCAGCTTCCATAGATGTTGATATGGATATAGATATATAGTGATGTTTCATTTTAATCATGGAAAAAGGTGGATTTGGGGTTACCTTTTTTAATTGAAAATTGGGTTGTTTTTTTTTAAATCAGAGGAAACCAGGATCCCTGATGATGATGATAGGCCATTTGTTTTCCTTCTTTACCATAATTTAAAAAAATTGAGGTATAGTGATAAATCACAAAGCTAATAAAAATCACTATAATTCTTTGGATCTCACAATGTCTTTAATAAAATTGGATGTAATTTAAAAATGTAAAACAATTTTTAGGTGTCATATGATGCCGTGATTTTTAGAAACTAAGTTTTGTTTCTTCAAAATCTAGTTTAAAAATGAGTCAAAAACTATTAAAAAAATTTACAAAATAAACATGATACATTTTGAAACTGTCAATGGTGGTGGTGTCCTGGTCTCCCCATTCAATGAATAGGGGTCCTAGTCACTTAATACTGTCAATCTGGCAAGCACCTACATTTCAGTTATTATAATGGTAAATGAAATCTTGTACAGGCTGTTTTGGATCTGATCCTAAGGTACTACATAAAGCTGATTCAATCAGTTATTAGATAAAAGCACCAAAAAAGCTCTACTCAAGTGCTTGATTTATACAGACATTGGGCAAGCTGGGTCCAACTCAGGCAATTTCCTCTTCTGGGCATCCGCGTGGCTTGGTGTGGGAACACACCGAGTTAAAATAATGACCATTTAAAAAAAATATCTGCAAGTAGCCTATGTGACTAAGTTTGACACTATTAGGTCCTCTTCTCTGGTGTGACACATTCATCCTAAAACAGTGAGAGCATTTTTACAAGGTGAATTTAGGATTTAAAGTAACTCTTTTAATTTCATGTTTAAATTAATCTAATTCTACCTGAAGTCTTTCTACCTTAAATTCAGCATAACATCTTAAAATAACATGTTTTGATGGGAATTAGAGTGTTTCCTGGAGGGAACTAAAACTTACCTGAAAAGTTTATAAAGGAATTTTCTTAAGAATGATATGATTCTCCAGGCTCAGAATCATGGACTTTGAAATGGATTTATCTAAAGCAATTGGAATTAAATGATTTCCTTTTTTTCAAATGCCTTTCATATGCATGAAATTATCTACTTCTTTGCTTTTCCTGAAATCAGCCTGCTTAAGAAATATGTCTGTTTTACAGTTAGGTGGGAGAACATAGGGATGAGCCTCACACACACTTCTGGATTTGAAGCCTGCCAGCAGGCATGGATGAGCAACACATGGGTGAGGCACACTTTACCCATTCCTTACTGTGACCCACCATCACTGTGCTGCAGACAGACCCAAGAATAAATGACTAAACTCTTTAAATTGAGAATGAATGCTGTTCATAATGTTCGAGCAAAATCTAAAAAAAATGTAGCAAGCATCTTGGGAATTTTCATCCTTCATAATTCTGTTTTCATCTAATTCCTTGTGAACATGTTTAAAATGTACAGTTCAATTAACATCTGTTCTTTCCAGCATTGCTCACATAGAACATAAAACATGTTACATAAAGTAAATGTGGAAATAGGTAAATTCTAGTGTATCAGCATTTATGTTAATTCCCCCGCACACCAAAAAGTCAAAAATCCTTTACTTAGATGTGATCCTTAATAATACATTTTAGGAAAGCACCCCCGATTAGGAAAACTCCTTAAACGCTGTAGAATTTCTCTAAGTATTACCATTCAGTTTCCTAAAGGAAGCAATCATTAGAATAAAATTGTTAGGAGTTACAGTAAGTCTCAGACTGAGAAGATACATGAGCTATTCAGGAATTCAGGGTGGTCACAAACAGGGGTAGATTCAGTGGGTTTGGGGGGGTGCTGTGGTGCACTTGATTTCTGGGCCACCCAAAGTTTAAAAATAACTGCCTGGCAGCCTTTCTAGTCAAGCAGTGCTGAGGAATCAGTTGACTTAATGACACATTGTAATCTACCTGATGCCTTCTAAACTCTTTATTTCAGGGGTATTAACAACTCTCTTTTCTTTTTAATCATCTTGAAGTTTCACCAGTCACGCTATACTTTGTTCCGCTGTGTGTTAGGTGCTCCTGGTAATTAAACTCCTGTTCTGCAGCCTCGCAGATTGTTTTTAATTCATTCCAATTAAGTTTTATTTGTTTTTGATTCAATCTTAAACTAAATAATTCAGCCCTAGGCCCCTGGCATATTTATTTTTAACTTGAGAAAAATATGTGTTGTTTTATATGTGTTGATACACCACACCACCTGCAGCTCCCTTTTCAAACCTTTAGGTACACCCATGGTTATGAAAAATCTCAGTAGCAGAAGAATTATTTAACTTCTTCTACCATAAAAACTGAAGGTAAATATTACCTGATCCTTATCCTGTAGTAAAATATTTTTTAGTAAAATAGCTTTATGAATGTATTCTAAGTTCTTTTGGGGATATTTCATCATCAAATCACAGTAGCTGAAGACTCTCATTCTCTTAAATGTTATTGTTCAAATGAGACAAATCCTCTCTTTTGAAAGATCATACCTTTCATTAGGGCTGCTCAGTGGGGTGGCTTTGACTTCTTCACTTTGGCTATTAGCACTTTAATTTCCTATTCATGATTCATGTTCTCCTGTCTTGAGACAGTTTTCAAATGGTATCAATAACATTAATTATACCTCCCTCTGTGTCTCCCATTTTAGAATAACTGAAATGTACAAACAATTTTCCATAAGATCTTTTATATCCAAGTAATAGTCAACATGTTTTCCTCTCTTGTGTAGAAGATCTGAGAGTACATTTTGTCAACTACATTTGCTTATTTCTGTAAAACAGCCTCCCTACCCAATGCAAGATGCAGATGCAAAATAAGAAAAAAATACAAGAAACAAAACTAAACAACAATAACAACACAAATCTTTTCCCTTTAGTGGTTTGCTTTTGGAACTTGCATTTACGCATGTACAATTTATAGTTGGTTATCAATGTTTTGCAAGGCAATAAGTTTGGTCTTGGATTTAGGCCTTATGCTGGATATACTATGTTGGAGAAAACTGCGTTTAAGTCTTGCTTCTGTAAGATTTATTTCATGACATTCTTTTGATGCTGCCTTTCATGGCTTTCTCATTAGTAAGTTAAGGAATTACAGACTAAATAAAAGCACTTTAAAGTGGACAGAACATTGGTTAGATCATCATACTCAATGAGTGTGCATCAAAGTTTCAATGTGCATTTGGTAAGAAAGAACTTAAAGTGAGATTCCTCAGAGTTCAGTTCTGGGTCTGGTATTGTTTAATATCTTAATTTAAGATTAGAGGATTTGGGTGGAGCGCACACTTAGCAGATTTGTAGATGACAACAAGCTGGGTGGAGGATAGGACAGATGACAACAAACTGACTCTGGAGGATAGGATGAGGATTCATAGTGACCCTGACAAACTGGAGAACCGGTTTAAAATCAACCAAAAGAAATTCAGTAAGGGAATATGCAAAGCCCTGAACTTTGCTTGAAATAACTGCATGCACAAATACAAACTGGGAAAGATCTGGCTTGGCTGCAGCACTACAGAAAAGGACCTGGTGTTGCAGTGGATCATATACCTAATATAAGCAAGCAGTGAACTTTTGTAGTAAAAAATGCTAGTACCATACTAGAATGTTTAGTGACACTGTAAGTGTCTCTTGCAGAGCAAAGGAAGTGATTATCCCACTCTGTTCAGCATCGGTGAGGCCTTACTTCAAGTATTGTGTCCAATTTTGGACCCTTCACTTCAAGAAATTAGGAGGAGTCCAGTGACAGAAATTATTAGAGGCCGAAGAAGCTTGAATTATGGGGAAAGATAGAAAGATTTAAGATTATATAGTCTAGAGAAGAGAAGGCTGAGGGAAAATTTAGTAAGTCTTAAAATATCTAGAAGGTAATTGCAAAGAGGATGGAGATAGACTGTTCTCTGTGGCTGCAGGAGACATGGACCAATGGATTTAAAATATAGCAAGGGAAATTTGGGTTGTACAATAGGAAGCACTTTCTGCCTATGACCATTGTTAAACATTGGAACAAGAAGGCCAGATAGGCTGTGGAATCATCATGCTTAGTAGTTTTTTAGACAAACCCTTGACTGGGATAGTTTAGTAAGGGACTTTGGACACAGGGTTGGACCCTCTGAAGTCTCCTGTAGCCCTACTTTTCTATTATCCCATTATTCTTTGATTAGACAAGTCACCTACTTTCTCTGAAATTTACGATAAAAAGAAAGTTTACTAAAATGATGTGCTGGCATAGCTCTAGCTCACTGTACTAAGGTAACTCATAAGGCAAAAGCAATGTATATGTATACAGTCCATCTAGGGGCTCATATAGTACAGTACTCATTAGAAAGCCTACTACTAACTTTAATAAAATTTGGATTAAGTACTGAGTCATTGGCCAGCTTTAATATCTAAGTTCAAGAGTAAGTAATTAAGGTGTAGTGTCTTTAATAGAACTATAAATGAAAATTCAAACATGACCTACTTGCTTTCAGCAAAATCCTGGTCCCATCTAAATCAATAACTTCTGCTCTGCTCCATAGGAGTAGAATTTGGTTACTTATGTCTCATCTTAATCTTGTCCTACATGAGCCCCCTTCTTTTATTAAAAACTTTTCAAAGAAAAAATAGTATTTAAAGAATACACATTGTCATTGATAAGAAATATTTTTGTTTTGAAAATTACAAGTAGTATTGTAAGCCATTTCTTTACTCTTTGAATTGACTGAAAGTTGTATAGTAATTTAAAGACAACCCATCAAATTCCGTTTTAGCATTTAATAAGAAACATTAAGTGAAATTACAAAAAGAATCTATCACACTGAAACAAAAAGTGTTTTCCATTAGTAAATCACATGAAAAGAGAAGAGTGATATGTGGGTGGCAGAATCAAAATCTATGAACGTTAAAGGGTTGGCTTCAGTGGGTGGAAAAAATAACTTCTATTGAGCTGGTATATTTATAGAACAATCAACTGACAAAATGTCAAGCCATGATAGGAATTCCTGGAAATGAACACAATTAAAATAGGGACAAAATTTAAATTAACTTTCTGATTGCATTAATGGCAAATTCTAGACACTGCTATTTTTACTCTAAACAAAATGATAATGGAAAGTCCACAGTCTACTACACAGTAAAGTGTCTCATGTAGACACGCTCATTGTGTACTAAAGATTTTCTATAACCTCTTCCTTTAAAAATTACTTAGTAGTATCTTTTGCTAGTGGGAGGACCCAGGTTTGACTACCATAGGTTATACATGGCCTGATTGTGGTTTTATAGATTTGAAGCTTAGTTTTCTTTGGGATAAGCTTAGATGACAGGAATTTGTGAAATGCAACATAGAATCTATTGTCTGGCTCCATTTTTCCTTTAATTTCTTCCTTTATATTACCATCTTATTCTATGACAGGACCTAAATAGTGGGTCACTTGCTAAGTTTTGGATTGTTTATTGTTACGTGAAGTCCCTGATGTACCACTTTCTTATCTACCAACAGATACTGTGTTTTATCCATGTGTAGCCCAGGTATACTCAGGTATATACTCCCCTTCTCCAGTTGGAGGGAATTGTTAGCTGCTGTGGGGGAACTGCAGACTGCTCAGTTTCCCTCTGTTGGTATAGAACCAGGCCAGGACTGTTAAGGGACTTAACTATATACACTTTTATTTACATTAACTTATCACAAGGAAAAGAAACATGGATATATACATATGTACAAATACACACACACACACACACACACACACACGATATCCAAGGAAATAACATGAACAATACCCTCTGGATGAATACTATAAATCCTTATACCAAGACTCCAGATACTGGAAAGTCACAGGCAAGTATCTGAGCTGAAACAGGTAAACCCCAAATAAACATAGATAACCAACAGAACAACTATAGGTAAATATAGGTAAACAGTAAATAAGCCACAAATAAAGACAAATAAACAACAGGTGAATAATATGAAAAGGAGGTCCCAGCAGAGCCCTAGTCAAAGTTATAAATTCAAGACTCCACTCATCTACTAATTTACAAATATAAGAGTTCACAAAATATGAGGCATGGCATCACACCACGTAGGGTGCAAGAACCTCAAAGATAAACTTTATCCCAAGGGAAAACCCCAGTGCCCCTTGGGCCTTTTCCTAAGGAAGCCAATAACTTCAGGGGGGTCTTCCCAGTGGGATCTCTACTCTCAGGAACCCTTAACTAACCAAGAGGGACTCCCCCATCCCTGTGGAGGAAATCCTTTTTCTTGACAGCTCATGGCTCCCAGTCCTGGAGGGTGGCCTTTGTCCTCTGTACCAAGCTGCTCCCTCACCTGCAATGGTCTTTGGAGTTGCTGCCCCTTGGAACAGAGCTCCATTATGCAGGGCTTCTGGGGCCTCTGACTCAGCCCTGCTCACTGGCTTCATAGCTCAAGCATCATTTGCCTCCCTGGACTCAACCTTTTGCTATGTCTTGGAGGACCAGGATGCCTCATGCAGCACTGGGGCTTGCATCGTCTGCACTGAGCTGCTTCCCAGTGCCAGCAGCTATAAACCTGAGCCACACCAAGCAGCTCCCAGGGTCTCTCACCCTCCATGCAGCACCTCCTGCACTGAGCTCCCAGCCTGGTGCTGGGGAATAGGGACATGAGCCGCCCACGCGGTTCCAAGGATCCTGCTCTGTGTACCACCCTGTGCACCATGTCTCTCGCTGCATGCCAGGGGTTGCAGACCCAAGCCACCTCACACACCTCCCAGGGTTTGGATGCCCTGCTATATACCGAGAGCCTGGCCACTGGAGTTGTCTGCCACGCTCTGCCAACAAAGTCTTCAGAGGCTTTTCCAAGCTAATGTTTCACCCCGCTGAGCAGCTGTCCTCAGCTCTTCTAAGCCCCATTCTTCTCTCTTCTCCATTCCCAATGTGTCTGCTTCATGCTGGGCACGCAGCTCCTTTTATTCTGTTTGGGAGGCTCCACCTCCAAAGTTCTGCTGGATCAGCAGAGTGCAGTCTTGAACCAGGTCCAAGGCCTATTTCTTTTCCTTTTTTTTTTTTCCTTTGCTCAGAGCAGGGACAGGGTAAAATCTGTCCCAACAGTTACCTGATTGGTGGACGGGCTTCACCAGTCATGAAGAGGATTCTCTGAGCCCGGACATGCTGGGCTGTATTGATAAGTTTGCCACACACATTCACTTCTAATTTGCTTTTCTTTGCTTTTTTTGTTAGGCTGAAAGGAACCTTGGAAGATCATCTGGTCCAGAAAAATCATCGGGTCCACCATTTATCTTTTCACTTATGAGAGCTAGATCACCAACATATGTAAGGTCTTTATGTCCTTCATTCAATCTAACTCCTTCCCTCACTATTACCTTTTCCAATACCAGCTTACATAGGATCAGAGACAGACCATCCACTTGTCTCACTATCTGTGGTACTTTAGGTGAGCTAATTAGTACTGCTGAGTAGGGCTGTGCAAGGCTTCCAAGCATGCTTTGGATCTGGAGAAGCTTTGGACGCTTTGGCATCTGAAGGATGTCTGGATTGAAGTCCTGGCTTCTTCAGGCTTTCCAAAGCAGTTCAGAGCTTCCGAACAGCTACAGAAAAGCTTTGGAGCCGCCTCAGAGATCTGGCCATAGGGTATAATAGGGAATCAATGAAATATCTATAACTTTGTTGTTTTTTTGTTTGATTTAAATGAAACTTTCAGTGGTGATAGCCTCTGTTGAGAGCATTAAGAATGCCAAGTTTCAAGGTGATAGGTGCAGGAGTTTGGGGGGAACTGCACCTCAAGCTGCTGACAGGCAAAACTCATGACAGATGACCCTGTGTGTGTTAAGGTGCAGTGAGCTGAAAGCTGCAGGGGTGGTGGCCTCTGCTCAGGCCATGAAGCATGCCAAGTTTCAAGGAAATAAGTGCAGGGGTTTGGGAGGAACTGCACCTCAAGCTGCAGATAAGCAAAACTCGTGACATGGATGACACTGTGTGTTAAGGCACAGCAGGGTGAAAGCTGCAGGGATGGTAGCCCCTGCTGCAGCCATGAAGCCTGCCAGCTGATGCAGAGATAGGTGAAGCAGGGGTCTGGGTTCTGGGCCCCTGTACCTCTAGCTGCTGACAGGCACAACATGTGACATGGGTGCTTGTGCAACTGACAATCTCTGTCTTGGGGCAGTTGATTGTCTGTATTGATTATTTCCTCTCCTTAGTCTGTGGTTTTGTAGGTGTTAATGAGTTAATGAGCAATGATTAACACATACAAAACCACAAACTAAGGAGAGGAAATAATCCATACAGACAACTGCCCCAAGACAGACAAAGTTGCACAAGTACCCATGTCACGAGTTTTGTCTGTCAGCAGTTAGAGGTGCAGGGCCCCAGAACCCAGAAACCCTGAACCTATTTCCTTGACAGCTGGCAGACTTCATGGATGCAGCAGGGGCTACTATCCCTGCAACTTTCACTCTGCTGCACCTTAATACACACAGTGTCACCCATGTCACGAGTTTTGCTTGTCTGCAGTTTGAGGTTCAGTTCCCCCCAAACCCCTGCATGTATCACCTGGAGACTTGGCAGACTTTGTGGCCTCACCACCCATGCGGTTTTCATCCCACTGTGGCTTAACAGATACATGTGACACGAGTTTTGCTTTCAAGAATTTGGGATAGAGTTCCTCCTTAACCCCTACACCAATCTTCTTTAAACTTAGCAGGCTTCATACTCTCAACAGAGGTTACCACCCCTGCAAGTTTCATCCAAAATAAGACAAAAAACAATAATGCTATAGATATTTCATTGATTCCCCATTATACCCTATGGCCGGATCTCCAAGGCGGCTCCGAAGCTTTGGAGCCGCTTTGGCCAGATCAAAGCAGGAACGTGGTCTAGAGCTCCAGATTAGATTACTGGCATCTGAAGCTGCTGGATCAGAAGCCAGATTGAATAGCTGCCTACTCGCTGAGTGACATGGCTAGTCAACTCATCACTATGCTAATTGGCGTCCTAGAAGGAGACACCGCCACACAGACACAACTTTCAGTTTCAGTGGCCCAGAGCAGCCTGGCTTCCCCCTTCTGGGAATGGCATATTTTCCATATAGACTTGGGTGCAGACAGAAGTGACAATTTTCACCCAATCTGGCCACAGGAATTAGCCTATAGCCATGACCAAACACAAGTGGACAGCTGCAGAACTGGCTGACTGGGTGAGAATCTGACTCCTCATTGCATAAGGTATCAGATAATGATGTTTCAAAATGTAGCATCTTCTGTAACTTGTATCTGCAGAGCTCCCAGCCTTTCACTGTTTTCAGGATGGGAGGGGGGAAAGGGAGTGAAGGGAGTTCAATCTGGGGGTTTTCAAGCCTCTCTGGAGGGTGGGGCAGGTGTATTGCAACCCCCTCTGAGGTTGGGGAGGGGTTCAATTAATCCACCCTACCCTCCAGCACCAGCTAGGGAGCCCCAAGAATGAGCTTCCTTTTCTGTCTTCTCCCCCTCCCCCCATTCTGAAAAGTAAACACTGGCAGGGAGCTGTGGCCATTGCTATAGGAACATGGCTGTAGGCTCCTAGGCCCCAGGTAGATTCCCCCCTCCCCTTCCAGAACCAACAGTGAACTTCTGCTTGGTGTGGGGTAAGGTTGTAACTCAGAACGCTTTTTAGAAAATGTTCTGAGTTACCGCTGGGAGCTGCACTTCTGTCTGCACCCTTGGTCTTATTTCTCTTATAACTTATTGTCTGCGATAGGTGTGATTTCATAGTATTTGGCCATGCAGGATTTGAGTCTGGAATAGTGAGTTTGTAAGTTCTTAGCACAAGACTAGAGAAGGGTTTGATTCTTTTACCTGGTAAAATCTCCCATGCTAAGAGCTAGGAGCCAGAGGCATAGTAAGCTCTTTCAGTTCCCTGGGACAGAGGTGGGGGTGGGGTGAGGAGAAATTATATTGGCTGGCAGAGGGCAGAAGACAGGGAGAGAGGAGTCTTATTTGCCCAGTTCTCCTCACTCCTGCAGCAGCTGCTACTGAGCATGGGGTTGTGCCTACCTGGCTCCTATGGTCAAGTGGTATACAGCTGCCTTTGCCACAGCAAAGACTGCTGGGGGAGGGGGAGACAATACTGTTTCCCTTTCTAAGTCAGCACCCAGGGCTGGGACTCTTCTCCTCTGCTGCTACTTATGCTACTACTGGCAATGCCTGGATGAGATGTATGAAGTGGAAGTTCCATAGGTTGAGGAGTTGGCCTTCAATGCACCTGAGTAGTTTTTCAGTGGTCAAACAGGAGAGGGAGGTTAAGGGTTGAAGAATTATGGGAGTGTGTTACAAATTAAAGAGAAGAGGCCTGTACTAAATAACTAAAAAAATGACTACATTATTTCACTGCTGGAATGTGTTCTGCTTACCATTATGGTAAAATATTGCCTTCAGGTTCAAACTAATGCCTCAAAATTGAAAAACGAATTCGGAGATGAATCAACATCTGTTACAAACTTACTATTTTGTGCTCTGGAGATAATAGTTATTTATGATTCTCTATCCATTTAAACTGCATTCTTTAGCTTTGGAGCAAAAGACACGGCCGTGGGCTTCCATACTTAAAATCATCCATTGAGTTGTTGTTAAGTGCCAGGGATAAGTAAGTAACTAAGAGCTTTCATACATGTACTTTTCTGTCCCATGACATGCCAGAGATCCACCACTTCAGAGCAGACTTGATTAATCAAATCTGCCCTGCCCATGAGCTGAGGCAAACTGTACTGCACAACATGCAGTTGTATAAGCAGTGAAAATGGCGATGGTGTGCTTTTGAACTAAAACACCTCTCATGTGTTTTAGTTAAAAAACATTCCACTGCTATTTTTTCAGTGATGATGCTCATTTTGATGCTTACACAACTGCACGCGTTGCTGCACTGGGCACTTTTCAAAGTGCCTGACACTGGGGTGCTTGCATGTATAAAAATGCATCAAGTTTCACATTCTGTTATATCCTGATCAACTCAATGGACATCTTCTGTACATCTACAGGACATTTTTGGCTGTCATCCACCCAAGGGAGTTCTATTTCTAGACATGAACCCCTGTGCACATGGACAAATATGCACAGTTGTAAGGTCATGAAGTCTAAGCATGCACAGCAGTGGCAATGGGTTGATCTAGGGTTTTGAAAAGATGAGTACAGATGCTTTACTAATATCTTATTCTATGACATCTTATTCAGTTTATGCTCAAAGCAAAAAACAAATACAGCCTTATTGGAGTGTGTTCTGATTTGCTAGATTATATATTAAGTTTTAAAACACAACGAACTAGGAAAAACTAGTCAAAAGATAGTTTCATTAGTCCTGAAGTCATTATAGTTGCATGTATGTCTCTTATACAGATTCATAAAACAAAATCTAGCCTCCTTTAGTGTCTTGACAATGCTGCCAAAACTTCACTGTCAGTCATTTCTACACCTGAATTAATATTACTACACTTGAGTTAAGATTTTTAGATAGAGCTAAAAACAGTCTAAAGGGCTGTGAAGTAGAAGATATAGATTATCAGGCATGACTAACAGGCAGCTGAATTACAGAAGCATAAATAATGGAATATCAAGACTACTGAAAGGAGAGAGGTTTGTCAACAACTGTGGAGTGAAGAGAGATTAGCAGGAAACACAAAGATTATAACCCATGAAGTCAGGGGGCTCCCTCAGTGCTTCCTAGAGAGAAATGCCACTGCCACTGTCACTGCCTGACGTTTAGTTTTAAAGTCTGAGCGGAGCAGGAATCAAAGGGAGTATGTGACTACACTACTAGACTCTTCACCTTTGATCTGCCTCTACTAGTGGCTATTGCACATACTGCTATGATCACTGTGAATGTATAGTAGGTTTAGCCTCATAAAAAATGGAGTCAGCCAAAACCTGTGGCTATCAGACCTGGTCTCAGGATCAGAAAAGGTCCAGCTGTTGCTCCATAGCTTGGTGGCTAGGACAGTTACTTGGCTAACTGAGGAGAGAGAACGGATCATTTTTGCAAACATGTTTGAAGACCTACCTACCCAGGCACCCTTCAACTTGCATCATGAAAGAAGATGAGACATGATTCTTCTGGCTTCCCACCAAGCATTTACATTCTGAAGCCTAGTGGCAATAAACAACTCAGCCCCAGCCCTCTGAACAGGTCCTACAAATGTATTGTCTTCTGGCATCTCATCTACAAAGTTGCTGTTCTCTTTTCAGCATGGGAAACAGCTTGAAATACCCAGACACAAATAAACTATCTTAAAGATACATTAAAAATTGGGAAAATATATTTCAATCCAATGACTTGTTTAGCATATGTAGACAAGCACTCCACACAGAGAGACATTCTCATCTAAGGGAAGGAAAAAGAAAAAAAATGAATATACAAGGAGCTAGATCTGGCTCTGAACTCCCTGGAAGTTTTCCAACCCAGTGAACTATCCAAGGACATTCCTTCTCATATTCTACACTGATTTTTATTCTTCCAGTCTTAGAATAATACCACATTATGTGAGGATACTTTTCTCTAAATCAAATCTAATCATTAGAACCAGGTTGCTTCATCTATTTCTGAGCTTCATGTATAGTATTTCACATGACATTCTGCAAAAACTAACAAACCAATAAAGCTGATTAATTTGTAGATGGTCTGACATACTGCTCTTGGAGGAGGCACATTTTTGTCTAGATGGAAGGCTATTTTCCTTAGCCTATAACTCTCTTTCACTGATTAAAATTAATTAATAAACTGATCATATTTCCTGTTTCTGTTCACCTAATGTCTTTCCCATAGTAAATGGTAAGTTTTAAAAAAAGCAAATTACTTGAGCTTTCTAGGCCTGGAGTTCTCACAAAATGTCCTTAGTAAGGACCTCATTTTGCAGATCTAAAATAAAGAATTTTGATATTAAGGGAATATGAAGAAGTACAGAAAATGTTAAAATGATAACACATTTTTCAAGTGTCTATTGAAAGTGTCACAGATATTTTGATTGTGTCATGCTCTGTTCATACCTCATATGAATTGAGCTAATCTGTCTTTGTTTAGGGCCTCAGTAGTTTTTTTGTCAAGCATAAGAAATACAGAAGTTGCTATGAATGCAGTAACATTCAGAAACACACATTAGAAGACGCAGAAAACCCTTCACAGCAGCTGTATTAGCACCTGTTTAGACCACCATAAATTGCTTGAGTTTTTCTCATATACCTGATTTGTGTAACACTTATGGTTATGATTTTACTGTTTGCAATGGTGCAAGTCTTGTGTGACAACATGAAAATTTAAAGGTATATCAGTGGAATACAAATCATGCTGCAGGAAGGCAACCCTGTTCTTCACTAGTAGAATATGTTCAGAAGTAACAGATAAAATAGAATATGACATTTGGCATTTTCTTTTGGTTACAATATACATGCTAAGTATCATTTTTGGGGATGGATTTTCTGCAGGGACCCCGGTTTTCTCTAATAAAAATAAATCCCCAATGTTTGGATTAAAAAAAAGTAACCCAAAATACAGTTGGGATATCTATATATTAGTGGTGTTTCATTTTAATCACAGGAAAATGTGGATTTTGCTTACTTTTTTTAATCTGAAAATTGGGATTTTTTTTTATCGGAGAAAACCAGGATCCCTGATTATCTGTTAAACATAACCTCTGGGACTAAAAAAATAGTTCCCGTACCTCTTCATTTGGACCATATGTCTGAATGGTCATTTGGACCATATACCAAATCTGCGATTTTGCAGAGTCCATGAAATCCGGCATTGCCCGCAAAAACTCCATGAAATACAAAGGGGGGGAAAAAAACTTACCAAAAATAAAATACTAGCTCCTGGGAGGAAATTAACACACACACATATTACATTACTAATGTAAGCAATTATGTTCTAGACATGTTACAGAAGTAATGCCTGTAACATAATATGGATATTTGAAAAATTGGGATAATTTGGAACATAATTCAGTATTAGATCATGGATACCTAACTTTTTAAATAGAAGATTCATTAAGGTATTCAATATGCTGCATTTTGGGAAAGGGAATTAATGAATTTGTTCCTTCCAGATTTATAAGATAAAAACTCTGATGACATAAATAACTGCTACTGCTGTGTTTTGGCTCTCTGTAGCAAATCAAGTAACTAAGCTACATTTTCAGGCAGTAAGGGTGATTTTTCCCCATGTACTGCTTCCCCACTCTTACGTTTCTATGTCACATAGGCACACATCACTAGAAGTACTGGGGTACTAGGGAGCAATGTCTCCTTTACTACAGTTTTTACTACCCATTTACTATTTATCTGGAAGAATTTCTGAATACACTGTTTTGGTCCCCACTAACTTCTGTTTCATAGCAGCACTCTCGAGTCACAGTAACAACAATAACCATAATAAAAGATTTGTTACGTTAGTATTTAAGGGAACCTCCACCCTACAATTTTACCAGAAAGGAAAAGTAATAAAGTAGATGGAAGGCATATGGCATATGATTGTATTTTTCATTATTGATTTTCAAACTACTAGATGCATCTACGCAGGATGCTGCTGTGCAGTTGTTACTGCATATATATTTAGTATTTGTATTAGAAAATACTAAATAAATACACCGTAACCAGAGTTACTGCTAAGTAGCACCTGTGAAAGTATTTTAGGTAACACTACTGTGCAGTAGTCTAATAGTGTATTAGCACTGGGCATGCTGTGACACACTACTGCACAGTATTTTTCAGGTACTGCACAGTCAGTATCTTGTATAGCTGCACCCAGAGTAAACTTAATCAAAAGCTACCAGTTAGAGAAATTTGGAGAAGGACATGAGGCTATGCTATAATTTCTGCAGGACTGTCAAACTTGATAGCTGACAGGTTGTTAATAAGCAAACTGCAAAAAAAGGTCCTAGAAAGACAGTGATCCTGAAGCATTAGAGCAAGAGATTTCCTGCCATGATGATGCATATTGGACCAGACAGACATAAGGAACAAATTCTATAAATTCAAAGAAAAAAGCAAGTGAAAAATATGTAGCCATAATTTATGGCCTTATTCTGTTGAGTTCTAAATGTTCTAACCTTCTATTAATTTCATGTTTTCAGCATCACTGAATTTAATAACAGGAACCCTATTCTTACCAAGAGATGAGCTATCAAAATTTCCACTTCTAATAGTTTCAGTTATTTTATGTAAAGCTCCCATTGTCATATGAAGTGTGACAGATCTGTCTACATATGCAACATTTTTTATATTGAAGATAATCTGTTGGATACATTCTCCCATATGTCATTTGTCTGATAACAAGGATTCTGTAAAGCAAGGACCACACTGATATTCTATCACTAGAATATTTTAGTTGTATGGCACTAGCATATTTTAGTTGTATACCAAAAACAAAACTCCTCCCCAAGCCCCCCCCGACAATCTTGTGTTTGTCATGTTTATTAACTTTGATTTCCAAGTCTGGGCAGCTTTTCAACATGGTAAAATATTGACAAATTCTGTTAATGGGTTCAATGTGTTTCTAGAACATATGTTAGTAACAAGGATGATGTAGAGTCATACTGGCCCACCTAGGAAGGAAAATCTCAGATTGCTGTTGACTATTATACACCTTTAAGTATGAAGAATGAGTATAATCCTTTAAAATGCTTTTAAAATGTCCTTTACAAGGTTGTGGACTGTTCTTCTGACTGCAGTGGATCAGAGTGTAGCAAAACCCCCGATTTTTCTTTTTTTCAGTTTTAAAATACATTCACTCCCCTCCCCCAACCATTTCTGACTTTTTCTCTCCCTCTTTATTCCCTATAGATAAGTGTAAGTAAGCTAAGATGTAGGATAAGCTTTAACATTTAACAAAAAAGTACCCTGCTATTTTGATATAGATATCCACTGTTTTATAAGTGATAATTATTACGTTTGTATTGATTTTTTTTATTGCGTCTATATTGTGTGATTACTGTTTTAGGCCTATATACATATGTAAGTTAGCATAAGTCATGTCAAGTTTCCATCTGTAGGTGCTTCCTCAGCCTGACAAAGGCTTTTTCAATGCAAAAGCTGGCATCCCAGGTAGCTAAGTTGAACTCACCGGGAGCCTCAATTGCACTGCAACCAGCAAGCCTCAGTCCTGTCAAAGATGTGACAGGTCTCAGCATTCCCCATTTAGGACTGTGTGTGTGTGTGTGCATTAGCTGGAGGTTATGGTACCTTCTACCCACCTATCACCAGGGGACCATTGGTCCTGGCATTTACAGGGCTCCTGTGCTGCTAGCAGTCCCACCAGGTGTCCCTACCCTGGTAGGTTGCAGTTTTAGTAGTCATGCCCAGGACCTGGGGCCTCCTCCATCCCCATAGCCCCAGCTCATACCTCCAAGTTCATCCTAGCAGGGGCGTGAGCCCAGCAGGGATATGTTCTTCCCTTGCTGGCTGGTGAAGATGTGAGTGGCCCCTCCTGCTAAAAGTGGGGCATTAACTGTTTTTTTTTTTTTAAATTAAAAAAGAAAATTGGTGCAGATGGAGTGTGGAGGATGGCACTCAGTTATTCTGCAGGTGCAGCTTGGGAAACTCCAGCAGTGGGAGGTTCAACTTTAAGAACACCAGCTGCTCCACCAAAACAGGATCTAAGCAGGTGTGGTGGGGTGTCACAACATCCCTAGCAATGCTGAACACCCTCTCACTTGGAACACTGGTTGGTGGACAGGACAGGTATTTCCAGGCAACTGTGGCCAGATGCTGCCACATCTGGCTGCAGCTTGCCCAGTAGGCCAAAGGGTCGCAGTCCAGTGGCTCCACATCCTTGGTGACATAGGTAGCCACTGAAGTCTCGGCACTACCTGCCCGAGGGTGGGGTCAGGTGCATTTGGACCCCAGCACTGAAGCTATGCCTTTGGCCCACATTGGCAGTGGCTGGTGTGGAGGAGACTGGCTGGTGCTGGTGCCAGTGGTGGTGCTGGTGCTGGGAGTGCTGGCACGGGAAAATGGATCCCCCTCTTCCACATCCTCCCACCTCTGCCCTTTGGCCACCCTGACTTTTCTGAGCAGCACCTGCTCCAGTGCACATGCTCCCCTTCACCCTCAGGTTGCACATTCCCTCTAGCATGTGGACCATACTAGATAGAATGGGATCCAGCCATCTCCTGATGCCCTTCTTCAGCCACCTCACCAGTCCTGCACATCTGGTGACAGCAGCCTGCCCCAGCCAGGAACATTGTTCCCCTGGAACTTCTCCATTTTGTTCTCAAGTTCCCTCACTACAGGGATCACTTGGCTAAGGAGGGCATTGCCAGTGCTAAGGGTCTCGGTGGCCTTGAGGAAGGGCTTAAGGACTACCAAGATCTGGGATATTGTACCCCACTCAGCTGTGATCAGGGGCTGCTGATCCTAATCTCCCCAAGCAAGGCCATCTCATGGATGGCCTTCTGTTGCTCCACCAGCCTCTAGAGCATCAGGTATATCAGATATATAGAGTTCCACCAGGTCTCCACATCCTGCATCATTTTGTGTTGCAGCATGCTCAGCTCTGCCTGTTTCTCCCACGGCATCTTGCCTCCCTCAGTGATGTGGTGGAAGTAGCCTACCACCTTGATGCACTTTGAAATCAGCTGGCCTGTAGTGGTAGTTGTGGTGCCATCTCTGACTATGAGGTGCAGCCTGTGTGCCACACAGCAGATGCCAACAAAGTTGGCATCATGGACAGCCTTTACCATATTAGCCCTATTGCCAGTGACCATGAACCCTTAGGTGAGTTTGGCCTGCCCAATAAGCCACCCCTACCCCATGTAGTACATGGCCCCCATGATCTCCCTTGCCGTGTGAGAATCATCCAGCACCTTGGCTTGGAGGAGAGCCCACCAACAGCCTGACTGATTGCACCAGTGCCTTGTGAGGGAGAGGTAGGCATGATTGCCACCCTGGCTGCTCCAGATGTCTGAGGTGAAGTGCAAGGCTACCTGTGGCCCTGCCTTGCCAGCTCCTCCCTCAAGTACTCCCTACATGACTCATAAAGGAAGGGCACCAGTGTCCTGCTAAAGGTGGTGCATGTGGGCACTTTATAAGATGGGGCCAAAAGCACAATTTGCTGCCTGAACCCTGGCTGCTCAACTAAGGAGAAGGGCTGGCTATCCAAAGCAACCATCTCCCCAATGATCTAGGGTGATCTCGCTCACCTTTTCAACTTGTCCCCCTTTCTGTCCACCCATCCCCCACTAGTCCAGGGTGGCCTGCCTCTGCTTTGGAGGGACGGGGGGCTTTGGGCTTCCCTTTCAGCATGCTTGCACTGGTGCCAAGCTGAGCAACAAGAAGGGCAAGGGGGTGCTGCCTCCTGAGATGCAGCAGCATCACCATGGTGGTGAAGTGTTTCATATCCTTGCCCCAGCTGATCTGCCTTTGGCAGTGCTAGCAGATAGAAAACCTGGGATCATCTGCCAGATCAAAATGCTCCCACACTATGCTACTCACCTGCTTCTGGGTTGAGGGTGGGGATGAAGCCTTATCTCACTCCTCAGTAGAATGAGGCACAACAGCAGGAGAAGCTGCCTCAGCTGAGTCACTACCCTGAGCCTCCACAACCTCAACCTCCTCTGAGGTGCTGCTTTCTGAAGAAGGAGACCTGGGTCTAGGGGAACTTGAAGGGGTATGGAGCACAAACTCTGATTCCCCCTTGGTCCTCAGAATTGCTTGAGCCAGGGCACTCAGATCCCCTGGTTCCAGCTCCAGCTTCTCCTCTAGCAGTGGGAGGCTCACAGTGGGAGATGGTGTTGGGGTTGAGGAGACAGTGATTCTTCTGCTCGTGCCTATATCTGGAGTTACAGGAGGTAGTGCAGGTGAAGTGATGTCAGGTATAGGTACTACTCCTACCTTCTTGCTTCCACTGGCAGCAGAAGCCTCATGGCCACTTGGGAAGAGGATGTGGCTATGTTTGAGTTGGGGGGGGTGGAACTTTCAGCTCTAGCTCTCCCACTACCCCTTCCCCCTTCCCCCTCCCCTGCCAGAAGACTTGGCACCTGCCTTTCCAGAACACTTCATATATGTTATTACAAATCTTCTTAATAACTTTTGTTGGATATTTCTTATCCTCTATTCTCTTTTTTTAATGATGTATTGTTATGCAGTATGTCATACAAATTTATGTCAAAGGAGGTAGGGTTAAAGAAATGTGTCTATTATCCTTGAAGTAGAATATGGTAGAGTATGGTAGAATATGGTTCAATTTGGGATGACCCTCAATTTTAAATGCTATTGACACCTCATATGAGGTTCTGCAAGATCCTGTTTTTTGCAAAGATTAATTTTATCATTACTGTAAAAATTTCTGCTATGGCAGAGGACACACGTCATGATCTCAAACCATCTCTTACACCTTCCCAGATGGCAAAACACCAACTGTCCCCTACACAAGTCCTAAAACCTTCTGGTTCCCACAATATTCTGTAAAATTATTTGTTGTTAATTTATAGATCTATGATATATATAATATATAAGGAAAAATATAGAAGTAGAAATCTAGAAATATTTGAATACATAATTCCAATGCAGGTTAAACAAACACTTCTCCTGCTTGGTTTAGATAAAGATGCTCATGTCTTGATCATAGAAGACTGGATTAGATGACCTCTTGAGGTCTCTTCCAGCCCTACTTCTTTATGATTTTATAGCAAGCACTTGTTTAGAATTAAATATATGTAGTTTGGTATATATCAGATATGTAACATGTGGACTCCTGTAGAGACTGGATCACTTATGTTCCAATGAAATTGACTAAAACATTCCATTTGTTAAATTAAAATTAAGCTCTTGCATGATTTCCAGTGCAGCAGAGCACAGTATTGTTATATCAAAGACTCATGCAGAATAATTTAGATCTAGCTTCCTATAGATTGATGTAGTCTTGATTGCTAAATGGTAACATGAACTCTCAAGGAGACCAAGATATGAATTTAGTTTTATAGTATTCTTACTTTCATCAGTATTCTGAATCTCTGCAACCATAACCATCTCAGTGCTGTGGGCCGCAATCCTAGGACACATCCCCATGTGCAGAAGCATGCATTTCCCTGGGGTCAACTAGCAGAATCAATATGCTGCTAGGTGTCCCCAGGCACGCCCATGTGTGCATGCACTGAGGTGTGGCACAGTACCATGGATGGGATAGGGGAATATCACGGGACGGGGTCCCCAGGGATGGCTGTGATGCCCCTAGGGCTCTGTGACCATGCCAGTCTTGTCCAATGCACACCCTTTTCCTCATCTGCCATGTCTTGCTGGTAATTATAATATAGGGAGGCTGCACTCGAGTTTATATTTAGACATGGTCTTGATGGATGCCACTGACTTTGTGGGTTCTTGGACCCCGTTTTGGGTCCTGCTCCAAATGGATGCCTCACAGGACACCCTTAGCCTTATGGACTAGATGCATGGCTCTAAACTGCCCCTTTACCACACCCCAAGCCTTGCAGATACAGATGTTGTCTCCTTGTATTGAGGCCTCAGCTTAGCCCAGCCTCAGTAACTGTGCCCTCTCTGGCACTGGGGTCTGCTTTATCCCTTGTCACTATGCCCTCCCTGGTGCTGGGGTTTGCTCACTCCTGACACTGCACCCTCTCTGGCACTGGGATCTGCTCACCCCCTTTGTCACTGTACCCCCTCTGGTGCTGGGGTCCCCACACTGTAGTGGGCCCCCAATGAGGCCTCCTCCTTCTCCAATAGCCTCAGCCCGATCCACCAGTTTTACAAACAGAAATCAAAGTATGAGCCCCTGGGCTATAAGATAATGCAAGCCATTCAGGGTGTGCTCTGTCCCTTTAAAAGGATTAAACCTTCCCACTAGCACTAAATGCCTTGCAGGTCAGGATCCCTTGTGAGTTTCTGGAGCCTCTTAATCCTACCAGAAGTAGAACAGGCAGTCAAACATGTCCATGTTGCTTCCTCTAAGACAGCTCCTTTCCCTTTGGCTACTGACAGAGAACTGCCCTCTAGTCCCAGTCCTGGGGTTTATCTGTGCCCCAGGCCCTGCTTTTTCTGGTGAGCTGACTGCCCGCAGGTGCCAGGTAATTCCCTCGTTCCTGCTGCCATGATAACCTGCAACTGTGGGGTTCCTGACTGAACACTAGGACCTCTCCATAGGCAGTTTCTGCCCTTAAAGGAACAGGCACCTTAGTACCCTGTCACAGGGAAGCTGAGGCCAGCACCTGGGCTGGCCCCAGCAGCCATACCTGGGGTCCTATGGGCCTCCTGGGGTTGCAGTAGTAGCAATCTGGGTGTGCAGAACCTGACCAACAACTGGAGCATAGCTCTAGCCTACCAGGTTCCTGTTTCAGACAGAGTACACTGCAGCCAAATGTGGCGCCCCACTTTTTTCTGATGTGGGCTTTTTAGATACTAGGATTTCCTGATATCTAATTTTCTATTATCAGTACAGCAAACAGAATTATGAGAGTCACGTGTGTTTTGTGGCTTCTCAAAAGGCTTTGAGGCACTGCAAACTGCATGTTTCCACTCATGGGGATGCGGCCTCAGTGTCTCATAGTTTCCTAGTTTTATAGTTTCTAGGGTCAGAAGGGACCTGAGCAGATCATCTAGTTTGACCCCCTGCCATGGCAGGAAAGATTACTGGGGTCAAATGACCCCAGCAAGGTATTCATCTAACTTCTTCTTAAAGACCCCCAGGGTAGGAGCAAGCACCACTTCTCTTGGTGATCCTAACCGCCCTGATCATGAAGTAGCACCTCCTGATATCTAGCCTAAATCTACCCTCTGCCAGCTTGTAACTGTTATTCCTGGTCACTCCTGGCAGTGCTTGGGGGAACAGAGACTCCCCCAGTGACTGCTGATCCCCCCTGACTAGTTTGTAACAGGCCACTAGATCCCCCCTCAGCCTTCTCTTGTGGAGGCTGAACAGTTTCAGGTCCCGTAGCCTCTCCTCATAGGGCCTGCCCTGCTGCCCCCGGATCATGTGAGTGGCCCTCCTCTGGACCCACTCCATGTTGTCCACATCCCTCTTGAATTGCCGCGCCCAGAACTGGATGCAGTACTCCAGCTGCGGCCTAACCAGTGCCGCATAGAGGGGGAGGATCACCTCCTTGGACCTGCTCTAGATGCATCTGTGGATACATGACAAGGTACGGTTGGCCTTCCTGACTGCATTCCCACACTGCTGGCCCATGTTCCTCTTGGAGTCAATGATGACTCCGAGATCCTATTCCATCTCTGTACTGACAAGAAGGGAGTTCCCCAGCCTGTAGGTGCTAGTTGTTCCTCCCCAGCTGCATCACTTCGCACTTGTTGGTGTTGAATCCCATCCTATTCTCATCTGCCCACCCCTGTAGCCTGTCTACGTCCAGTTGGAGCTTATCCCTCCCTTCTAGCATGCCCACATCCCCCTACATCTTAGTGTCATCAGCAAATTTGAACAGGTTGCTTTTTACCCCCTCATCGAAGTCACTGATGAAGATGTTGAACAGTGCGGGCCCAAAAAAAAAAGATCCTTCCACAGGATGGATTTAATCATCCTAAGATCGTCCTAAATCATCCTAAGATTGTCCTTAGAATGTCCTAAATCATCATATGCTGAATGTCTTTGCATTATAACTATGCTTTACCATCACTTCTGCATGGGATTAACTTCAAATCATGGTTCGAAAGCACCGCTTTTTATTTTTCTCAGTATCCTTCTTGCAAACTTCCTATCATGGTTCCTAACAATTCCTAAACAAAAATTCCCTAGTAGGGGCACCAACGTTTTTATTTCTTATACAAATAGGTCAGCAATGTGTGTGTTAACCACAATATTTTAAAGTGTTGAATATTTTGACATAATTATTAGCATACTAATTTATTCTGTTTCCACATGGCTGTCTTTCTACACAACAGTGAACTGAAGGAGCATTAGTTTTGTTGCACCACTTCAGTAGTATTATTTTGTAATTTTATTCCATGTTTCATTATGCTTTAGGGAACCCAGAAATAGAAGCTTTAAAATGTGTGATTTCTGAACATAAGAACAGACAGTTTACCAAGGTTTTTATAATCACATTTTAGTTATAATTTTAAGATAGTGTAGATGCAGCCATGCACTTTTCCTGTTACTTAGCAACGGAGTAAGACATTTAGGAGAAAGACACTGGTGGCCACTTGTGCTGCTATTAGCAGTTAAGGAAAAAGTCACTTTTCAGCACCTGTCTCAACATACCAATGTCAAGACGTGGTCCAAAAATTGACACAACTATCTCAAGAAATTTTTCAGTGAATACAATGTGATATAATTCTATATAAAACACGTATTACTGGAATATTGAGTGAATTGCTCAGCATTATAAGCAGGATAAAGTTGCTGTCCCAGGCTGCAACACCTTCAAGGATATTGTGCAATTCTGAATAAGCTACCTCATAAAATGGATCTGATACAGCCATGTATCACAAACTCCTGCAAGACCGTTTCAGGCTGGACATAAGGAAGAATTTCTTTACTGTCCGAGCCCCCAAGGTCTGGAACAGCCTGCCCTCGGAGGTGGTTCAAGCACCTACATTGATCACCTTCAAGAGTAAATTGGATGCTTATCCTGCTGGGATCCTATGACCCCAGCTGACTTCCTGCCCTTTGGGCAGGGGGCTGGACTCGATGATCTCCCAAGGTCCCTTCCAGCCCTAATGTCTGTGAAATCTATGAAATCTATGTCTGCATGTTGCCACACATGGGCTAACAAACTTGGGGATAAATACTATCACCCAGCAGCACTAATTATTTTATCCATACTATCGTGCACTAAGAAGCATTTTGCTTCTTATTCTGGATGTATCTTGCTTGGAGCAGCACAGTAAACTTGACACTGCTCCTGGGCACAGTAAGTTAACCATATTGTGAAATTTAACCATAGTCATTGTAGTCAAATCTCACTTTTATCATGAGTCCCATAATATTTCTGATAAAGCCCTAGCCTCATTGAAGTCATTCACAAAACTGCCAGGTTCCCAGAAACACGGTCTTTAACATTCATGCTTTTTATGAATCCTCATTTTCTAAAGTCATAAGAAACTCAATATTCTTTTTTAAAATATCCAGGTGGTTCATAACACCTGGAAAAAACATTTCTGAAGAATTATATACAGAATTAAACGTAAGGCAGAGAAGAAAAGATTAAGCACAATATATTTTAAATATCTAATGATTTTAAGATATTTGATTTTAAGACATGGTAGAGGTTATATCTCAGGATTCTTCAATGCTTGAAGCTAGTGATACTGCATAAATAAGTTTATATCTGCTCCAGTGCATTAACTGTCATTAACTGCATGTTTTTAATGATATGATCACATTGCCTACTGTAGCAGCAGTGCAATCAGTAAATGTCAGGAAGGAGACCTTTACTTTCACTCCTCCTTAATTTATCTACATAAAACCCACTTCCTTGGGTTTTGTGCTGAACATTCAGCTTCTAATCTAAAGAATGGTGTGAATCGCCTGTGATTCATCTCACTGTTGCCATAACTCCTCATAATAATAGGCTGGCTGTTGGCCAATATGGATTACACAAACCTACTTTATTTAATAAATTATAACTTCATTTGAAAAAAAAAATAACTCTATTACTCTTAGGGCATGGACAATTAAACAATTACGTTGATTTAGAAGTTGTGGGATTTGCCTGAGTGAAGTTGACCTCATGAAACTGTTTTGTCTGTTTCTTCCTATTCTTCAGTAAGTGTAGCCAAGCTGCAATAACTTACTCCTGAATGGGAAAAAAAAAATCAAAAGATAAATTTAGTTCAAAAACTGAATGCTGAATGGGACAGAGAGTAACATTGGGATTTATCTTCACTTATTCCAAGACAGGAAAAGGCAATATAAGACAGTGGCCAGCGTTCTGCTGATCATAAAATGATAAGAAAGTAGGTCTGAGAGGGATCTCGTGAGGTAATCTAGTCCAGCCCCCTGCTCAAAAAAGCTTAGTCAGGGAAGATGCTAGTCTACGATTAACTTGCTTTTGAAAAATTCTAGGGATGGAGATTCCATGCTTCTGTAGGTGTCATGTTTGAATTCTAGTGTGGACTTGTTAGTTTTAATTCCCCCCTCCTTCCCAACTCTTTTAAAAGGTATGGTTTACTGATTCTCAACAAGGGTACCCTGGGTTGACTTGAGATACTTCCTTCACAGGATACTTAGCATTGTAAGGTGTGCAAAAATTATGTAAAAGATAAATCTATAGATTTCAAATAGGAATTCCTAGTGTTAAAACCATTTGGACCCCTTGTGGTATTTCTGGCTACTTTGCAGCAAAATAATTGTTCTACTGGATTTCTGTAGTGAAAAAAACAAGTGAGTGAAAACTAAGAGCTGGCATTTTTGCAAGGGGTACCTTGAGTCTAAACAAGGGATTCCTTAAATCTACAAAGATTGAGAACCACTGGAATAACTGAATATCTTTCTCCTTAGTTTTGTCTTTTGTTCCCGTTGTTTTATTGTCTAATACACCCGCTTTCAGTAATATGCCCTGGTTAGATGGCAAGTTCTTTCAGTAAGCCACTTATTCCTGCTATATGTATATGAAGATTGTGATCACATAGCCACTGTGATACACAGATTTTCAAGACATTCCAAAGAAAATGCACATAAATTATATGAATTATTTGAATGTAAATATTAAAATTCTGTCCCCAGTATTAGCCTAATCTGTTTATATAAAGTTTGGCAAGATTCTGACCTTCAGTACCTCCATATCTGAAATGGGAATAGTTTTCTTTTTTCATGGAACTTGTATAAATTCCTATAAGTATAATTAGGAGTCTTCAAACAATGCTCAGGTGCCCATGTGAAGGCACTCCCACTTACCCATTCTTCTCAGCCAAGATATTTAGATAGGAAATGAAATGGAAAGGAACAGAATATCTTTCAGCATGGGCAGATCTATGATTTTGAAAAAAGGGGTACATATAGTGTGGTGCATCATCACAAGGGATCTTGGTTTTCTCTGATAAAAAAAAAAAATCCCCAATTTTCAGATGAAAAAAAGTGATCCAAAATTCACGTTTTTCCATGGGTAAAATGAAATGCTATTATATATATAGCTATAGATTAGCAGTGTTTCATTTTAAATCACAGAAGAATGGATTTTGGGTTACTTTTTTATTCCAAAGATTCAAGATTTTTTTTTATTAGAGAAAACCAGGATCCCTGCACATAACACATATTTCCCCCTACAGTTAAAAAAAACCCTGAAAGTGTTACTAATATGCCAGAGGCCTTATTAACTCAGTTTAAGATTCAGGCAAAAACAAATATAATTTTCTTGGAATGTGCATTAATTTACTATATTATATATTACATATCAAAAACACAACAACCTAAGCAAAAAAGGGAAAAATCAAAAGATGTTGTTTTAATACTTCTGTAATCATTAAAATCAAATGTTCATCTCTTTTTTCAGATTTGTGAAATAAACTCTAACCTTCTTAAGTATCTTGACACTATTCCAATGCTTTACTGAAAGTTATTTCCTCACCTGAGTTAATGTTCTTAGCGAAAGTTAAAAATAGCCTGCAGGGCTCTGAAATAGGAGCTACATTACCTGGATCAACTAACAGACACCATAATTACCAGGGAGCCTGGTTTTCTCTGATAAAAAACAAAACCCAATTTTCAGATTAAAAAAGGTAACCCAAAATCCACATTTTTTCATGATCAAAATGAAACACCACTAATAAATAACTATATATTATGTTTAATTTTGATCACGGGAAAAATGTGGATTTTGGGTTATGTTTTTCATCAAAAAATGGGGGATTTTTGTTTTATCAGATCACTGATAATTACTGAGGAAAGGCTAGCTTGATTAGTGGAACATCAAGACCATTAGTGGGTCATTAATACCCTTGGGATGAAGAGTTTAGAAGGAATCATGTAGATTATAATATGCCATGGAGTAAATTGACTTCTTCACTGATATGTGAATAGAGATATTGCTGCCACTGTCAGACAGGGTTTTTTTTAGTTCTGGCTGGACAAGGAATTAAAAGGGGGATACCACTGCATCCATTGAAACTCCCTGGATGTGCCTCTGCTTTTGAGCAGGATTTGAGTTTGTCTGAAACATTTGGAATAAAGCCTGGGTCAGTTTGAAGGAATTAAAATAAGCTGAATGTGTATGACGTTAGATATCTATGCTTTTGAAACAAAGAATGCACTCAAAAAATTTAGCAACAAATCACGTCCATAACCTACTGTGCATATGTGGGTGAAATTTTCACAACCTTACACCTCAGTCAAATCAAACCCAGTCACTGAGGAACATTTTCCTCAGCAAGGATTATCAGTTTTGTGTCATATTTTATCTGGGTTTTTCAAAAAAATCTGATGAAGCTGGATGCTTATTTCCTTAATTTCAGTGGGATTTGGACATATATCTCCTTTAGGCTTTCTTTCAAATCTAAGCCTTTGGCGCTACTGCTTTTCTTAAAATATACCATATCTAATGGAGAAACTATTTTTCATTCTCATTCCTGCATGGGTGAATTATTGTTGGCTGAATTTTAATTAAAAAAAAACATTAAACAGTTTCAATTGTGATCGATTACAATATTACTATAAAACATTTAAATAGAGTGAAATATTGCACATATGTAACCTTATGTGAAATAATATCACTTTTTTTTCCTCAAAATTCTCTGTCATACTAATTCTGTATGTTACTTATAACATAAGTTTAGGAACCCAAGACTGTGCATTCCCCCAACAGCAGGGAATCCCACTACAATGGTAGATGTGAGTACACACTTTTTTATGATTTGTTTTCAGTGTCTTGCTCAAATTGCAGTGTAAGTGAATAAGTCATGCCAAACTAGATTTCTTTGGCAGTTTCAGTTGAATATGAATTAGTTCCTTCTCTAAACCTCTGCCTAATGATCCTGTGGACTGTTAAAGAACTGGCTCATTTTACCATAAAGATGGTTTTGTTTAATTGGTGTGTAAAATGTTTTTTATATTCCATTCTCACCTCATGAGTGTTGCAGGATTATTTCATATTTACAAATCATTTTCATATGCTCGATTGGATTGCAGAATGGAAGTGACAAGTGGTGTTGTTAAATAGCAGTATAAAAAATGAAAAAATAAAACTATTTTACAGAAAGGATCATTTGTGAATGAATCGTAGAAGGCTACTTTTGTGTAATTAATGTGCTATGAATGAAATAAGAAAGTTGTTCTGTATTTTATCTGTGAATTTCTTGTTAAATAAAAAGCAGTTTGAGAAGAAATTTATTTTGCAATGGAAAGTAAAGTGTTTAGGTTCTAAATGATGAACTTTCACTATTTCCTGAAGTTTTAAGATTTAACATGAAAATAATAATATAGCATATATTACTGCTCTGTATGGATAATGCATCTAGGCTAGCAAATGGTGTCAGGCTAAAACATCTAATGAACTAGTTATGTAATTTACTAAGTCTAGTGTACAAACTAAACTAATAGTTCTATTTAGATTAAATTTACTTTAAAATGTTGTATTTTTCACTAAAGAAAATAAGATATTAATTAGGGTTTGTATTTGTTATTCATAGAAAAAGCATAATATTAAATTCCTGGCTCCAAATTTCTAGAACCTCTAAACAAAATCTGCATCTGATTTTCACATTTGGCCTTGAATTTCAAACTGAGTTATATATTGAATTTTGTACTAACATTTATTGACCAAGTACAGCAAGATGATGAGTAATTTCTACTTCCATTTGGGGGTTTGGGAATTCAGGCTACCCTGCACTGCACAGAAATGCTCACAAATGTGTCAGATAACAGTATAAGCATTTAAGAGGACATGTAAAGCTTTTGATCTTTCCTCAGCACAAATTTTGTGAAGGACAATCAGAATTGTCATGAGCATAGTGATCATCATGGATCCTGTTTTTTTCTGATAAAAACAAATCCCCAACTTTTGAATTAAAAAATGTAACCCAAAAATCTACATTTTTCCATGATTAAAATTAAAGACTATAGATAGATAGATAGATAGGTAGATAGACAGATAAAGTGGCATTTCATTTTAATAATGGAAAAAATGTGGGTTTTGGGTTACTTTTTTAAATCTGAAAATTGGGGATTTTTTATCACAGTAAGTCAGGATCCCTGTCCATGTATCTAATTGCTATAATTTCAAAGGGAAACAACCATATCTTAGAACAGTGGTGGCAAACCTATAGCACAACACAACACAAATGACATGGGCAGGCTTTCTTGCCAAATGGATGACACTTGTGACACTTGCCAAACATATTGGCTCGCAATGCCTTGGAAGGTAGTCTTTGATTTTGTTGTTCTTATTTTTGTTTTTAACCAAAACCTTTCTAACATAAAGGGTACATACAGTACTGGGATAAAGGTCCAGGGCCTAGGGGTCCTTTATCTCAATGGAATGCCCTCCCCACCAGGCTACAGAACAATGGGTTTTTTCTGTTTATTTTTCTTTTCTTTTTCTACTCATTTTCCTTTGGACTCATTGAATTTAAAGATTTTTACAAAACAGAGGCCCTGCCTCAGTATAAGGTATGCACGATGATTTTCTTCATGGTTACACTGAACCATTGAATAGCTTCTAGGTAGGCAAACTGGAAATTGGTGACAGGAATATTATGTGATGGGAGAGTATCAGTGAAACTGAAGGGGAAAGTCTACAAGACAGGTTCATCTAGTGCTACTGGCCATTTGTACATGCCACAGGAGGTTTACTTCACCCAGGGAAGGGGGGGAATCAGGCTCACCACTTTTTTTTTCTTCAGTAAAGCCTGACTGCACAGGCTGCTGCCGGGCTGCCTGCAGTGGCTGCCTGCACAGCCCCTGAGCTGCACGGGGCCCAGTGCTTTCCTCTGTGGTTGCAAGGTAGCAAACTAAAACACCTCAAAGATATTTTATTTTGCTGCATCCCAAAGCCATTAATGCACAATACACCACTGAATGTACAAACAGCAGCACAATTAATGCATAATGTACCACTGAACATGCAAATAGTGATGCCATTAAAATGGTGCAAAAAGGGTATTTAAACCACTTTAAAGGCCAATTTTGTGGCATGTACAAAGGCCCATTGTACAGATTGGAGACATAGTCCCTGAAGAAAATTGAAGAAAGGAGACAGGACATGAAAGAGATAAGAGTACTCTGATGGATGTGTGAAGTGACAAAGTTGGATAAAGTGAGTATTACTTACATCAGAGGATTGGTGAAGGTAGTTGAGGCATCTAAAAAAGTACAAGTAAGAAGACTGGCATGGTATGGACATGTTTAAAAGAGTCCAGAAGAATATGTGGGAAAAGAAGTTACCAGAATGGCACTACCAGGGAGAAGGGAAGAGGAAGACCAAAGGTGAGACAGTATGATATAGTGGAGAGTGACATGAGTTAGAAGAAGAAATGTATGACCAAATCTTGTGGAGAGTTACAATCCAGAATAGCAACCCTGTTTAGATGGGGCAAGACAGGGAAGAAGATGGTGATGTTGGGATTAGTTTACTCCAGCTCATACTGAGCCAGAATATATTCAGTCACATTAATGGCATATGTAGACATACCCACTGAGTAGGACCTAGATCCTAAATCTCCTACTTCCTGGGAAATGTTCTAAATCCTGTTATGTGGGAAGCTCACCACTAGCCACACTTTTGACTGTAAGTGATTATAGTTACCATGTATTGTACTAACATTTCTGTACATTAGGGACTGGATTCTGTTCCACATTTTAGGCATTTAAGTAGACTTGGCACCAAAATGTGATTTATTCCACCATGTTCATGTTCTAAAAATTCATTAATGCATTAGTCATCCTACTCTTAAGACTGAGGACCTTGTTACATGTTGCACTCTGAGCTGCTCAAATGTTGGTTTGTGTTAGTGGTAGCTCTAGTTTGAAGCAGTCACACCTTAAAGCTCAAAATCTTCTCTGACAGTCCACATCCTGCATAACTGTGACTTGGCACTAGAGGGGTCGTAAGCAGGGACTAGACTAGGAGCTAGAGCTGTGAGTTTCTACTAAAGAGCTGGTAAGCTTCTATCCCTGCTTTAGGTAGGGGTGTATGAGAGAGGAGTTGGTTGGCAGAAACATGGAGCTGGGAGAATTAATGGAATGGGGGTGTGTAATGAAATGGGAGGTGGAATGGAAATGGGGAAGGAAGATGGGTGACAAAATGAAAGAAGTCAGCCCCTGAAGGATAAAATAAAAAGTAGTAAAAAAAAAAAGAAGAAATAAAGAGGAAGTAAATTAAAGAACATGTCATGTTTTAATAAATTGGTATTAGGATTGGGCTTTGGGTGTGGAGGGTGCTGGTTGTGTTTCCTGGGATGGCTTGAAGCTGAGAGCAGTAAGGGAAGATGCTTTTGTGGAGCTACTGTCCCTTCAGTGGGAAGGAATCACTCATGGGGACCCAACCTGGTCCCTTACATGTTTTCTTCCCAGACCCATCTGTACCCTGAAACCTAGGTAGGTGGTATGTACTCTGCAGGCTGTTTGTACAGGGTTGCGCTCCTGGGAGTGGGAAGGTCATACTTCCAAGAGCAGGAGAAGGAGTTGTCTTGGTGCCTGAACCAGACAGTAGAGTTCAGAGGGTATAAAGTTTGTCTATAAAGAATAAGAGGGTGAGGCAGGAGACACTGCATCCTGGGATAATGGAGGACTGCAACTTGAGCAGCTGATCTGTGGAGAGTGGATACACATGAATGGAACATGATATGGGTAACATGAATTGGAGATAAACCTTCCCTGGCATGGTGTAACTTTAAGCTGCTTGAAGTGTGCTTAAAACTAGTTTCAGGTGTTAATATGTGGACAATCCAGGAGTTAAGTGCTTCAAGAGCCACCTGTATTTAATGTATAATATGGCTCTTAGTCATACAAAAGCAGTGAGGAGGACAAAAATGCACACAACTTTTGCATTAATTGTTTTTCAGGGACATGAGCAGGGTGAAACACAATCACACTTAGGCATTTTAAGTCCATATTTGTGGCTAATAGGTAGAATAGAATCTGGGTCTAGGTGTGCTCTGAAGGAGATAGGAGATGCTGATTGTAAACTCTTATCCCCAGTGAAAATTTGAATGCTAATATTCCACATTCCAAGCTGATGTCCTAACCAGCAGGCCAAAGACTAAGCACCCTCCTCATGAAGCTAGACCACTATTCCTGTAGGATGGAAAGATTCAGGAAGCAAAAGTAAAGCAAACAACAAGGTACATAAGTGCAGGTTTCTGTTTCACCTAGTGAACCACTGAAGTGAAGTTTCAGACTAACTGTAAGTTACCCAGAAAACAATTCTATAACCCCATATGAGTGGAATTCTATAACCCCTCTGAGTGCATAAGTTCTCCCACTAGGGGAATAGGATCACTCTTGAGAAAGACAAGCAGAGGTATCTCACTCCTACCAAGAAGGAAGTACATCACTCCTACACAATAGTTGGTAACTTACATTTAGCCTCAAGTTGCACTTTGGTCAGCAACCAGGTGAAATAGAATTCTGTCTAAACCCTGCGAAAATTGAGCAATGTTAGACAAAGCCACCATCGTGCCACCTGCACATTCAAACAGTAGCTAAGGGGCTTTGTTTTGTTTGTTGTGTTTAGTTTTATTTTGTTAACTATAGATTCAGGGGTTTTGTGCAACATCATGGCTTCACATGAAACTGAACTGCAATGGGGCAAATGGAGTTAGATGCCTAGGTTGGCTTATTGGATTACTTCCAAACATATGTGGCAGACCATGCTAAACCACATAAAGGAAAAATACGTGTGTAAGGACTTTAGATAATTAGAAGTATTCAGGGTGAAAAAGAGGTATAATGATGTTTTGTAACATAGTCACCTAAAAGCTTTGGAAGTACCATTTAGAATTCTTAATGGTGCAACATCATTTTTTCCCTTGGGTCTTCTTTAGATGTATAATTGGCTACAAACTGGATTTTGCCCTATATACGTCTCCAAGCACATCTTCAAGAAGTTAGTACTGAGTGATAAGAAAAAGAAATTTATATAATTTCATAGTTTCGTAATTGGTAGGGTTGGAAGGGACCTGAGCAGATCATCAAATCCGACCCCCTGCCATGGGCAGGAAAGAATGCTGGGGTCAAATGGCTAGGTGTTTATCTAGCCTCCTTCTGAAGACTCCCAGGGTAGGAACAAGCACCACTTCCCTTGGAAGTTCGTTTAAGATCCTAGCCACCCTGACTGTGAAGTAGTGCTTCCTGATGTCCAGCCTGAACCTACTCTCAGTCAACGTATGGCTGTTATTCCCAGTTACTCCTGGTGCTCGAGGGAACAGAGTTTCTCCGTTCCCTGCTGCTCTCCCTTGGTAAGTTTGTAGACGGCCCCCAGATCCCCTTTTAGCCTTCTCTTGTGGAGGCTGAATAGGTTCAGGTCCCATAGCCTCTCCTCATAGGGCCTGCCATGCTGCCCCCTGATTAAGCGAGTGGCTCTCCTTTGGACCTCCCGATGCTGTCCACTTCCCTCCTGAAGTGCAGTGCCCAGAATTGGATATGAAGCAAAATAAGCTGTTATAATTTTAATTTTAGGAGTTGATAGTTAAATATTTATGTTATTAATTGGTTCCATACAGATTATGCAGAATTGTACTGATACTTGAAAGTCCTGTAAGTGTTCTTCATTATATACATAGAATAATTCTGTCAACCTGATAAACTTTCAAGACCACAGAAACATTTTGTATGCTACCACTCTCTATCAAATCCCCTTCTACGTCCTTTTCTTTTCTAAATTCCTATAAAATAATGTAATTGGTTTATGTGTAATTATTGTAAATGTAGGTTAGGGGTGGCCAGCCTACAGGACACCTGCCACAAGTGGCACAGGCAGCTTGTATGTGTGGCATGTGGCACACTGGGCACAGAGCAAGGAGTAGAACTCTGGGAAGGGGCAAGATTAATTTGTGGCATGCCTGACAAAAAGGTTGGGTCCCAGTGCTGTAGGAAATTACTAGCTTACAAAAAATAATGTACTTATCAAGTTTCTTAACAGCTTACTGAGAGATTGATCCTTGACCTATTTTTAATAGTATACAAAGGCCCCCAGTCTGTAAAGTGTTAGGGTGACAGCATTTAGATCTTGGGGAGCACTTGATTTGCAGCTGAATACAAGGCTTTAATCTGTGGCTTCGGCAAAACCTGCTGACCACAAGGCAGAATGAGATATTAAAAGTAACTTTGCAAATGCTTAGGCAAGCAGTTTCTTAACAATGTCATAGTGTTGTAAGTTTACTGTGTAAGGAGAACAAGATGCAGCCCACCAGCTATCATCAGGAGATAAAGCAGCAGCAAAACCTTGGAGATGATGCTGAAGTCAGCAAGAAATCAGAAGGAATCAGCAAGAGACTGGGAGAAACTGAGTTCATGGCCTTAAGCGTGCACTCTTAGCAGAGAGGCATGTAAATGAATGAAATGCATAGGCAATGTAATGCTAATAAAGTAAACAGTAAACAGAGGCAGAGCTTGAGATGGGAGGAGAAATGAGTGGAACAAAAGGAGGGATGAAGGTGAAGTGAATGTTAATGAGCATGAAACAAGGTGTATAAAACGTGAAAAGAACTGATGTTCACTGCGGCTCCCCATGTTCACAGGCTGTGTGTCAATGAGGGACCTTTGACTAAAGCTGTCTCCATTCTGAATAAAGCTGTTGCAAGCAATGTGTGCTGGTGTTTGCTCCCTGCTTGATCTGGCTAATGAGTAACAGGATCAATAGGCAATTGGATCATCTCCCAAGTTGTTGGGTGCTGCATGGAGCTGGGGTCTAACATAAAGCATTAGGCACATGTTTAACTTTGCTATCATGAATTTCTACTGTCAGTGCTCCGTGATATTAAACATGCTGGTATGTGTTTGAAGGATCAGTATCCTTCTATTCTTAGGCAGATGAGGAAGGAAAATGCTTCAGAACTAAAACTGGCAAAGTTAAAATGCTGGAGTTCTGTATTCCAGAACAAACATGTTTGCAAGTATTGCTTTGGCAAATTAAAAGAAAATTATATTTTGGCTTCCCTAGCTAGAGATGCCTAACACATGTAAGTAGCTATTCTGCTACTTCCAAGATTTATGATTTTATACAATAAGAATATTAAGGTACAAAGTTATACTAAAAGCATTACTTGACTTTGAGTGTTAAAAACCCTTGGTAAAGAGATCAAGATGATACTTGATGGAAAATCCGCACAAAGGCCAAGAAGCATATCTGCATTGCCCCAGTCTGTCTGAAGTTTCTTCTTTGAGCACCATTTTTTGTGCATATCTAAATCAGTATTTCAATAGGATTCTAGAACTGGTTTCTCTTGAGTATTTCTGTTTTGGAAAGTGTCAGCTTTTTGGGCCATATCTTCCTTTCCATTTGTATGCAGGGTTAAAAAGAGAAAGAGAGCGTGTGTTAATATAGAGCTGAAACAACCCAGTTCACTTAACTTTGAGCCAGTTACACCTGAGTTGTGTTCTGCTGTGTTAAGGTGACTAAACTGGGGAGGAGGAGCTGGCAGGATCAAAGGCTCTGGCAGGCCTGGTGGTAGGAGGTCTTGTTGATTGAGTGGGGCTGGCAGGTTGAGGGGGGGCAGGACTGGTGAGTTCCAGGGAGGACTGGAAGGTTTGGGCCAGCCTTTGGAGGACTGGTATGTTAAAACATCATAGACCTAGGACTGGGGTTAGTGCCTGGGCTTTCCCAGCCTCAGGGCTATGCTGTAAATACCACACTTCTTGAGGTGAACTAATTTATACCAGGGATGCCATTATTTAGGACAGTTTAAGCCTACTGATTTAAATATTGACTTTTGTTGATTGATCAAAATTTAATGCTACCCAGAGAAGGATGCTTAACTGACATGGGCAGGAAAATTTATTCTGATTCTGAAATGAAATACAGGCAAAATGTATATATACTTTATATAGTTCTGTTCTTTCAAAATAAGCATACTATACTGGTTCCGGCCATTATAGTTGTGTTTAAAAAAATATTTTCAATTTTCTCTGTCCTGCCTTCAACCAAAATATAATTTGGGCTAACATTTTCTGAATTTGAATTCCATTTGAAGGGCTACTGTTTTGGAATCTTTGATAACAATTAGACATTTTGATTTTTCTAGTTTTTAACAACTGTTTTGTTTTTGTTTTGAGGAATAAACAAAATGATCCATGTGTGCACACTCACATATAGATGCATAAATCTACTGTTGAATAAATTTTGAAATGTCAAAATGGGCATTTAAATGGTCCTCCATGGAGGAGGACATGTGATAAGTTTGAAATATAAGCTTAAATGAAAAATTACAGTAATCCTGTTAGTTTTTTTCACTGAAGGCCAGTCCTGGTCTTATTATTATTAGGGATTTTTTTACTGACATCGATGGCACCAGGAATTTAGAATATGGCTGTGGTATGTATGGTCAACAGTCATTCACCTGGCTTTAGAAGTATTTACCTAGAGTAATATATACATTTGAGTCACAGAAAGAAGATTATTAAAAATTGACAGCCCTATAAGAGTCAGGATAAGAGTGTAAGAATAAAAGTTCAGCCCCAAAGTTGGAACTTTACAAACCTAGATGGCAAAAATAACAAAATTAACAAAAATGACATTAAAAATGCCTGGAATTAATGTTGAATATAGTCATGTCTTCCCAACACAACACTTTCAATCAGGAAAAAATTTATTTTATATTAAACAAAACAAGCAAGAACACAAGTGGGTTTCCAGATTCGGCTGGTTCAGATTAGCTTGATTCATCTATGGTTTAATATCTTGAAGTAGCTCATCCAGTTGGCAGCCATTGTAGCACTTTGCCTCTAGGCGGTGGGGAAGTCAATAGTAGACTGACTGTTTTATACAAAAGGCTACTTCAGGATGGATACAGACAGACAGCGCACTTACACATCTGCTCCAGAGGTGGGGTTGGGCAACACTTTAATTAAAGCAGCTCTCAGAGCTGCTCTAAATAAAGCACCCCCATGTCTCCTGTATCAGTGTCCCTTCACTTAAAAATGGCAGCAGGGGCACTTGAACTAAAGCTTATTGAATGAGCTTTAGTTCAAGCACCTTCACTGACATTTTTAAGCATGGGAATGCTGATACACAAGGCTCATGAGACTGCTGAAGCATAGTGATTGCCACACTCCAGCAGAATTGACTAATGGAGTCTGCTCTGACATGCTGGAATGCCAGTATGTCAGAGCAGCTGCCATGCTCACATGTATAGGAGCCCACAAAGTCTAAATGGATACTACTTATAGTGGTAACATTTTACCTCTGATTTCAAAGTTAACTTTCTACTAGATTTAGTAAAGTTATTCTACTTCAGGTATTTGCATTACCAAATGCACATTTTTTTTACAAAATATAAATGTTTTGTCTGTCTACATCCACAGATTACCAAACAATTTAGGATATATTGTTTACTCTTCAGAGGTGCAGGAGTGGCAGCTAACATTAAGAAAGTATGTTAGTTGCTCCCAGCATAACAAAAGGAATTAAGGATAATCTAATTTTATCAGCAATTATTGGATCTTCAATTTATGAAAATGTGTTAAAGTGGCAGGAAACCTATCTCAGGGGTTCCTTTATAAGTGAGATGCTGTGCTCCTAATCACACATTAGATTTTTGCCCAGATGGAAACACTCATCATTATGGCTCAAATTTCACCCATGAGATGTAGTACCTTCCAAATCCTTGTGTTCTACTGTGGTTATTTGTATTTGGGACCTTTAAAATGCTAGCAAACAGTTGGAAAGACCAGTAAGTTCATTTTGGAAATATGACAGTGAGCTCCTTTTCTACAGTGAGCTGCTAGTCCTCTGCTCGGGCCTGTATGGGGTCTGTCAGGAAAGCTAAGGCAGACAAAAAGAATAAAAAGTCCTTTTTCAAATGTATAGGGAGGAAGAAGAAGGCACCGGGTAATGTGGGGCCCTTGCAAAGTACACTGGGCAATCTGGTGGTTGCGCCAGAGGAGAAATCAGAACTCTTTAACCAATTCTTCACCTCCATTTTCTTGTGCGGGGACCAGGACTTCCCTGTTGTGATGCCAGATGGACTCAAGGGGAACGCCTCCAGACCTCAGGTTGGGGAGGACCGGGTTAGAGAGCTTCTGGAGGGGCTGGACATGTTCAAGTCAGTGGGTCCAGATGCTCTCCACCCTTGGGTGTTGAGGGAACTATCTGGGGTTATTGCAGGGCCCTTGGCATAGCTTTACGAGCACTCGTGGCACTCGGGCCAGGTGCCAGATGATTGGAAGATAGCTAACGTGGTCCCCATCTTCAAAAAAGGGAAGAGCAAGGACCCAGGCAATTATAGATCCATCAGTCTTACCTCAATCCTAGGGAAACTCTTTGAGAAGATCCTCAAGGAGCACAACTGTGATGGGCTGGCTTCAGGGAAGATGCTCAAGGGCAACCAGCATGGTTTCATTAGGGGCAGGTCATGTCAGACCAACCTGATTGCCTTTTATGATCAGGTCACAAAGGCAATGAAGGCAGGTGTCGCCATGGACATAGTCTTTCTAGACTTCAGCAAGGTCTTTGACACCGTCTCCCACCCCATCCTCATTAAAAAACTAAGCAACTGTGGCATTGATGTCTACAGTCAGATGGATTCCAGATTGGCTCAAGGGTCGTACTCCGAGGGTGGTGGTGGACGGGTCATATTCAACCTGGGGGGAAGTGGGCAGCGGAGTGCCCCAGGGCTCAGTCCTTGGGCCCGCGCTGTTCAATTTCTTCATCAGCGATTTGGACAAAGGGGTGAAAAGCAACCTGTTTAAATTCACTGATGATACCAAAATTTGGGGTGAGGTGAGCATGCTAGGAGGGAGGGAAAGATTGCTGCAAGACCTGGATTGGTTATAGGAGTGGGCTAACATAAACAGGATAAATTTAAATACTGACAAGTGCAGGGTGCTGCACTTGGGCAATAGTAACCAGCAGCACACTTATGGAATGGGAAACTCCCTTCTTGAGAGCATGGAGGCAGAAAGGGATCTTGGAGTCATTACTGACTCCAAGATGAACATGGGCCGACCATGCGAGGTCATGGTTGGCAGGGCTAACCAGACCTTGTCGTGCATCCACAGATGCATCTCAAGTAGAGCCAAGGAGGTGATCCTCCTCCTCTATGTGATGCTAGTCAGGCCACAGCTGGAGTAATGCATCCAGTTCTGTGCGCCCCATTTCAGGAGGGATGTGTACAACATTGAGAGGGTCCAGAGGAGGGCCACCCTCATGATCCGGGGACAACAGGACAGACCCTACAATGAAAGACTGCGGGACCTAAACCTGTTCAGGCTTCACAAGAGAAGGCTGAGGGAGGACCTGGTGACTGTCTATAAACTCACTAGGGGGGACCAGAAGGGTTTGGGGGAGACACTGTTTCCCCTAGTGCCCCCTGGCATAACAAGGAATAATGGACACAAATTATTGGAGAGAAGGTTTAGATTAGACATCCACAAGAACTACTTCACGGTTAGGGCAGCTAGGACCTGGAACCAACTTCCAAGGGAAGTGATACTGTCTCCTACCCTGGGGGTCTTTAAGAAGAGGCTTGATGCCTACTTGGCTTGACTCATTTGAGTCCAGTTTTTCTCCCGCCCAGGTGGGGGGTCGGAGTTGAAGATCTACAGGGTCCCTTCTGACCCTACTTCTATGATTCTATGATTCTATGATACATATCTTTAAATATGATTTTACTTGCATTTGGCTAGTGATTTCATTGCTATCTTTTTGGAGTCATTTTGGCCATGAATACACAATGACCCAAATCCTGCTCTATCTATTGTAAATCTGAGTGGATATAGGTGCCTAAACATAATTTTATTCCACTCTGTTCAAGTCCCAGAAAATACATTAATGTATCTATTTTTGTAACACATCATTATTTGACCTCAGACTGGGTCACAAGAAAAAAATAAGAAGGGAGAGGATCCACGCAGCATCTGTTTTAACAGTTTTTAAGGACTTGTGCATAACAAAACAGGATTCACCTAAAGACCAGGCTCTATTCTACCCATTACATAGACTGTTATATTCTATACTACCCTGTTTGACTCTCTGAAAAACTGTTAATGAAAGTCATAGGGGGTCCTGCTCGTTGCTTTTTTATGACCAGGGATCCTGGTGTCCTCTGATTTACAAAAAATCCCCAATTTTTGGTTAAAAAAAATCCAAATCCACATTGTTCCATGATTAAAATGAAACACCACTAATATATACAGATAGAAAACCAGGATCCCTGTTTATGACTTAGTCTTAAGGGTAAGTTGATAGTAGGTGCATCTACATGTGAAATTAATTCACATCAGGGTTTACTGCTCCCAGGTGCCGCATTTACATGAACACTTGGAACTGCAGGACATTGAGCTGTGTCTGGGCAGGCTCAGCTGACAAGGGACCCAGAGGGTTAGTGTGCCAGTCTGAGGCTGCTTCAACCTAGCTTAGCATGCTGCAGATGGGCTGGCTAGGGCAAGACAGTGCTCCAGTGAAGTGCTAGCCAGCAGGTTGCCAGTGTTAACCACCAGTGGTTCTGCACTCGGAGCAGAGACACTGAGCAATGAGACAGTGGAGCTTAGGGAGGCATGCTTTCCACGGCTCCAAGCTGTCATCATACTTTAGCCATTATGGTCTCCTTTCAGAGAAGGGACAGGATCCTGGTTCCTAGCCATAGCACTGCTTGCTAGCCCTCTAGTGACAAGTCACAATTGTGCAGGTCAGAGATGGTATTGTTTTCACCTGCAAATGTTTTGAAACTGTTCTAACTTGAACACCACCTAACATATCACAGACTTAGAATGGTTTCAAGGTAACCTGTAACAGCACCCTTAGGCACCTAAATCCATTTACACGTCCAGTAGGTGGAATAGGATTTTGCCCAACATGTTAACACCAGTTTAGTTTACATGAATGTTGTACACCTGTCAAAATTCCCTGGGGATCAACACCAGTGGCTTCATAGATTGCATGACTTGATCAAATAGCTACTATTGCATAAAGTGTAGATAGCTAACACATACCAATGTAAGTTACACTGGTGTAGTCTTATCTTTATTTTTTTTCCTGGAATAATTCTACATTGAATTTGGGTTATACAGAATTATAGGGCTGTGTGTTAGATGTCTGCTTATTTTTACACTTGTCTGAAGACAAATTATACCAGCATAAACATGTCATGTTCAGGATTTCTGAAAAATAATTAGCTTGCATACAAATCCATCTATGGCTTATCTAATTGCAAATAGTAGATTTCTGCTAAGATTAAGAATTTGGTGCAATCATCTATGAATCTCATCTCCCCTTGATACCTATCTCCTTCCTGATACAAAAAAGATATAAAAATAAATTCTACTATGCTATGGGGAGGAGGGGGGGCATAAAATTCAATAAAGTTCTTTTCAAGCTCTTTTCTATGTTTTATTTTAGGGGGGTTTTGTGAAGAAATAGTTACTTGAAATGTTAGCTTTGCTTCATCGTCCTAATCTAGCAAAAGATACCTAATTTTTCACCCCATTTAACAGATTAATCCAACTCACCTGAATGCTCAGAAACTGAGAATGTACAACAATCTGCTGCAAAATGGAATACTTCAGAGATACTTCACAGATTTTCTGTATGCTAACTAGGCATCTGAGAGGCATTTTTAGCTTATCAGGAATTCCCTTGACTATATGTCAGACACAGAAAATGGTTTCCTAAGTAATTTATTCCACACGTAACCACTGTCACCTAGAAAAGCAAAAATATTTAAACTATTCCCGAAAGCCGCTGAAAACATCAGAAATAAATCATTCATAGCAAATATACCTATTGCAGCATCCAAAAGTCTACTTATGCCTCAGTTTCTAAACTGAAAATGAGAAAGTGTCTGTTTTATTTCTGAGGGTAGATTTTGATGGCTTTCTTTTTTGGTGCTATGTTAGTAAATAGTTTCAATAACAAATGTTAATAATGTCATCTTAATCTTACCCTTCAGTTTTAATATATTTTTAAAACTGGAGTTCAGTCTTGATATAATATGTCATGGTTTAGGAAAAATCTCTATAGTTCTGTCCAGCCTTTTCAGTGGCAAAATCAGAGCTTTAGATATATGAACTATAAGAATGTGTGGAGTGTTTTCTATTTTCCAGACTTTTTCTTGTTCTTTGTTATATTAGCAAGGTAAAAACAAGTCTCCTTAACTATTTAAGAACTTTGTTTTCCTCTCAGAATCATTGAAAAATAGGACTGTAAGGGACTGCTTGAGGTTACCTAGTCCTAATGTTTGGCTAAAGCCATGGACAGCTGTTACATTTGAAGCACTCCGAGTGCCTTTGAAGAGCAGCAGAACATCAGGGTGCAGAAGTACATGCCTGATGGAGCACTTCAAAAATAGCCCACCTGCTTCAGAAATCACTCTTTAAAAAACATACCTTTCTATACTATGTAAGTAGAAACTAGAAATGTTATAACTCCTAATTTCCTAATCTGATATAGGTTATAAAAGTACTGTTTAAGGCATTTTATTAACAATTTTCAAGGATTTATGTTCTGAATGTGCCAGCATAGCAAACCCCTTCATTTTTCAGTTTAAAAATGGATTAAACATTTGATTTAGATATCTAAAATAGTGGACTGAAGCGATAAAGCAGGGACCTAGGCATCTAAAGGCTATTAATTGTGAAAAGAACTTTTTGATACAATTATTGGTAGGCAAAATCATATCAGAAATAGTGACAGTGCTGCACATTTACCTGGCCAGAACCACATATTCACCATGTCCAGTACCCATGTATACATTTCCATACTGTATGCAGAATAGGATTGCAAACTGTGAGTGACAAATATGGCAGTGGGTCAATAAATGCTGTTTGAGCTTGTAAAGTGAAATAAGATCTAATCCTCAGTGTTTAAGTGGCCAAAAAAATACATTCCTTAAACTGCTGTATAAGTAATTTTGAAGTTATTTTATATTTATATATAGTAGTGTTTCATTTTGATCATGAAAAATGTGGATTTGGGGTTACTTTTTTTAAATCTGAAAATTTGGGACTTTTTTCTTTTTATCAGAGAAAACCTGGATCCCTGCTCATAATCACGATTCAAATCAGGTTTAGGATTTTGCCTAAACCAGGATACAGATCAGGACTGCATAGAGACTGCTGTAATGACCTTATAACCTGCAATAAAAGGGCTGTTATACAAGCGCTCAGGGAGGTGGGGTGTGCTTTAATTAGAGCAGCTCCAAGAGTCACTCTTAACTAAAGTGCCCAGACCATCTCATGTATCAGCATATGCATGCTTAAAAATAGTGGTGGGGGTGCTTTAACTAAAGTTTGTTGAATGGGCTTTAATTAAAGTGCCCCCACCACTATATTTCAGCATAGGGATGCTGATCCATGAGACACTGGAATCTGCTGGAGCATGGTAATTACCACATTGGACCAGCCTTGCTGCTCATGTATAAATGCTCGAAGTGACCATGAAACCAGACAGAAGCTCTTTTCTCAAACTACATGAATTCTTTGATATACAGAAAGCTAACCTCCCGTGTGACTTCATAGGAAAGAAAAGTGTGGCAAACATCTTCAAATAATGAGGCTCCTCTTCTTCCTTTCATCTACAAAAGAGGCCAAGGATCTTGGGCTAGGTTCTAAGAGGTGTTAATAACCTGTAAGTTCTCTGTGGTCAGAGATTTGCAAAAGTCAAGGGCTCTGTAATTTTTTTTTGTATTATAGAGGTCACATATCATGACTGCCATAGGAGTCATCATCAGGGATTAAATATGGGAACTGGGATATCTGGTACTAAAACCATGAATGTGTATCAGATAGCTAAAGGGGTAATTTCTGCTGAGTCGCTGAGAAGACTCAAATCCTCTGTAGGTCAGTTACAAGCTAGAAATGTATAGCAATATCCACAGAAGAATATTTACACCTGAATAATCCCAACATATATCTGCCTTCTTGCATTTTTCTCTCAAAAATTGCTGTTCTACTGCTGAGCTTACAATATTGGCCACTGTTTTGTTTTGCTTTCTTTTTTCTTTTTCCTCTTGAGCTTACATTTCAAACTGTTAAACTCAGTTTGTACTACACTTGTGGTACCAGTTTGTTTTAGCCCTATGACATTCATTTCATAGCAACTAGTACAACTCAAAAGGGCAATAGTGCAAGGAGACTGAAAACAGATTGAACATGAAGAACAAAACAAATTACACAAAATACATAGCATTGGGGGTGCTATAAAGGTTTTAGTGCTATTTGTGATTGAGTTAATGTTCCTATGGGTACTTCTGTGTTTATATTTTCTAAGTTGATACCACTCTAATTTGAGTTGATTGAGAAAAAGGGCTGAGATTTTCTATCACCTAAACATCATTTTAATAAAACATGTCTGTCCATTGATAGAAGCGCTGTGAAAAAGGAGGTATGAAAAGATAGAGGGGAAGAGATATCCCAACTAGTCCAACAAGTAATAGTGACAGGGGCAAGCTCAGGGCTGGGTCTCAACCTCAACCTGCCAACCTGTCTACATGGGATAGTCCTCCCAGTCTCCCCTGCCACACCTTCCCGGTTTAATAAACTGGTGTTCTAAATGGGAGGCTGCCCATTATAAAGCCCTGATGCCAGGGGGCACTATCCATGGCTTTATACCACCCATAAACTTTGGCCCATGCCTTACATATGACATCATAGGTTCTTAATGTTCTGGCTCCACACTGGGCCCCACAACATTCTCATCTGAGCCCCAACTAGATTCCTCCTAATCAGGCAACCTACTCCACCCTCACTCTGGGCTGTCAATTTTCCTGCACTCTTCTCCCTCTCAGCAGTGGCCTCCTGCCCTGGCCTTACCTTTAGGTCAGTAGGAACTCCAGGCCCCCTGGCACTGGGCATCCCTTGTGGTGGGCACCCCAGCCCTTTTGACCCTTCTGGTCCTGGCCCCAACACTGACCAGTCAAGGATGCCTCAAGTCAGGCTCCTGACCCCCTAGCCCACTCTGTCTTATATGGGTCCACCTTCTTGGGCCATACTGTGGGGTTACCCACCCAGTTGTGGGGGCTGGGGTTTTAAGGTGCCCCTCCTCACCTTTCACTAGGGAGGTAACTGGCCTGGTTTTTCTGGGGCACTTTCCTGCTATGGACAGCCTTACCACACCACCCTTCCCCGGAAGGGTGCAGTTTCAGATCAGGACCAGGACCAGGACCAGAAGCATCCTGCCATCCCCATAACTCCTGCCCTTACCTCTAAGCTGTTCCAGGAACAACTCAGCCAAGTGATGTTACATCCTCAGCGACTGGCAACAAACTGCTGCCTCTGCCTGCCTTGCCTAAGTTTGAAAATGGCCATCTTAGTCAAGCACCTGTCAGCTGCCTGTTCCAGCACTTAAAGTGGCAGGCACCAAAGGTGTCATGCCACAGTAATATTTAATATTAACATTTCAAAGATGTTTTGCCATGGTTCCGTTGCAATAGTTTAAAAATCATTATATTTTAGGGAAAATATCAGATAACCACAACTTAGAATTCTGACACTGTACAACCTTATGTTACAACTGAAATATTATTTCATTCATTTGCAATTTGTTTTCCTAAACGTTTTCCCTAGTCAAATAGAAATCAACTTGAGATTCTGTTACTCACCAAGAAAATTGGAAAAAGCATTTCTTTTGTAACTGAGACTCGCATTTCAAAAAAGAGGTCTGATTTCCTAATGCAAACATTCATGTTCAGCTGTGTATGAAGACATTCATGTATACTTTTTCATGCATTTTATTCCATGTAAAATATGTAGGTATTGCATATCAAAAGTTGTGCGTCTTGATTAAATTCTGTACATGTAATTGTACATGATACTGTAAACTGATCTCAGGTCTCTGTTTAAAATATGCATCAAGGTTCTCACTTGAAACCTTTAATCTTATACTTCCACTATTGACAAGGGTATTTCAGGAATTGTAATTCCAAGTGCCTTATCTTCATCATAGAAGATTGTTGAGATACTTCTCAACTCGTAAAATCAGACTTTGATGACATGGAGATGGCTGCTAAATGATGATAATAATGATATATCAGAGCATTCTACCATGCAAATTTGTAACTAGTTCCTCCTAAAATGAATTCCTTTTCTACCTTCCAAGCACATTTTTATATTACCCTATTTTTCCTTGTGATTTAACTCTACCTGCTATGTTGCATTAAGTTGAAAAGAGCCTAGGAAAGTCAATAGAAGCAATCATCCATTACTGTCAAAAATATTGCAAATAGGTATTGGTAAACAGAATTTAGGACCAAATGCAAATTGATCTCTTAGTTGTATCCATGTAGATATCACATTAGATTGACCCTACAATGGCAACTTAAATAGACTTGAGTACTTAAGTTCCATATATCGGGGATGGCAAGAAATGGGTACCTCCAAAGGGCAGTTAGTTGATTGCTACTAGAGATATCTAGAACTACTCAATAGGAAACACTGAACACAGTGGTGTTTCTGGCTTCACCTCTTTGGCGCTTAGGTGTCTGAAGCACCTGAACGTTAGGTAATTCCTTCAATTTAGGATCCAAAACATCTAACTAATGACTATTGGTGACAATCATCATTTTCACTATAGCCTGTTAGAGAACTGCAGAAATAGGAGACCTAGATATTAAGCCCTTCTTAGCTGAACGGGATTCATATGTTTATGTATTACTTATGAGGAAAGTAGTCAGAGAAAGGGATCCAAACCTTGTTTAATGAGCTGAACCACTAAGCATGCAAGAGTCATAGGGTCAGAAGCAGAACAAACAACAAGGGGCCTGACTCAGTAGCCAAGAAGCTAATGGATGTAGTTGGCTGAGGTGACAACTGGTTCTGATCCCAGACTTTTTTCTATCTGTTAACAAATGACTTTTGAGCCTAAAATGCGTAAATAATCCTGGAACACTTCTGTAACCTGGTAGTTAGGGTACTCTCCTGAAAGGTAATATCTGTAAGTTTGAATCCCTTCAGGCTGAGGAGGACCTGTAACCCAGATTTCCCACTTTATGGGTGAGTTATCTGAATACTAGGTTAGTAAATAAAGATATGGAACAGCTCCCCACCCCACTACTCCCCTTCTCCCATATTTATGAGTGAAAGTGATTATGTCTATTATGCTTTTTCCTGAAAGCATAAAGTTATTGAGTATGCTGTAAATCATTTAATCAAATAAGGCATTTTGGGGGCCTTGGGCAGATTTTTGGGCATTTATACTGTGGAGAGCATTGGAAGGCCCTGCACAGAGTAGGGTTGAAGTACGAGTAGGCCTGAATGGCTGTGCATGTGAGGGGGCTGAGTAGGGCTGAAGCTGGAGTAAGCCTGAAGGACAGCCCAAGGGGTGCACTGAGTAGGGTTGACTGGGAGTAAACTTGAAGGACAGAGCAAGGGCCAGCCCCATGAGAAGTTGTGCCCAATGAGAGGCTTGGGGCAGATTCAAACCAGGGTTTGGCATAAGGCCAGACCACATATAGTAGAGGAATTTGAGCAAATCAAAGGGTCGGCATGGCAAGGCCAGTATGTGAGTAACAAAGCCTGATGGCCAAGGAGGAGCAGGGCAGTGGAGTGTGGCCCAGTAACAGGCAGTATGCCAGAGGCCCTGATGAGAGAGGGGTGGGGTGGAAGAGGCCTTCTGTGGCAGGGGAGGTGGTATGAATGTGTGTGTGCGTGAAGCCCAACTTTGGACTCAGTTTCCTCTGAGTCCAAAGTTACTAATAAAAGTTTAATCTTTACTAATAAACCTTTACTAATAAAAGTTAATCTGGATGCCATCTGAGAGGCATTGGCTGTGGTGTAGGGGAGATTGGAGCCTCAGCTAGCACCCCGCCTTGGCATTGGGCCAGTAATGGGCAGTCTTCTGCATGTACCATCTGTATATGGGAACATGAGAGTCATAGCAGGCAGGATCGGGTAGGTTGCCCTGCATAGACAGGTGGGTGGGCCAACATGAGACCTGGCCCTGATTGTCGCCACCTTTCATATACACATACATTTTAGTTCTCAGATGCACTGGAGTGCCACCACACAGGAATTGACATGCACCACGCTGCACAGCTTGCAGTTATATAAATGTCAAAGCATGCATCAGTATGGAGAAATGGGCAGCAGTATGCTTTTGAACTAAAGCACCTCCGAGATGTTTTAATTCAAAACTGTACCACTGCCATTTGCTTTGTGCTGATATGCATTTCTCCACTTATACTACTGCAAGTGCTGCAACACCCGTGCCTGTCGCTGAACTGCTTGTACATGTAAAACTGCCCTTAGTGACTAATCAATAAACACTCTAGATTGCAATAGAACTTAGGTTAGAATTAGACCAGACACCTACACTAAATGGATTACTTTGGAGCTGTCATGGTAAAGTTTATGGTTGTATGCTGACAACACAGAACAGCTGGAACTGACATGTGCATATGAGTGGAAAATTCCAGGGCTCACCCAGCATGTGCCCCCTGAATGACCTCAGGACCTGCCAGTCGTCACTGACCTACTTTCCTCACAGACGCATGCTCAGTAACAGCAGGAGCATGAGGTCATCGCTCCAGAAATTTCTTGAAGGAAAGCAGCCTGATTGGCTACGGGGCTGCTATAAAAGGTTGGTGAACCCCTCCCTCGGGGGGGAGAGACCCACTCAACTGACAGACAGAGGCTGAGACATCAGGAACTGTCTAGTCAGGAGAGATTACACCTGGAAGCAGAGGCTGCGACGGCAGGGACTGCTCTCCAGGAGGGCCTACCAGCCCACTGGTCTCCTCCCTTCTATATATACAGTTGTTACTTCCTCAATTTGATCTCATGATTACCAGATGGATTGAACTTTTGATTCTGACTACGATTCTGCTCAACTCATCTCAACTCAGTTACGATTTCATCTCGTCACACCAGGCTTCGATCTCGGCTTTGGTTACGACCATCTCTTTGTTGTCCATCTTGGACTGGAGTCACGACGTTATCAACGAGTTACAGTTTTGTTCTTGTTTAACCGTTACCCACATATGAGCTGTTGACCAGCCCTGGGACTAGTGAGTGGGCAGCCGCCCCTATCCTTCGGGATAGAATGCAAGGGCTCGCTCGTGAACCCCGTGGGCCAACAGACCCCTTCTGTTGTTCATTACTGTTTGTGTTTTTGTAACTGTAACTGAAGAAAGCAGCTCTGCCTACGCAACCAAAGCATAAGTGAATAAATCTTGTTTACTTTGAAACCATACGTGTGTCCCGTACCACTCAGACTCATCGCCGTGAATCCCACTTGTCCATGTTCCAATGCCACCCTCAACCCACCGTGACCTTGGGGTCGCTGTTCCCCGACAGGAGCATGAACAAAAGCCCAAAATTAGGCACCCAGGGAACTTCTCTGTGCAAAACATAAGTGTCAAATGAATGTAGGCACCTCATGAGATTTGTGTCCAAATAAATGTGATAACTGGAATTGCTTTTAGGAACTAAAGGCAAAATTAATTTTTCCTTTTTGCATTATTGCCACTATTCTATCCACATAAGTGCATTTATTGCCACTTATGACAGTCCCTTGAACTGGGGACATATAGATGTTCATGCATAGATGAGGAACACGACATATAGGCTGGGCATGTATGTACCTATGTACACCAGGTCATTTTGGTAGTGTACCAGCTTGTAAGTCACAGAAATGCAGTTGGCTAGAAACTCAAGACTAGCATATGATCAACTCATGAAAAGAGCCCTCCCTCATCTTAGCTGAAGTAAGTTAGGATACCTTGCTCAAGAAGCTGGACACCAAAGGTTCTTGGCTGGTGGTAGGACTCTCTTTCCCAGCAGCTCCTACCTGCCTCACTCTAGCCAATTTCCATAGAGACCCCAGGAGTGGCGGGGCTGTGGCAGTGCAGGGCCTGGATTTCGATAGAGATCAGCCCGAGCAGTGTTGGCAGGGTGCACATCTGGGTAGGGAACTGACATGGGACTGGGGCTGGGATTTTGGGTGGTGACAGTGTGGGTCAGAGCCAGGGAAGAGCTACAATCCGCTGCCTGCATGGCCATGCCTCAGCTGTAGCAGAGCTCCCTGCCCAACCACATGCCCTACCAGTGCTGCTTAGGCTAATCTCCATAGAAACCCTGGCTCCACACTGTCATGGCCTCGCTGTTCCTGGAACCTCCATAGAAGCCGTCCGGAGTGATGCAGGCAGGGGCTGATGGGAATCTGAGTCCCTCAGAAGCCTGATCTGGTCCGTGAGCCAAACTTTGCTTATCCTATCACTCAGTGGAGGTTTCAATCCACATCTTTCTGATTTCCTGGAATGTTACTCTAACCACCACACCACAGAGTAGGCATTATACCAGGTTCCCTTGTTGGTGCTCCATTTGAAGGTGGCCCCCTCAAGTTCCAGGTATGCTGAGCCAGAAGCGTAGCAAAGACTATATGGTTTAGTGATATGGCTGTTGGCTTGGGAGAGGGGAGCTGCAGTTCTAGTTTGTGGCCTGACTCTCTAAGAGGTAAAACATTCACCAATGTATGGCTTTGAATTTATTTTTGCCATTGACTATTAAATCCAAGGCATGGTGGCTTTACTTTAAAGATATGCCAGAGAGGATTTGGGGTAATACCTGACCTGGAGCATGATTAAATGCACAGAGCTGAAGTATCATGCAGTTACAACTTTGGGCTCTTTCTCCAAAAGGACAGGAGAGCCTATAACCTTGATCTTAGGTTTACTAAGTTAAGTACCCAAAACACTCAGCTACTGGGGACAAAGTGTTGAAATACTATGCCTTGTCACTTTGCTGAGATTTGCATGCAAGTATGCACACAAATTCTTCCCAGTGCATATCCCTACTGTGTTCAGGCTTTCACAAAAACAGCATAAAGCAAGAGCCAAAGCCAGTCAGGGTAGGTGTCTAGAAAATCACTGTTCAGCCACATTAATGGAAATAGATTTCCATTTGAGATGCATAAACCCCACATAAATACTTGTATAATCTCGAGCTGACCTCTGGATACTGCACTGTCCATACAATGAATTCCTTGAAAACAGATCATTGTGAAAGTAACTGAAGAGTTAAAATGTGTCCATAAAAACATGGGACTGCAACCTCTAAATTGCTTCTCAGCAGTTCGTTTTTCTGCTTCCACCAACCAAATCCCTCTGTGAGAGTTACTACTTGTGGAAGCTCTTTTTGGAGTGTTATTTTTCTGGAACTGCAACCAGAGCCATCTGGTGTGGTTCAGTCAGCAGAGGATACACATTAACAGTAATGTTCCCTTTGTCCTTTCTCCGGAGACCAAAATATTCTGTTCTCACTCAGTCTTCACAGCCCAGAGTCCCTTGCCCCCCTCCAGCTTTTATCTAATATCCAACCCTTCTGTTGGTAACACAGTTTTCCACATCATTGGTCTGACATACATCCTGTAATGAACTGACTTGGTGATTCTGAGCTTGGTTAAACAATATCAACTACCAAAACCTTCACTGAGCAATTGCTGTTATAGGGTAATATACTGTACTTAATGCCAGAAACAGAGAGACAATTTTCTGACTGATTTGAAAGGTTATGAGAGAGAAAAATCTAAAATTCTGGCACATCTGCACATTTCTTTACTTAATTGTTCATGTACAGTTTGACATCCACATGAATCTTTCAAGTACTATGCCTCAGTAAGCAGAGCCGGAGAAATCCTTTTCTTTCATTCACTTCCTTTTTAAGCAGAATAACACACTAGAGAGCTTTATGGAGGGAAATACTTTCTTTTGCAGTTTATGAGAGACTTTTTATCTCAGCAAATTAAATGTATTCTATAAGTACATAGTTCTATTTCTACTGTAAAACTATTGTTATTAAGATTTTCTCTATACACAGAATTATAATTCAGATGTTTATCTGTAGGAACACATTTCTGTATCTAGGACTGTGCTTCAAGCTTTCTATGTTGTGCTTATGTTTTCATATTAATATCTATCTATTACTCTGCTGCTTCAAAATGTTTAGATAAAAGTTGATTAAGGATACTGGCCTAAAAACTAGTTTCCAAACTGCCATAATCTTCAGTGAAAGTAAGCTTTGTGAGTTTTGCAACCTCTTGGGCCTATCTACATGTTCATTAATGTGCTGTAGTTACTGTGCATTAAATTTAGTACTTGTATAATCAAGTATTATATTAAAGCACAGTAACTGGAGTTATTGTACAGTAGTGCTTATGCACGCCTTTTTTAGTGAAGCTACTGTACTGTAGCCTAGTAATACTGTGCAGTAGCATATTAGCGCTGTTAGTGTTGTGACACGCTACTGTAGTATTATTAGGTTACTGAGCAGTTAGTGTCTCATGTAGACGTTCCCCTTAGGAAATTTTAGGGACCTTGTACATAAATGTGTAGAGGGAAAGGGAAGACTGTGCTAAAGGGAAGGCACAAAATGGATTCAGAAGGAAAAAGATCAAATTGCTTTGTTCCTTAATGAAATGTTTTAGTCAATTCATAGCATTTAAAGCCTGCTAAGGAATGCAATTATTAATTATAGCAGTGTAACAGGATTGTGTAGACTGCTGTAATTTATATCAAATCTATAATTGTTTTCATTTTCCTGCCTAGGATCTAATACTCATTTTTCATTACTTCAAAAAAAATGAAACCACTCTCTTTTTAGTCAGTGGCTTTCAACCTCTTTTGTTCCAGTAATCATATCATGAATTCAGTTTGTGTGAAAATTGAAGACAGTAGATGATTAAACATTTCCTGATACTTAGCTGTATACACTGTTATACCAACCAGGGATTGCTCTGTATGATGGAGAGTGAATGAAAACGTTGGGACAGAGCTGCATAGAGACATAAGCCCAAATCCTATTTCACCTCTAAAGCATTTATGTGTTATTTAGGTGCCTAACTATTTCATCCTGTTCAAGTCCCTGAAAAACACATTGACTTTTGCAATGCAGCATCATTTCAGCCTTGAGATAAGTCACAGAAAAGCAGGCAGGCGGAGGAGGACCCACCCACGATTGAATTCTGAATATTTTTTCAGGGGCTCAAGCAAAGTGGAATATCATTACACTCAGGTGCATAAGTGCCACTTAAGTGCTTTAGAGATGAAATAGGATTTGAGCCATAGATTTTATATCACCTGGTCATTACTCTGTATAATGTGAATCTCCAAGAAGCTCTGTAAGTCATTTTTATGAGGTGTAAAGTGGAAAAAATCTAGTAGTAGAATCTGGCTCAAATCCTGCCTAAGAATAACCCCTAAGCTAGGGTTGTCCAGCTTCTAGGTCCCAAGGGCCACAGTCCAGGGACTGCATGAGGCACAGGACACAGACCTGAAGGCCGCTTGTTACATTGGCATCCCAGGTCACCATCCCCCATCCCCATATGCATGGTGGGCACATGTACACATGCAAGTATGCACACTTGCAGCAGCTCAAATACCAGCAGCATAAATTTGTGCTGGGGGCACATCTAGACATGTGTGCATGTGCCTGTTGTGGCATCTCAAATCAGTTTGAGACACCACAAGAAGCACAGAGAGAACAAAAAATGTTATCTGTGCTGCATATTTGTAACATGGGCTCTAAATTTGATACCTGGATTTCCAGGTATCAAAAAAATAAACACCTGGGGGAAAAAAATGCACAGAGCATGTTCTGCAGCATGCCCTGAGGCAAGCCAGAGCTGGGTCCTCCATCTAGCCAGAGCATCTCTATGGTGTTCCTGCTGCCCTAGCATGCTGCCTCAGTGTGCAGATCCAACAGAAGTGGGGCAAGGCTGCGGTGTGACCCAACCCCAAATGCTGTCCCAGCTAATCAGTGACTGGGGATGTGGGGGGCTGTGTTGTTTCTGGGGAGGGTTGTGGGTGTGGGGTGTGTGAGTGGGTGGGTGTTTGAGGGTGTGTGGGTTGTGTGGGGAAGGTAGGCAGTGTGTGGAGTTGTGGGATGTGTGGGTGGGTGTGTGGGGAATGGTGGGGGGATGTGGGGTGCATGGGTGGGTGTGGGATTTGTGTGGAGTTTGAGAGGGGACCACCACATTCCCATCCCCTCCTACTCCTTGAGGCGCATGGCCCCTGGTGCTGCCAGGAGCAATCAACCATGCTGTGCCTGCTATAGTGCTGCACAGAGAATGATCCTGGCCCAAACTGACTCAACCCAGCCTGCCCCGCTAGTTTGCCTTTGGACAGGACAGGGATGGCTCCTGCCACCACCCATGGTTCTTGTCCAAAGGCACATGCTAGTGGAGCAGGCTAGACTGGGCCAGGTCAGGTCAAGCCAGGCCCATTCTCCATGAGGGTCAGGAGGTGATATGCAACTGTGGAGCCATGGCCCTGCTGCCTCGGCTGGCTGCTGTTGCCAGTGCTGTGGGATTTTCACTGAAGAGGGTGGATGAGGAGGTAGGCATGCAGTGCCCCCCTCTCAAACCCCACATCCCCCCACGCCACTCTCCCACAGCCCCCACACCCACTTACACACCCACACTACCCCCACATCCCCTGCACCCACCCACAGAGCCCACTCCCCCTCCTATAAACACATCTCCCACACCTAACCAAATACCCCATGCCCCACTCATCCCTCCCACCCACACACCCTGACACCCACCCACAATCCCCCACATCCACCTACACACTACACATCCCTTCACACCCCGCAACATCCTCTCACACCCATCCATACCCCTTCCTACCCCTCTACTACAAACCTCAAATGCCCTCATCACAGTGCACCCAGTTGCCAGACAGGATGAGACCTGCTGGCAGAAGTTGTGGCTGCAGGAGCAGCTGTTTTCACATCCTGGTTAGTGAAGGGGTCAGGGGGAACTCTTATTTTTCTATGATAAAGAAATCAAAAGCAAACATCACACTATATAGATATTTAGAATTTATTTGATGATGATGATACAAACACTGGTAGGCTTCCAAATTGCTTAAAAATTGTAAATATATCAATAAAACATTACATAAATAATCTCTCTCTCTCTCTTTCTCTCTAGATCTGCGAGGAGCTGGACAGGGTCAGTTTCTTCCAAGTGCTACAACTTGCTCTACACCAAAGTGCATGTTCAGGCATATGAGCCAAGGCAAAAATCCCCAACACAAATTTGTGCCATTCTTATTTGATGTAGGGCAAATTGTGCCTCTTGGGACAAGCTGATCCTGTCCAGTTCTTCCCAGATCTTCAGCCAAGGGAATCTAGAGGCTGCAGTATAAAAAGCTGCCCTGCTGAGCAGCTTGGGGACTTTCTAAGGCCCAGCCAGTTCGTATCTGGAGACACTAGTCCCTTATGCCAGCTGGACTGATGAAGCAGCCTTAACATAGAATGGCCCCTGCACCCTCTACCCACTGCAGCAATCTGGCAGTAGGGGCTGCTGCCTAGCTGTGACCTGATGCCATCTGTGACAGCATTGGCCCCCTTGGACTCGCAGCCCCATGGTGGTGCACTAGCCAGACCCAGACAGGGACCACATGGCCACTGGGGCTGGAGTATAGGAACTGCAACAGAGCCTCCTGCACCTCTGGTTGAGTTGCTAGTGGGCTGTAGCTACACAGTTGGATTTCATGGGGGACTGCTGTCATGTCTTCTGGTGCCCTCGCCCTGCTGTCTGGGCAGGTATCATGAAAAAGATGTGGTCGCTGTTGTGGCCCACTTTGAACTGCTGAAACATGTTCTCCTGGCCACAACTAGCCAGGAGGTCAGTCACATCATTTTCTCTCCAGCTAACTCCCTAGTTCTGGCCCTGGGCAGACTCCTCCGCTAAGGCAAGTGACCAGAATTAAGGATAATAAAAAGTCCTTTCTCAAATACATAGGAAGTAAGAAGAAGGCACTGGGTAACATGGGGCCCCTAGAGGATAGGCTTGGCAATCTGGTGATTGCAGCAAATGAAAAGATGACCTCTTTAACAAATTCTTTGCCTCCATATTCCTGAACAGGGACCAGGACATCTCCCCCACTAGAATTGTGGACAGACCCAGGGGAAGCACTGCCATAGGGTCAGGGATGACCTAGTTAGGGAACTTTTGGAGGGGCTGGATGTTTTTAAATCAGTAGGTCCAGATGCTCTTCACCCAAGGGTGTTGAGGGAAATGGCAGGGGTCATAGCAGGGCCCCTGGCATGGCTCTATGAGCACTTGTGGGGCACTGGCAAGGTACCAGAGGATTGGAAAATGGCCAATGTCCCCATTTACAAGAAGGGGAGAAAGGAGGACCCCGGCAATTATAGGCCAGTCAGTCTTACCTCAGTCCTTTGGAAGACCTTTGAGAAAATTATCAAGGAGCACATCTGCAAGGGCTGAGCAGGGGAAGTAACGCTCAGGGGCAACCAATGTGGGTTCATTAAGGGCAGGTACCTCCTGGCTAACCTGGTTTCTTTTAATGATCATGTCACAAAGTCCCTGGATGAGGGTGGCAGGGTGCATGTCATCTTCCTGGACTTTAAGATGGCCTTTGACATGGTTTCCTGCCACATTCTCTTAAAAAAAATTAGGCGACTAGCACTGACGCTTACACAGTCAGATGGGTGGCAAATTAGCTAGATGATTGCACCCAGACAGTGGTGGTGGCCAGGTATTTTCAACCTGGAGAGATGTGGGCAGTGGAGTCCTCAAGGGCTCAGTCCTGGGGTCTGTGCTGTTCAACATCTTTATCAGAGATCTAGATGTCGGATGCACATTGTCCAAATTCACTGACAACATTAAGATGTAGGGTGAGGTGAGCACGCAGAAGGGGAGGGACAGAATCCAGCTAGATCTAGACAAATTACAGAGGTAGGCGGATGAGAATAGGATGGAATTCAATGAAGAGAAGTTCAAGGTACTGCATCTAGGGAGAAGGAACCAGCCTGGTACTGGCTACGGGGGATGACCTAATCGGCGACCTAGTGATTGATGGGAAGTTGGGTGACAGTGACCACGAGCTGATCACCTTCACCATCCGCCGTAAAGCTGGCAAGTCAGTCAGCAACACAGAAGTCCTTGACTTCAGAAAAGCCGACTTTGACAAGCTCAAGAGGCTAGTCAGTCAGGCCCTCAGGGACCATGACCCCAGGGAGATAGGAGTTCAAGAAGAGTGGTTGCTTCTCAAGGAAGCGATCCTCAGTGCACAAGCTAAATCTATTCCAACACGGAGGAAAGGCAGCAAGAAGGCACAGCGGCCCCCCTGGCTCTCCAGAGACCTAGCAGACCTACTGTGGCTAAAAAGGAAAGCCTACAAAGGATGGAGGACAGGATCACCTCCAAGGAGGATTACTCTGCGCTGGTCCAGTCCTGCAGGGACCAAACCAGGAAAGCCAAGGCTGCAACTGAACTCCAACTAGCTTCAGGCATCAAGGACAACAAAAAGTCCTTTTTCAGATATGTGGGGAGCCGGAGAAAAAGCAAGGGCAATGTTGGACCCCTGCTAAACCAGATGGGGCAAGTAACAACTGACGCCCAGGAAAAAGCCAACCTATTAAATAGATACTTTGCGTCAGTCTTTCATCAGTCACACGGGATGCCCATGCCTGCTATGGGACAGGGAAATCTGGGTGAGGGGGATCCCCTACCCTCCATCAATGCTGACCTCGTGAAGGAACACCTTGAGAAGCTGGATACCTTCAAGTCAGCTGGCCCTGACAACCTGCACCCCAGGGTACTCAAGGAGCTGGCGAGCGTCATAGGCCAGCCCCTGGCACGGATCTTTGAAAACTCCTGGCGCTCTGGTGTAGTGCCCAAAGACTGGAAGAAGGCCAATGTGGTGCCGATCTTCAAAAAAGGGAGGAGAGTGGATCCGGCTAACTACAGGCCCATTAGCCTGACTTCTATCCTGGGGAAGATCTTAGAAAAGTTTATTAAGGAGGCCATCCTTGAGGGACTGGCCCAGGCTAACATTCTAAGGGACAGCCAGCATGGGTTTGTTGCGGGTAGGTCTTGTTTGACCAATCTCATTTCCTTCTATGACCAGGTGACCTATCACCTGGACAAGGGAGAAGAGATTGATGTCATATATCTTGACTTCAAAAAAGCTTTTGATCTGGTATCCCATGATCACCTCTTGGCCAAACTGGCCGGTTGTGGCTTTGGCTCCACCACGATCCGCTGGCTGGGAAATTGGCTTCATGGTCGGACCCAGAGGGTTGTGATTGATGGCAGTCACTCATCGTGGTGCCCTGTGACCAGTGGGGTTCCTCAAGGCTGTGTCCTGGGACCCATACTGTTCAACATCTTCATTAACGATGTGGACATTGGAGTCAGGAGTGGACTGGCCAAGTTTGCCGATGACACCAAACTTTGGGGCAAAGCATCCACGCCAGAAGACAGGCGGGTGATCCAGGCTGACCTGGACAAGCTCAGCAAATGGGCAGACGAGAACCTCATGGTGTTTAACACCGAAAAATGCAAGGTTCTCCACCTTGGGAGGAAAAACCTGCAGCACCCTTATAGGCTCGGCAGTGCTACGTTGGTTAGCACTACAGAAGAAAAAGACTTCGGGGTCATCATTGACCACAAGATGAACATGAGCCTCCAATGCGATGCTGCGGCTAGTAAAGCCACCAAAATGCTGGCGTGCATCCATAGATGCTTCTCGAGCAAATCCCGGGACGTCATTCTCCCCTTGTACTCGGCCTTAGTGAGGCCGCAGCTGGAGTACTGCATCCAGTTTTGGGCTCCACAATTCAAAAAGGATGGGGAGAAGCTTGAGAGAGTCCAGAGGAGAGCCACGCGCATGATCAGAGATCAGGAAAACAGATCTTACGATGACAGGCTGAGAGACATGGGACTCTTTAGCCTGGAAAAGCATAGGCTCAGGGGTGATCTGATGGCCACCTATAAGTTTATCAGGGGTGACCACCAGGATCTGGGGGAACATCTGTTCAACAGAGTGCCCCATGGGATGACAAGGTCGAACGGTCACAAACTCCTGCAAGACCGTTTCAGGCTGGACATAAGGAAGAATTTCTTTACTGTCCGAGCCCCCAAGGTCTGAAACAGTCTGCCAGCGGAGGTGGTTCAAGCGCCTACATTGAAAACCTTCAAGAGTAAATTGGATACTTATCTTGCTGGGATCCTATGACCCCAGCTGACTTCCTGCCCTTTGGGCGGTGGGCTGGACTCGATGATCTCCCTAGGTCCCTTCCAGCCCTAATGTCTATGAAATCTATGAAACACACCTATAGGCTGGGGAACATCCTTCTTGTCAACATGGTGGCAGAAAGGGATCTAGTCATTGTTGAGTCCAGGATGAACATGAACTTCCAATGTGAGGAAGCAGTCAGTAAAGCTAACCACACCTTGTTGTGCATCTACAGATGCATCACAAGCAGGTCCAGGGAGGTGATCCTTCCCCTCTATGCGGCATTGGTCAGGCCACAGTTGGAGTACTGCATCCAGTTCTGGGCACCGCACTTTAAGAGGGATGTGGTTAGCATTGAGAGGGTCCAGAGAAGAGCCACTCACATGGTCAAGGGGCAGTGGGTCAGGCCCTATGAAGAGAGGCTAAAGGTTCTGAACCTATTCAGCCTCCACAAGAGAAGGCTGAGATGGGATCTGGTGCCCATTTACAAACTTACCAGGGGGCAACAGTGGGAATTGGGTGAGGCTCTGTCCCCCCAGGCACCACCCTGGGTTACTAGGAATAGTGGCCACAAACTGTTAAGTAGAAGGTTCAGGCTGAATATCAGGACACATTACTTTACAGTTAGGGCTGCCAGGCTCTGGAATCAGCTCCCAAGTGAGGTGGTACTCTCCTACCTTGGGGGTCTTCAAGAGGAGGCTGGACAGATATTTGGCTGGGGTGATATGACCACAGCACCTGTTCCTGCCCAGAGCAGGGGGTGAGACCTGATGATTTGTTTAGGTCCCTTCTGACCTTAAGCACTATGATACTATGATACTTGCCTCATCAGCAGAGTTCCTGGTATTCCCTGTTTAAAAATTGCAAATTTGGTGATAGAAAAACTCAAATTCTCTCATTAAAATACCCAAAATCTGTATTTTCCCATGATTATAATGAAATGTCACTATCTAGAGAGAGATCAGTTGGGCAATGTTTTAATATATATTTCCAATTTTAAAGCAATTTGGAATCCTATGAGTGCCCCTATCATAATAATAAAATGAATTCTAAATATCTATAAACGTTGTAATTTGCTTTTGTTTTTTTCTCATAGAAGAATCAGATTGTCCCCTGCCCCCTTCACTCACCAGCATGTGGCCCACAGCTCCATCAGTGCCACTCACTCTTGACCCGCAGCCCCTGCCTGCCCCAATAGCTCCCTTCCAGCAACAGCTCCATTCCAGCACCAGGGCCTGAGTCCAACTGCAGCTGTTCCACACACTACTTTGTGGCTCTGAGCAGTGTCATCCCTTACTGTTCTGCTCCCTGTGCCCAAACCACAGAAATCCCCATGCTGTTCTTGTGCAATGGTTTGTGGGTGTGAGGTTTATGGGTTGGGATGAGGAGTTTGTGGTGGTGGATCGTGGGTGTGGTATTTGTGTGTAGATTTTGGGGGGACAAACAATAAAAAAACCCCACTTACAAATGGAAAACTATTTGTAAATGAAAAACTATATACAAATTGGAGAAGTATGTACAAATGGAAAACAAATGGAGTTAGGGGGGCTTGGAGGGGGGGAGGCTAGTGGCGAGAGCCCCAGAGCAGGTGCCTAGCACCCCAGCCTCAAGATGTTCCCCTGTGTGTCTGCAGGCTATAGCAACCCCAGCAGGTGGTGGCCTCTTGAATGGCCGGGTCTTCAGATGAATACTGTGGGGGAGAGCAGTGGGGCCAGGGCCAGAAAGGTGGTGGTAGGTCCAGGGTAGGAGCTGGGCCAAGGGGTCTGGTAGGCAGGAGACACCCTAGGATCTCCTCCAAGACCCAGGCAGGGGCCTACTGTAGTGTGGCAGACAGAACCCAGAGGCTAGGGCTGTGAAAATTTCACTGGGTGTTTCATTTTGACACTGTTTTGATTCATTTCAAGCTCAAAACAATGACATTGAAATGAAATGAAAGGCTTTGAAACAGCCACAAAATGAAATGAGAGCAGTTGAAACATTTCGAACATTTCAAAACATTTCACATTTTGATGCTGGTCTTGCTTGCAGGGAAACAGAAAATAAGGAGAGGGAAGGGGAAGAGGGGGGAAGGACTGCTCTGATATTGACATGTGTAGCTGGCCAGTAACTGTTATCCTTTCCTGAGGTCCCTTCCAATCCCAGTGCTCTGTGGGAGGGAAGGAAAACCAGCTGCACCTTTACATACACACAGTCACAAGTTTTGCTTGTCAGCAGTTTGAGGTGTACTTTCCCAGAAACACCTACACCTATCTCCTTGAAACCTGGCAGACTTCATGGCCTCAGAAGGAGATACCATCCCTGTAATTTTCACTCGTCTGTACCTTCACACTTACAAGTGACACAAATTTTGCTGTCCAGATTTTGAAGCGCAGTTTACCAGCAACGCCAGCACCGATCTCCTTGAAACTTGTCAAGCTTCACAGCCTCAGGAAAGGCAACCATTCCTGCTGTTTACATCCAAATATGCCAAAAATGACAAAGTTATAGGCAGTTTTGTACTTCCCCATTATATCATAAGGGCAAAATGTCGAAACAGCATTGAAACAACGAAACAGTTTCAATGAAATGAAATGAAACAGCATTTCAAAATTATATGAAACTCAAAATGAAACACTGTTCTGCTAAAATGTCAAAACAAAACAGTATCACCATTTTGTACAGCCGTACCAGAAGCCCTGCAAGGCCATGGTGGGGGTCAGGCAATGGGGGGTATGGACACAGCCAGAAGGCCCAGGAAGGTGTCCAGGGCCTGGTGATCAGCATTCCCCTGCTGCCCAAGTATCTCTAGGCACCTCTGCTCCAGGATCTCCATTTAGACACAGTGGTCCCACTGTGCCCAGTCCCATGCCTCCACCCGGGTGACATCCTCCACATGCCAGGCCTGATCTCATGCCTTCCACTCTTCCACCACTGTCACCAGCAACTGCAGCAGGATGTTCCAGTTCAAGGTATGCTGCTCTCACATCCAGTACATGCAGACAGCTTCAGCAGTGGGTGGTGGTGACCCAGAGCCCACATTCCCACTGGGGCTGGTGAGCTCTCCCCCTTGTCCAGATGTTGGCCCTGCAGAGGCAAGATCCAGAAGCCTTTTGTGAGAGTTTGCAAAATTTCAGAGATAAGATGCTCTGCACTAAGGGCCATGCCTCAGATTAGGTGTTAGCTGTGCATGGGTGCTCAGGGACCATGGTACCAGCTGCTTAGGCCCAGGCCCAAACAGCTGCTTCTGGAGCCTCAAATCCCATCTTGCTCCCTAGGGACTGGCAGCCAGCTGGGTGCTGGCCGCAGACAGCCTGCCTCTCCCACCCCTTTCCCAGAGTGGGACAGGCCAGGCTGGTGGCAGCACCTGCGGCCACTGCTCCAGATCCCACTCCTCTCCTCTCCCTGCAGGCTAACTTCTGTGCCCCTACCCTCTCTTCAGGGGGCCTCTCTGGGGAGGCACTCCAGGGATGGCCCCTTCCCACACTGCTTCTGGGCTCCAAGCATGCCCCTGCTGGACATACCCTGGGTGGTGCATGATGAGCAGGGATCCTTGTTTTCTCCAATTTAAAAAAAAAAAACCCTAATTTTTGGTTTAAAAATGTAATCCAAAATCCACGTTTTTCCATGATTAAAATTAAATACCACTGATATATAGGTACATATATATAGGTATTTCATTTTAATCATGGAAAAATGTGGATTTGGGGTTACTTTTTTATCTGAAAATTGGGATTTTTTTTTTTTATCAGAGAAAACCAGGATCCCTGGTGATGAACTGTTTATGCGGAGGTGTGCCCAAGCCACTATGCCCTGCTGCTACTGGTCCTCCTGGTACCCTGAGCTTCAATGGCATAGGGGGCAAACCTGGGCTTCCCCACAACCTCCATTGCCACCTGGAGGGATACTTGTGGCAGCACTACACATCTTTGACCCCTGCTACTAAGGAGGTCTTCACCACTAGCATTGGGGAGTGAGAGACCCATGCCTGCTCAGCTGTGGGAACACAGGCTGCTCAATAAAGTTCTGAGCTGTGTCCCACCTGTCTGCATGCTGGTTGGGGTGGTGGGCAGGAACCTGGGCCCAAGGGAGTGCAGGCAGGCCAGGCAGGGCACAGGGGCTGGGGACAGGACCTGGGACAAGGGCAGGGATGAAAACTGAGAAGGCTTTCTCCCCAGTGCAAAGCTTATCATATGTCCAGGACTGGTGAGGCTGGTGGTTTGGCACAGGCTTCCCTATTAGCATGGGCAACTGTCTGTGCTGAGTTTCAGTGTCCTACAGTGTGCAGTGGGCTGGTGCCTGACCATGTCCCGCCCCAAGGAAGAACTGGCACTACTTGTGGCTGGTGGTGGCATGGACACCTGCACCTCTTGGCAGCATCTGGAGCTGCACTAAGGGTGAGGCAGCTTCTGGTCAAGGCTTCATGAGCTGCTAGTGCATGTGTCAGCTGGGGAGGAGGGTGTGGCAGAGCACTGAAGCCCCAAGGGCCCCTCCTCCAAAGGGCTCAGGGCAGGGGCTCGGGCAGGTCACCACTGCTGGTGCCATTCACAGGGGCATGACCTGGGTCCCAGGGTGACAAAATCTGAGTCAGCTCCTGCATAAAGGCCACGGCCTTGTAGGCATGACTGGACCAAAGATTGTGGTTTATCACAGCCATCCACTGTGCCCACAAGGCCTTGACTTTAATGTGACATGCCACACTGACTGGGACTGTCCTCGCTCCTGTATCCCATCTGACAGGACCTCATAGATGTGGGTGTTCGAGCACCCAACTGTGTGAGCTTCTCCTGCATGTCAGCACTGCCTCAAAGTGCCATGAGGTTGCCAAGTACCTCCCAAGACCATTTGGGGGCTTGGATGGCCAGTATAGGCATGCACATGCAGGTAAGGCAGGAGCTTAATGGGGAGGATGACGAGGATGATATTCTTTTCCTGTGCCAGCTCTTTGGGTCCCCATGTAGCCAGCCATGGACAGCACTGAGGAGTGCTCAACAGAGGGGCACATCCAGGGACTGGGAGCCACATATCAGACACACTCCACCACAGCACCAGCAAAGAAACACTGCTGCAGGTGAGCAGCAGCAGGGAACAGGTGCTGACTCTACTGCTAGAGATAGTGGGGTGGGATATCAGGGCTGGACAAGGGGTGCAGAAAGCTGAAGCCCTTTGCAACACTCATCTGTGGCTAGCAGCAGCTCTGGAGAGGAGACAGACCAGACAGAGGAAGCCTTTGGCCTGTCCATGGGGGCACACAAAACCTGCTGGTCTCCTGGATATAAGACAATCTCTCTCAGACTCCCTGGTGTGTGTTCCCCAAGCACACACCCTGTAGCTTGGGGCACCACCCTGCCCTGGAACAGGAGAAGCATCCAGCTTAAAGTCCTGGGTGTGGGCTCAGTCCGGCCCTCTAGTGGCTGGGCAGACCCAGCACTAAAGTTAGTGTCAGGTTGTGGCTACATGTGAATAGCTATGCATTAACTAATTGTAACTAAATTTGATACCCACATTGGCAGGTATCAAATTTAGTCATTATTAGCCATTTTTACTGCATAGTAATGATACCCATGTGTAGATGCATGCCCATACTGTGCAGTAAACTCGGCTAATGTGTATTATTGTGTCTCATGTAAATATGCCCTGTATATACATAAACATGCATATGATTGATATCCTAAGCAGTGAGATAGGTACTGAGGGAAAAGCCTCTTATGATCCATTATTTTCTTCTGCTTTAACATAACTGAGATAACCCTTGGAAAAAAAAAATATAAGAAAGGATTCAGATCAGGTGAGACCTCATTAGACCAACATCCTCATATAGAAAAAAGCAAAGCAAGTGACCAGCAAATTATCTTCTACAGGATCCAAGAACCATCATGGAGCTCAGCATTCTCCATCCTAAATGTAATGGTCTTTCAAACTTGACTTCTATAATACAAAAGCATGAGAGAACAGGAACCATTGCAATACATATTAAAAAAAGAAGAAAGAAGAAAATAAAAGAAAATGGGAGAGTGGGGGAGAAAAAGAAGAAGAAAAATCTTTTAAAATTGTTTATGGAAAAGGAGAAAGAATGACACACACTCATGGTAGCAAATGTACTCCTTGAAGGTGCTCAAGTAGCATGCTGATGAGCATAGTATAAAAACCTGAATAGGACACAGTAAAATACTATAATAACTGAACAACTAAAAGTAGAGCACATTACCAAATGTGAAGGAAGGGCATTTTAATTTTAGTGCATCACATGGAAAATAAGAAACAGAACCAACCTCCTTAGTGATGCATTGTATTATAATATAAAGAATGAATATAGATGTTAGGGAGGCTGTTTATGTGAATATGTGATGCAACATTTGACTAAACTCAGGAAACTATAAACTGGATATACTGGAAACTATATAGTGGGAAATAAACTCGATATGTCTACTGAAATAAAGTTGCATACAGATTGAAAAACCCTTAGAAAAAAGAAAACATATTGCTTCATTTTTAGTGGAATAAAAGAAAGAATTTGGTTGCTGATGTCTCAGTAAATTGGAATGCATGTAAATGAAATATATACTGCAAAGGATCTGCAGTCCACTACTATGCAGATAAGTGCCTTATCAGCCCTGATTAGCTGCCACTGTTAGGCTCCAGGGCTCAATGGAGCCAAGGGCCTGGATAGGCCTCTATGGCTAGGTGTGAAACATTATCATAGCTCCTAGCCTTGGGGGAGCATTGGAGTCAAAGACTCCCCTGAAGCTGGGAGCAGTAGTCAGCTGATTGGCGCTTTGAAGGTTCTCATAAGCTCCTGAGTTCGGGATTCCCAATCAGCGGATGCTTGGCCACACATGCAATTTAAGGCTCAATGGGAACCACCCACAAAGTTATTTCTGTACGAACTTGATGACTTGTTCTTTGTCTTATCACCAGTGACCCTGGTTTTCTCTGATAAAAAAATCCCCAGTTTTCAGGCTTAAAAAAGTAACCCAAAATCCACATTTTTTCTCTAATCAAAATGAAATACCTCTCTCTCTCTTTCTCTCTCTCTCTCTGTATATCTATATCTGTATATGGGAGCCTTTGAAATGCCAGTCAGCTGATTGCTGTACTCAGCTTTAGGGGAGCCTTTTATTCCAATCCACCCCCAAGGCTGGGAGCTATGATAAACTTTCACACCAGTCTCTCTCTCTGTGTATGTGTATGTATAAGTATATACAAAGAAAGGGGCGGGGGGTGCTGTTACATTTTAATCACAGAAAAATGTGCATTTGGAGTTACTTTTTTTAATCCAAAATTGGGGATTTTTTAACAGAGAAAACTAGGATCCCTGCTTATCACATCATTAATTTCATTAATGTGTGTCCAGGATACTACTTAAGACATGATTAGTGGTTAATTACATAAGAAGTGTAACTTCTGGAAGTTGTAGATACTTCTATTAAAAATAACCCAGATTTATCAAATAATTGAGTTAGAGTAGAACCTTAAGAAAAACAAATATGGCTGAAACTTGAAACATCGTTAATTCATTTAGACTTTTATATACTCTTCATGGAAAACCTTGCATTGTGCAGAAGCTGGGACAACCTGTGACTGGGGTGCATAAGTGACTCTGTGTTAAGCATAATAAATAGTTAGGTATAGTGATGGATGTGGTGAAGAAAAGTGGCACAGTGTCTGCAATATGGACTGTATACATTTAATATGTAACAGCCTTTCATTGATCTTGGCATATCATAAAAACAAAGAATACTATAGCAACCTCAACCTCAAAAAAGTCATCTTTTATACACAAAATTAAAAAAGTTATGCATTTTGGTACCATCTATACACACTCAATATGTGGTAAATGCCTTCTGGATTTTTTTGCTGAAGATGAAAATTCATTAAAAACCTTAATAACGAATGCCTTCACAACATAGGACAGATGTTTACATGCATGCTTCACTGCATTGTGAATAATGTGACAAATGCAATTGCCTTTCATGATACTGGATTGCTTGCTATGCAGAAATTTAAACACAGTGACGTTTCTCAAAACTTACAAAAGCTTTGTCTGCTTCATGGGTGATAACATTTGTTAACTTCACCCCATTGTGTCCCATCACTATCTACAGCTTTTACTAGTAGCAGCAGCTGCTGCACGAAGGTCTTTTTAGATTCCTAATATTTTGTTTACAGCATGAAGTCCCAAGACAAATACTGAACTAATTAGGAAGTTACTAGCATGTCCTGTTGGTGAAATTGTAAAACTCAAAATGATTCTTACATATTTGCTTATTCATAAGTGGAAATAATTTGTTCTACTGCATTTCCCCTTCATTGTTTCAGATTAATATCTTAAAAATTAATTTGCAGACTTGCATGGTATACTGTTAGGGAGAAGAAATGTCCTATTTCCCCTTTCCACAAAGAATGCTTGTCTTTATTTTTTTCTAACTTCCCTAACATACAGAGACATAGAACACACAAGTAGTACTAACAATAAATCAGTTTGAAAACAGGTGTTATAAGATTTAACTTAGAGGGCTTGGAAAGAAATGAAAGTTACAGATAGGGCAAAGTAAATGTATTGCTATATCTCGTCCGCTAGCTTTCTTCTGTTTGTTTTCCTTTAGATTACAAGCCTTCTGGGACAGGATATTCTCTAATCTATTATTTTTTTATCAAGCCCAGTATGTGGTTCCAATGGTAGTTGGGGCCTTTAAGTGTATTATGTCAGTAGTAGATGTAGTAATAGTAATAAATGCAAGTGACTACCTTGAGCTGTGGAAAATCACACAAAATAATGACATGATTAGTTAATCACTATAAAAGGAGGAGGAAATATTAAGGAATTTGATCTGGTAGAGATGGAGGCCCAGTACAGGAGTTACACTTATTGTGTGGTAAATATGCCATAACCAAACAGATGGTCATAGAATGCTATAAAAGTGGTAGATTCTGCTCTAAGATAACCCTGGATGTTCGTGGTATCAGAGTTCAGTGCTGTAGGTTAGACCACCATTGGAAACATCTGTAACCAATGCTATTGCTGCTCATTGTGCTATTCAATGAGCAACCCATTAGGCTTGCTAGCATCCCTCTCACCCCCCTCACCCTTCTCCCAAGGTGGTGATCTAACCTCAGACAGAGTTCATGTTATCCCCCCAAGAACTCGGCTGTCCCTAGCCATGAGCAGTCACTGACAAGAATCAGCAAAGCTCACTTCCAACCTCACCACCCCCTTATTCCCTCCAGAAATCAATGAGCCGGTGTCTGGTATTATCTCTCAGTGTGCACATTCCCAGCTTGAGATACAGCTATGATACCCCTGAGTGGCATCAGTGCTACCTCCCATGGGGACATTATTGTCCTCCTGGGCCAGAGTCATGGGGTAAGCTGCCAAACCCCCATCCCCTCCTTCCCCTCATTCCCTCCCCCCCGGCCATCATGAAGAGCCCTGCTTTAGGGACTATTTGCTGAAGGGACATGCCCAAAAGTCCCACAGGGGCAGGGGATTCTGGATGGTGGTGGGAGAATGATCCACAATGCACACTGATTGTGAGATGCTGGGGAGTGGGGAAGCCCCAGAACAGAAAAATGGTGGGGACCCCTGACCCATGGTCCAAGGATCCAGTAAGGCAAGCAATGGGGCCTGCTCCAGGGAATGTCACTGGGGGAAAGGAGGGAGACAAGGATGTCTGAGACCCACTGCTGGGGCTTGCATTGATTAACCCCACCTTCCATAGCCAACTTGCTACCCTTGCTCACTGGCAGTCACCAGCATAAGCTCAGGGCACCAAAAAGGTTCTAGGCTAGTCCTGAATGGGCATGAAAGTACTTAGATTACAATGACAGGGGGAAGGGACAAAGCCTACCTACCCACCAGGCCAGGCCACTCCAGGACTGGGTGCTGCTGCAGGGGAGTGGCACAGACTATGCAAGAATAGGCAGTCCCCTGGGCTTGAGTCCAAGTTTTGGAGCAGGCATCATTCCACCATTTTTCTTTATTATGCACACAACAAGTTTGGTAGCTGCAAAATTTGGCCTGAGAAACCAGTGTTCCCCGATGGCAGGCCCACTGCACATGCATGCAGTTTAAAAGGGCCCGCCAAACAGAGGAAAATAAAAAAAAAAAAGCTCAGTTAGGCTCTGGAGTGGTGAGAGATGCGCGGGTGAAGCCCGCTGTGCCCCCGCTCCCCCAAAGCCCCCCAGACACCCCCTCAGCAGCCGCAGAGCCCCCTGCCGACCCCCAGCACAGCCGGAGGTAAGCAGGCTCGTGGTGGGAAGGGGTTAACTCCTCACTCCCTGGGAGAAGGCCGCTGCCTGGAGCCGGTCCAGGTCAAGCCCCCGCCCAGGCCCCTACTTGGCCCAGCCCCCCAAGGAGTGAGAAGAGAAGGAGTGGGGTACTCACCGGTCCCCCTCCTGTAGGGCAGGGCCCCCCCAAATCCTGGACAGGGCTCCCCTGGCCTGAGAAACCAGCGTTCCCCGACGGCAGGCACACTGCGCATGCAAGCAGTTTAAAAGGGCCTGCCAAACGGGGGCGGGGGGGGGGGAAAGCTCAGTTAGGCTCCGGAGCGATGAGAGACGTGTGGGTGAAGCCCGCTGTGCCCCCGCTCCCCCGAAGCCCCCCAGACAGCCAGAGGTAAGCGGGCTCATGGTGGAAAGGGGTTAACTCCTCACTCCCTGGGAGGAGGCCACTGCCTGGAACCGGGCCGGGTCAAGCCCCTGCCCAGGACTCTACTTGGCCCAGCCCCCCAGGGAACCACGCGACCGGAGCCGCGCAAACAGGCTGCATAAACAGGCGCTCGAGTTAGCGCGGAGTTCGCGCAGGAGAGGGCGTGGGAGAGCATGAGACTCTGCCTGCGACCCCCACCAGAGTAGTCATCCCCAGCCGTAGCCAGCCTACCAGAGGCATGACACAGATGGGCACGCGCCGCACTCTGAGGGTCCCCTCAGGCTCTGAGGCCCCCCCATCGGGCACCGCAGAGACGGCCACCCAGACGGAGCCCATGGTTCCGGGCTCCACGCAGACGGAGTCCGTGGCTCTTTGCTGCGGGTGCTGCCTGTCCCTTTTTCAGGCTCTGGGGCCTGGGAGCATGGCCACCTCCCCTTGCGGGGTCTGCTCCTACTGAGGTCTCTGGCGTGCCAGCTGGAGGAGCTCCAGGCCACAGTCCAGAGACTGTGTGCCATCAGGGAGTGTGAGCAGGAGATAGACTCCTACTGCCAGGCCCTTCTCTCCCGGGAGCCGCAGGGTAGAGCACCGTCTCCCTCCACAACTAAGGAGGACTCTGGGACCTCCCGCTCTGCCCAGTCAGGGGCATGGACCAAGGTGGTCAAGGGCCCTAAGGCCCACCGCACCAAGGCCCCTCCCTCGCCGGAGCTTAGCAACAGGTTCGCACCTCTTGCAGCCCCAGCAGAGCCTGCCCAGTTGCCGGCTCCCGCAGGCAACCCAGGCTCAACCACAGCTACTGGCCCCGCTCTCCCCAAGTCAAAGCGAAAGGTGTTTGTTGTGGGAGACTCCATCCTGCGGGGCACTGAGGGGGCCATCTGCCACCCCGACCCCTTAGCCCAGGAAGTCTGCTGCTTCCCGAGGGCCCACATCCGAGACATTGCGGAGAGGATCCCGCAGCTCCTCCAGCCCACAGACCACTATCCCATGCTCCTTATTCATGTGGGCACCAATGACACGGCTTGGAGCACCCCCAGCCAAGTCATGAGGCGCTACAGGGATTTGGGAGCGGGGCTTAGGGGTCTGGGAGCTCAGGTGGTGTTTTCATTGATCCTCCCAGTCTCGGGCTATGGGCTGAGGAGGGAGAGGAGGATCCACGCAGTGAAGCAAAGACTGCGGAGCTGGTGTCATTGGGAAGGCTTTGGCTTCCATGACCACAGCCCGCTCTTTGGCCAGAGAGGCAGCGAGCTGCTGGGAAGAGATGGCCTTCACCTCTCTCCCCTGGGGAGGAGGCTCTTCTCAGCCAGGCTGGCTGACCTGCTCCACCGGGCTGTAAACTAAGCCCACTGGGGGATGGGGGCTACTGCCACTGCTGGCCCGCTGAGCAACCCTTGCAAAGCCAGCAGACCAAGGCACTTAAGGGAGCCCACCCCTGCCCCAGCCCTGGCACAATCTGTGGGCAAGGCAAGAGCCCCCAAGGGGACACTTGCTTGCCTGTACACTAATGCCAGAAGCCTGGGAAACAAGCAGGAGGAACTCGTCCTCCTGCTCAGTGCAACAAATTATGACATCATTGGGATAACAGAGACCTGGTGGGACTCCACCCATGACTGGACCATGGGTATAGAGGGCTACACCCTGTACAGGAGGCAGCGTGTTGACAAAAAGGGCGGGGGTGTAGCTCTCTATGTGAAGGAAAGCTACATGTCCCTGCAAGCTGATGTCGGTGACCAGCATGGACAGCTAGAGACCCTCTGGGTAAAAATTCATGGGGAATATGGCACAGGGGACACAACGGTGGGAGTCTACTACAGACCTCCCACTCAAAGTCCTGAGCTTGACGAGGAGTTCGCCCGGGAACTCACTGAGGCCGCTTGCTCTAGGACCTTGGTTGTCATGGGTGACTTCAATTACCCAGACATCTCGTGGGAAGTTCACTCAGCAAAATCCGAGCGGTCGCAAAGCTTTCTCTCATGCGTGGATGACCTCTACCTGACTCAAGAAGTCTATGGGCTAACGAGAGGCAAAGCGCTACTCGACCTGGTACTGGCTACAGGGGACGACATAATTGGCGACCTAGTGATCGATGGGAAGCTGGGTGACAGCGACCACGAGCTGATCACCTTCACCATCTGCCATAAAGTTGGCAAGTCAGTCAGCAACACAGAAGTCCTTGACTTCAGAAAAGATGACTTTGACAAGCTCAAGAGGCTTGTCGGTCAGGCCCTTAGGGACCATGACCCCAGGGAGATGGGAGTTGAAGAATAGTGGTTGCTTCTCAAGGAAGCGATCCTCAATGCACAAGCTTAATCTATTCCAACATGGAGGAAAGGCAGAAAGAAGGCACAGCAGCCCTCCTGACTCTCCAGGGACCTAGCGGACCTCCTGCGGCTAAAAAGGAAAGCCTACAAAGGATGGAAGACGGGATTCACCTCCAAGGAGGATTATTCTGCGCTGGTCCGGTCCTGCAGGGAGCAAACCAGGAAAGCCAAGGCTGCAACTGAACTCCAACTAGCTTCAAGCATCAAGGACAACAAAAAGTCCTTTTTCAGATATGTGGGGAGCCGGAGGAAAAGCAAGGACAATGTTGGACCCCTGCTAAACCAGATGGGGCAAGTGACGAACTGACGCCCAGGAAAAAGCCAACCTATTAAATAGGTACTTTGTGTCAGTCTTTCATCAGTCACATGGGACGCCCATGCCTGCTATGGGACAGGGAGATCCGGGTGATGGGGATCCCCTACCCTCCATCAATGCTGACCTCGTGAAGGAACACCATGAGAAGCTGGATACCTTCTAAGTCAGCCAGCCCTGACAATCTGCACCCCAGGGTACTCAAGGAGCTGGTGAGCGTCATAGCCCAGCCCCTGGCATGGATCTTTGAAAACTCCTGGCACTCTGGTGTAGTGCCTGCAGACTGGAAGAAGGCCAATGTGGTGCCGATCTTCAAGAAAGGGAGGAGAGTGGATCCGGCTAACTACAGGCCCATTAGCCTGACGTCTATTCTGGGGAAGATCTTAGAAAAGTTTATTAAGGAGGCCATCCTTGAGGGAGTGGCCTAGGCTAACATCCTAAGGGATAGCCAGCATGGGTTTGTTGCGGGTAGGTGTTGTTTGACCAATCTCATTTCCTTCTATGACCAGGTGACCTATCACCTGGACAAGGGAGAAGGGATTGATGTCATATATCTTGACTTCAGAAAAGCTTTAGATCTGGTATCCCATGATCACCTCTTAGCCAAACTGGCCAGTTGTGGTCTTGGCTCCACCATGATCCGCTGCCTGGGAAACTGGCTCCGTGGTCGGACCCAGAGGTTTGTAATCGATGGCAGTCACTCATCGTGGTGCCCTGTGACCAGTGGGGTCCCTCAAGGCTCTGTCCTTGGACCCATACTGTTCAACATCTTCATTAATGATGTGGACATTGGAGTCAGGAGTGGACTGGCCAAGTTCGCCGATGACACCAAACTTTGGGGCAAAGCATCCACACCAGAAGACAGGCGGGTGATCCAGGCTGACCTGGACAAGCTCAGCAAATGGGCAGACGAGAACCTCATGGTGTTTAACACCGAAAAATGCAAGGTTCTCCACCTTGGGAGGAAAAACCTGCAGCACCCTTATAGGCTCGGCAGTGCTACGTTGGATAGCTCTACAGAAGAAAGAGACTTGGGGGTCATCATTGACCACAAGATGAACCTGAGCCTGCAATACGATGCTGTGGCTAGTAAAGCGACCAAAACACTGCCTTGCATCCATAGATGCTTCTCGAGCAAATCCCAGGACGTCATTCTCCCCTTGTACTCGGCCTTGGTGAGGCCGCAGCTGGAGTACTGCATCCAGTTTTGGGCTCAACAATTCAAAAAGGATGTGGAGAAGCTTGAGAGAGTCCAGAGGAGAGCCACACACATGATCAGAGGTCAGGAAAACAGATCTTACGATGATAGGCTGAGAGACATGGGGCTCTTTAGCCTGCAAAAGGGTAGGCTCAGGGGTGATCTGATGGCCACCTATAAGTTTATCAGGTTGACCACCAGGATCTGGGGGAACGTTTGTTCACCAGAGCGCCCCAAGGGATGACGAGGTCGACCGGTCACAAACTCCTGCAAGACCGTTTCAGTCTGAACATGAGGAAGAATTTCTTTTCTATCCTAGCCCCCAAGGTCTGGAACAGTCTGCCAGCGGAGGTGGTTCAAGCGCCTACATTGAACACCTTCAAGAGTAAATTGGATACTTATCTTGCTGGGATCCTATGACCCCAGCTGACTTCCTGCCCTTTGGGCAGGGGGCTGGACTCGCTGATCTCCCGAGGTCCCTTCCAGCCCTAATGTCTATGAAATCTATGAAAATCTATGAAAAAAAAGATAGTTTTATGTGTATACAGTATCATTTCTTCTTAAAACAAATCACTATACTTAGATATACAAAGTGTTCTTGTAAAGAAAGTATGTGAATCGTCTAACTTTCTGTGATGAGGTAACACATTAAAATTAAAAATGGTAAACCTGAAAGAAAAAAAGTAAGAAAACTTACAATATAATAATGTCTATGAAATCTATGAAATTTAATTAAATGGAGGGGTGGCAGTTTTGCATATGGGATTCTCCCTGCCCCCTAAAGTTTTGTGTTCAGTAAGTTGATCTCCCACAGCCGTACCCCCTGCTGTCATAACTGCCCATTGCAGCGAGGGTCTTTTCCCCACTCTCTCCATGTTAACTAAGAAGGTTCCAAGTTCCAGAGCAGGCAACATTCCATCGTTTTTGTTTTAAAAACACAGTAAAAGTTGGGCATCTTCAACATCTGATTAAAATGATTTGTGCTGCATTCCTCTGCAGCCTTGGTGTGTTCCCCTGAGGGGCATTGGGGAATGGAAGAATAAGGGGGATGGTATGCAGGCAACCTGGGATGTGGACAGAAGTGTCTGTAATGTAAGGCCAGAGACGTCCAGGACACATCCACATACAAATAAAATCCAGGCATCTGGGACACACACACACACAAACCAGGCACCCAGGACACACTCATGCATGTACAGGCAACCCTCGCCATTTGTGGGGAATATATTCTTGTACCCCCCTGTGAATGGTGAAAAACATGAATAAGGCACTGCGTTCATGAACACAGTGCCCCCAGCGGCTGTGTGGTGGGGAGCACAGCTCCGGAGGCGATGGCAGGAGTGCAATGGCAGTGGCAGCAGCGTGGCAGCGGCAGCGTGGTCGTGGCAGCATAAGTCTGGTGGCAGCAAGCGTGGAGCTCCCAAGGAGCTCCTGTAGGTGTATAAAGTCTATTTAAAATGCGGGATCAGCATTCATGAATATGTGAAACCACGAATTCTGAACCTGTGATAACAAGGGTTTCCTGTACACACACATACACACACACGCAATCCAGGTGTCTAGCACACACACACTTGGCAGGCCTAAGGTATGGTGGTTGGGCGTACGTGGGATAGTTCTCTGGTGGCTTGTGGCCACGAGGGCTCATGCCATGACAAGCTACTGCCACCTCAAGTCTGGTGCATAGCCATGATCTCCCTGACAGCTACTCAGGGGTGGTTTAGCAGTTCTGCTCTGCTTGTGAGTCTTCAGCAGCCTGCTGAGCCCATGGGGCACACTGAGAGGTGTGCAAGAATCCCTGCTACGTGCTGGGCTTGGGCTGCATAGATCGGTTGCAAAATCCCGCACACCCACCTCACAAGGGCTAACGTGTGTTCTGCTTCCTCCTGACCTACAGAGATGCACATGAGTCAGAGCACTTCTACTTTGGGCTTCTTCAATGCTTGTACTTAGCCTGAGAGGTGATAACAGAGTGGAAATAAATACAATTCTAAATTGATTTTGATACCACAAGATGGAGTAAATTTTTGCCATCTTCCTCAGGAATTATGTGGGATTATAATTTTGAAGTAGAGATCATAAGGGACATCTCCCTTCCTTCTCACACAAATATAAATGCACTTGTCTTTTCTGGATATGAACCTTCCTCAGGACCTGAACTGTTCTTATTTTCTTCTTCCTTCTTTTCTCCATTTTCTTTCTCTTGCTGTATCCTCTCATTACACTGCATCATGAAATAATGTCAGGACCTGCAACACAGGAAAACAAAATTGATCAGTTCTCCCTCCAATCTTAATTTACTTGGTCACTGGTAACAAATGTGTGCAATCAGTACCTGAAGAAACCCAACAACAAAATGAAGCAAAAACATTTCAGAATGACTATTTTTGGTGAGTTTTTTGACTAATAGGAATTTCAAACTAAATCAAATGAATGGTTGGTATCCATTAAAAGCAAACTATCATATCTTATAGTATAAGTGTCTTCCTATTATATAACTTGGAGGTGAGGAAAAACAAAAAGGGAGATCGTGTAGAATATAGTAACATCCTGACTCTTCTTTTCCATCAAAATAAACAGGAATATCTTGTTACTTTTCTAGAGCATTCTTCATGAGAGAGAAGAATCTCTTGTTCATAGCCACTGTGAAATACAGCCTCTCATTCAATTATTCCCTGAAAATATAAGGTACAAACAAGCAAAGATTTATATCTTCCAAGTAAGATTTACCCTTACAGTAAAATGTGTATCCTATAACACTTCATGCAGATGGAAGCTCCTTTGCAAAGCAAGAGTTGCGTACTAATCTGCCAAATCAAGACAGCATGAAGTATATGTCAAGTACAGCAGTGCCACTTATTTTCCTTCACAATCTTGCAGATGCTCTCAAAGCCATCTCTGCAGGGAACTATATATCACTTCTCTGCAAGGAGACCAGGTATATATAGACAATACATATTTTTCTATATAAGGACTCTAGGCCAATTGATAAAGATGTGAATGCAAAAGCAAGCATACTTTTGTGTTTACATCATTACTTACTAAAATATGCAATTACTCTGCTGTAAGAAGATACCTTGAGACCTTTATGCACACATGCACATACAAAATATGATTTATGCATGAATGCTGATATATTTGTGAGTTAAGTTTGTGTGCCAATTTTTATGAGAATATTTCTATAAAACTATTTTGCCCAAGACTTTAAAAAATGTTTGGCATTCAACAACCCCCACTGAGAAGAATGGGTGTAGCAAAATGCTGAGTTTTTTATGAAAAAGTAACAGTTGATGTATAGTCAAGGTAATAGCAATATACTAGTTATCATGTTTCATAGACATTCGTAGACATTTGGACTGGAAGGGACCCTGGAGGATCATCGAGTCCAGCCTCCAAATGTTGATCCATTTATAATTTTGTAAACATGAAAAGTCACAGAAACGTTATATATTTTGATGTGACTGTAGAGAAAAATACATCTTTCTGGATTTCCTTATTCAATTTTAATAAAAGGAAAACATGCAGAACTAAAAAAAAAAGCAAGCACACATTAGTCTGTCATGACCTAGAAGTAGGTTTTAAAAATGGACTTAAGCTTCTTCATAAAGAAAATATGATTTTTAGAATATACACTTTCAAACAATTTATAAATGAGTGTTTTAAAATATTAACAATATTCTTATACATTTCTGTGGGAGGGGAGTCAACTGAGGAGGGTGGTTCTGAAATAAGTATTCATTTCTTTATGCACTGCTGTCTCCTGGCACTGGATGCAAGATGCATGAATAGCTGATGGGCTGTTTATGAGATTAGCTATGCTAAATTGTCTACACATAGACATTTGGGAGGGATTCCTTTAATGAGTAAAAAGAGAAACAGAAAAGAATAATGATCTGAGAAGATATTTTTACTGTTTTGAACATCTTGAATTGAATTACATTAGATATATAATACTAAATCCTATTTCAACCATTAGATGTCTAATACACAGATGCTGAGAATAGCATGGAGTTCTACTTTAGCCATATAGACACCATTCTGTTTTACCTATGTGTGACCATATACCATCCTGAATATCCAAAAACCTGCTGGTCAAAAAGTGGGTGGTTTCTGCTTCTTCTCTGTAGTGTTTTTTTAAGACCCGGTCTTAAGGGTAATATGATATTGTATTAAGGAGCAAATTCATTAATGGATTCTTAGGGTCTTGAACAGGGTGGAGAAGAATCATACTTCAAGGTCTAAGTGCATTTAGAGGCTATATAGAGGGAATAGAACCTGGCATATAGAGGAAAGATATTATTTGACTTTGCTTGCCCCAGTGTTACTTATTCATCCATATAAATGCCATTTTAGCATGTATACACAGTTAGAGATCATATTCTATATGCAGTGTGTATGTGCAAGTATCCATATGGCTACTGAATATGTGTAGTAAGCTGCAATCTGGCTAGGCAGATATATGTTTCCATATGTGCGTGTACCTGGATTAACATAACACTTAAAATACTATATTATCATGCCTAAAACTTCTCCTCCTTTCAAAAAACATGAAAAACAAAACCAACCTCTAAAAACCATAGTGTGCTTTATATGCTAGAAATGTAGTAAGTACAGTTTCTGCTAGTTATGGATGAAAGTGACAGTAAAATCTGCTTGTGACTCACAGGACAATAAGCATGCTCCACTCCCTAGTTACTGTTACTTAGTTAATAACTTCAAAGATTTTTTTTCTTTATTCTACCTTTCAAAAACAAGGTGTCCATTATATTTTCGGGCATGTTGTATACAAGAAAAATAAGGTAGTAGCCAAGCCAACCCTCCCTTCCTTCACTGCAGAAAAAAGAAAGAGGCTCCATGTTTTAACCCAATACCTCATTATTAGGGAACTGTATCAGGAAGTGGAAGACCTAGCTTCTAGGTTCCCTCACACAGGACAGGCTTGAACATTCTTCTTTATAATTTTCCAAGCACCGAACTCTAGCACCAGGTCTCAGGTTATGAACTGTCTTGTTTCTTTTTCCAGCCCTCCTTTTGTAGCTGAGCCACTGCAGCTTGTATTTAATAAAGCAAGAAGGGAAAGAAGCTTCTGTCCCATTGGAAGCAAGGTTCTAGGCTGGAAACCTGAGCCAGTCTCCTTTCCAGGGTACCAGCTGTCTCACTGAGCCACACATCCTCTTGGTTCTTCTCTTTTTTTACTGGAAAAGTGCCATTTGGGAATATGCCAGGGTCGGGCAATTATTTCAAGTAGACAGCCGCTTACTGAGTTTTGGCAAGCCACCAATGGCTGCATGACAGGCAGCCAAGGGCAAATAAATATTAATTTTCTAAATTTTTTAGGGGCCCTGCAGGCCAGAGAAAATGGCCTCACAGGCCACATCTGGCTAGTGGGCTGCATTTTGCCAACCCCTGGAATATATGGTACAATTGGATTCTGCCCATGGTTCTCCTAAGCTGTTCAAGTGCAGGGATGCAGTTCATGTTCTCCCAGAGATAAACACTCAGATCTCCAGTTCATTTCAATGGACAACGCAGATATGTCTGAAGACAAATTTTCAGTTACTCAGAAGTCACCTACCAATCATTCAGGATTGTTTTGTTCTCTCTCCAGACACAGCCACACATTCTGATTGTTATTTATTCTGGGTAAAGCTTCCCATCAGGCCACACCTGCACAGAAAAGTAGTATAATAAAGCTGTATGAACACTACCACTGCAAGCCTTGCCAAATATTGCCTTCTGGCCAGTGGGAGGGAGTTTCAAGCAGGAGGAGCATATTGTAAAGGAACCTGCTGTCTGTCCCTAGAGCTCTTTCCCAATATTTCTGTAGTACAAATTTCACAGCCACTACTAAACGTAAAGGCTCGTAAACCCTCTGCCACGGTAGTGTCCACATCCCTAAAGCAGTCAGTCTTCCTTTTGTCTGTTTTCCTTCCATCATCAATATGCTTTCTTTTTCAGATACCAGTAACCTGGCCTCAACAGAAAATTGGTTTCAATCTAACCTAGTAATTAGCAGGGATCCTAGTTTTCTCTGATTTAAAAAAATCCCCAATTTTCAGATTTAAATAAGTAACCCACAATCCACATTAAAATGAAATGCCATATACATGTATATATATATATTTATATATATATATATATATATATATGACATTTAATTTTAATCATGGAAAAATGTGGATTTTGCATTACTTTTTTAAATCCAAAATTGGGGATTCTTTTTTATCAGAGAAAACCAGGATTCCTGGTAATTAGGCTGGTGCTTTATGATATGGGAGGTCAAGGTGCAAATTTCCTGATGGCAAGTGAGCCTAGAGAGTAACCTAGAAAGGTTTTCCAGTCCTTGGCTGGTAACCTTTTAGCTACTGAGATAAAGATGGGTATGTGGAAGGGACACAAGTCTAATATTTGCTGTTGTGTTTTAGTTGTCTACAGTTTGGGTGGGTTATGCTGTACTCCTCTGCATCTAGGGTAGAAATGAATCACATCATAATATAAAGGGACTTAAGTGCTTCCAGTACAGCACTGAATCACTTGTGACCACGCACAGTTAAAATAAACTTAGTTACATAGGGCACAGCTTAGCCACATAAGGTATTAGCTGTGTATATGTGATTGAGGACATTACATAAAATGAAGCAGAATGTGACCTAGACACTGAAGAGTTGTGTGCTACTTTCACATCTTAGTGGTGAAAAGAAATGCTGCCCCTAGTGTTGAACTGCATTCAAAAGACAATTGGAAAGGAATAGGGCAGATCCCTCAGGTGGCATAGCGAATGATGATATATATTTTTATAAAAGTGTCAACACTTTTCCAGAACACACATTTAACAAACTTGATTTTACATTGCAGAATTAACAGCAAATGAATGGAGCTACAAAATCAATTCAGAGAGCAGAACAATTAATTTTGGGCCTGGAGGAGGCATGGCAAAAAGGAGAGCAGTGCACAATTGTATTAAAACTAGATTTCGAAGTGCTCAGTGACCATATCACACAGACAACTTGTGGCTTAATGCTGTGAGATGCTGAGCACTGCTGTTACCTAGACAGCATTCTTACCTTCCAGAAAAATCTGTTTCTTTGCTAAATTGATCTCTTGGAGATTACAATGTCATAAATATAGCATAGGACTGCTGAATTCCACCTCCTCTTGTACAGCCTGTCTGTTGGTTTATATTTGTGTGAAAATTTGGTAATCCTTTTCTCATTAAGTATTAACTAAGATTTGCAAACATACAATCTGGTAGTACTTAACTGCCCAAATCTAAAATCAATTGAAATTTTGCACCCAATACATTAGGCTCTTTTGAGGTATAATTTATATATGGTATATTTTGATTCAACTTAATTTTTCTGGTGTATAAAAGCCTGATTCTGAACTGATTGCTTTCATACTAATGTAGTTCTATTGATTTTAGATAATTTATTCCATATTGACATTTTGGCTGTGCACAGAAGTTCAAAAAGCTGGGGGAGAAATTGATCCAAGATAAGTGGTTTTCTCTAAGTGACCTAATTTAGATCGGGAGTGAACAGTATACATGTTTAGCCTTGTAGAGGGGTGGGGAAGGGGAGGAGTGGGGCACAGACAGACTAGGGTGGAGGAGGCCTACAGGTGGGGCATGCTTCTGTAAGCCTCTCAGCATGCTCTGAGCACTCCCTAGGCTTTGGAGACTGCCAAGTACAGCTGAACTTCCAGACCACCTCTGATTGGCTGCTAGGCATGAGCAAAAATGCCCCAAGCCCCCAGGGATCCTTCCTTGTGCTCCACCCAGAGGCTTCCAGAAGAGCCCCAGAGAAAGTGCTCTCCCTTTTTAATTGTACCTGCCTCTGTGTTGTGCCATGCCAGCACTCAGCCATAGTGTTCCACCACCAGCACCCAAGGGCAGAGGCCCATGACCTGAATGTGCCCTGCTTGTTCCCTTGTGTAGCACACATTGGAGTCTATGGGACATCATGTGAAGCCTTCTGGACATGATTCAGCAGCTGGTCACCACGGGATGCAGCTTCCTGCCCCCAAGCCATCATCCAGCCATCCCACACAAGGCCAGATACCATATACTGTGCCTGCCAAATATTCTGGACTGGGCCACCAACTCCCATGTGGTTGATGAAGATGCAATGGGCACTGGGTAGGAGAAGTTAGGATTTCTGGACATCTGGGAAGATGAAGAGTGGGTACAGACCTTCCACATCCACTGGGCCACCTTCACATCATTACCTTGGTGGCCCCCCACATCATGTGCCAGAACATTAGCATGCAACCACCCTTCACTCCAGAGAAGTGGGTTGCCATCTTGAAGCTGGCCACCCATAGCAGTCTTCGCTACATCACCAACCAGTTTGGCATGGGCAAATCCATGGCTGAAGAGGCCACCTGGGAGGTGTGTCTGGTCATTCAGAATGTTCTGGACAACTGCTTTATCTGCCTTATCAACCCACAGAAGGTGGTCGCTAGAGTCTGCCTCATGGACTTTTTCAACTGCTTGGGGTGATAGATGGCACCCACATCCCCATCCTCTGTCCACCCCAAGGCAGAGGATGGGGATGTGGGTGCCCAAGGCACCTGGGCATTCAACAACCTCAAGGGCTATTTTTTCATTGTCCTGAAGGGCATCTTTGACCATCAGTACTGATTCACCCACATCTTCATTGTCTGGGTGGGCAAGGTCAATGAGGCCCATTTCTTCCACAACTCCCCCATCCTCTAGATGATAGAAATGGGCACTATACTCCTGGGGCCCCCAGTTTCATCATCATCAGGGATCCTGGTTTTCTCTGATAAAAAGATCCCCAATTTTTGAATAAGAAAAAGTAACCCAAAATCCACATTTTTCCATAATCAAAATGAAACACCACTGTATAGATACCTATTTATTAGTCATGTTTCATTTTAATCATGAGAAAAAAAGGGGGGGATTTGGCTTACTTTTTTAAATCCAAAAATTGGGGAATTTTTTTTCTAAATCAGAGAAAACCAGGACCTCTGATCAACAACACTATATATAGTGGTGTTTCATTTTAATCACAGGAAAATGTGGATTTTGGGTTACTTTTTTAAATCTGAAAATTGAAGAATATTTTTTTATCAGAGAAAATCAGGATCCCTGCTGTTGATCAGAGGTCCTGGTTTTCTCTGATTTTTATATATATATATATATATATATATATAGAGAGAGAGAGAGAGAGAGAGAGTGGTGTTTCATTTTAATCACAGAAAAATGTGGATTTGCGGTTACTTTTTAAAATCTGAATATTGGAGTTTTTTTTTTTTATCAGAGAAAACCAGTATCCCTGGTTTATATATATGAAGTTATAATTATATTATATATAATTTCTATATATTAGATTAAAATAAAATACCATGATAGATAGATAGATAGATAGATAGATAGATAGATAGATAGATAGATAGGCAGGCATGTGGCACTGGACTAAACCAGATCTCTTGTGGACTTGGAAAATGTCAATTAGTTCGGATTCATATCCTTGGGAATGTAAAAGGGAGGGTTTCTTATCACCTTTCTGTCCCATTGTGGAATGATGTTCAACACTGGCTGTTCTGTTTTTAACAAATTATCTAAGCATCTTAACAAAAATATATATGCAACACCTGCTGCTTGAAGACACATGTACAATAAAAGACCTCACAAAGTACAAGAAATGAGTAAAAGCATATGCAATAAAATAGTCAAATGTGGTGTAGAGACATGAGAAGAACAGAATTATATCTATTATAGCAAAATAACATGTAATACATTTGGTTGCATCAATCCCTACTATTACTGTTTTAAGGTACAATTATGATATACTGTATGTGGATCATTTAATGTATGATTTCCTTATAATGTCTTCTTTCAGGCCTTGTGCTTTCTTTATTATAAATAATTTCTGGTTTAGTTAGATGTATGGATGGTTTCTTTACTTGCTGACCAAAGTAGTTGTCATATCTGCAAAGATTCTCAGTATGGTCTATCAGAAACAGAATTTGGGGCTTTCTGCTTAGCCGTGTTTTTGCAGCTTGTTCTAGGCCCCTTGAAATGGCCAAGACTGGCAACACAGCTGTTAGTTTTTACTTCTTTGCCTGCAGAAAAGAAATAAAGCAAATTTTCTGCTGCAAAAAGCTCAGAAAGTCCATAGCAGGTCAGAATACTTGAACACTATTAATTTCTATTTAAAATCTCTGGGCATCTACACACATGCTATGGGGTGTCGGAGAGGGGGATGGTACTTTAATTAGGGTGGCTCTGAGAGCAGCTCTAATTAAAGTGCTCACAGTGTCACATGTATTCAGCATCCCATGCTTCAAAACGGTGGTGGGGGCACTTTAACTAAAGCTCATAACAAATTTACCGCTGCCACTTTGAAGTGTGGGGATGCTGAATATACATGATGCAGAGGCTGCTGGAGTGCACTAATAAGCATACTCTAGCAGACTCACAGCTGACTCGATTAATTGAGTCTGCTCTAGCATGTGCTAATTTGCACACATCGGAGCAGAGGTCCATCACATCTATAGGTGCCCTCTGGGTTTATCTTGTGAAACACACCTGAGCACCTAACAGCGCTAACATTGAGTGGTACCTTGTAGCACCCTGCAAAGGATCTCAAGGCACACTCAAGAATCACTGTTTCTAAGTAAGAAGTGAGCTATTGCATTGTGTTCCTCTTACACCATTTTTAAAATATAACATTCTTTTTAACTATTTACTTGTTAATAAGGCAAATTTCACTGGTAGTGGTATATTGTTCTCAGGATTATCCCTAATGGACATATAGAAGTACAGTAGTGGCTATCCTGCAATCCTCTTGCACAATAGTAAATTTAATAAGAGATTTAACTTATTTTACTAGCAGCTCAGGCATTTCATTTGTTAGTGTTTTCAGAGCTCTTGGAAAAATACCATACTGTCCCAGTAACTTACTGCAATTTAAAATACCAATTTGTTAAAAGGGGATTTATTAACTGGTCTAATAATGGAATTACTCAAACTCATCATTAAACCTACAATAAAAATGTTCTGCCTTTACAGTATTTGCATGCCAAGCACAATGAGTTACTTATCTAAATTTCATGCTTATTACTTAAATAATTGATTAGGCATAATAACAAATCTGACTTGTGCTCTGTAAGTGAACATGAAATGTTCTTTCATTCTTGTACTTGTACAAGCCTTATAGCTAAAGTATTTGCTTTCCTAATTGTGTAGAAAAGGGTTAATATACATGCATATTTTTTGGCTTGGAAAAACAGATACAAATTTTTGTATCCTTGTCTCAAAAACCTATTATTAATGTTGTTATTGTTATTATTATTAATGTTGTTCTTGTTATTATTGTTGTTGTTATGTTGGCTTCCTAATACATTTTAGTTGAACTATCAATATCAACTTCATTGTTAATACTGCATTGATTATTGCACCAAATAAACTTTGTTATATAAAATGTCATATATGACATTTGTCATATGTATATTATAGTATTTCTGAATAGAAAAAAATATACTCATTAAGTATGTTTTATCCGTGCACATTCTTATGATGCTCGAACTTTATAAGAATTGGCTATACTTGCAGGTTAGAGTTTTTAATCTGGTTATTGTGAAAAAATTCATGAAATTAACATGAAGTTTGTTTCAAGTTTTCTATGTGTAGTGAGTACATGGAGATTCAGACTGAAGCATCTTTATCTAAAGGAAAACTGGAAAGGTTTAATTCAGTCACTCCATATGATTTCCTATTATTTAATAAAGTGACAGTAGTGTGATGAGGAAAGAGTGTACATTAATTTTGAGATTGAGACTGAGTTTGCTGTATTCTAAAACTGACCCTTTCACTGACCTGCCTGAACAAATCCTTTTCATTCTCATCAAATAGTCATTGAAGCAAGTAAACTTCTAAAACTTCAACAATGCAAGCTGTGCCAAAAGGAACCATTTGTTAAGATGCCTTTACAAATTCTTTTTTCCCCATGGCTCATTCTCTTTGCTTATATTGTTAAAGACCTCTCGTGAGGTCTACTCTGTATTTCTGGTTGATTAGTTCTCTGGTATGCAACTAACTATAAAAGAATGACCTACTGCTTTAAGATATAACTCTTGTGGGCCCTACTGGTAAACACTTATTGTTTAAAATATGAGTTTGCAAAGCAGGTCTTAAACACTTATTACTCATGAAGAATTAGGGAGATTAAAATTCCAGGAAGACATTGTACGTGTCTTGGATGAGTGTTCTGCTTTTGAAAATGGAAAGCAAACAATGGGTCACATCATTGTGCGGTATAGTATGACAAGACTTAATATAGCACAATATGTTATAAGCATACATAATTACAAAAAATATTTAGTATCTGTTTTAGTGCAAGTTAAAAGTTAATCAATATTTATAAAAGACTGCTGTCTGCAACACAGATTTAAAAGTATGTTCATGTCTAATGTCCATAGAGATGTATTATGTACTGTGAGTTCTTATAATTTATATTTTGTACATTTCTTTAATTAAAATAAACAGCAAAGAGAAAAATATATTAGCTTCTTTAATTTTCATTCTATCCAGGAGGAGCACTCACTAACTACTGAAACTTCCTTAGCCTGACAAAGGGTTTTTGAATCTGAAAGCTTGCTTAAATTTTTTTTTTTCCAACTATTTAAGTTGGTCTAATAAAAGATAGCAGATTCACCCAAAGAATCTTGTCTGCCTATATCCTTAGACCAACCTGGCTACAACCTACACCCATATTAGATTCACATCACTTTTGCCTATAACTGAATTCCAGCTGAGCTTTCAATAGGATATGTACTTTATTAGGGATCTGTATGATTACTAATAATATTTAAAAATATTACACATATTGTAACAGAATGCTCAGTTTATTCCAGGCAACATCATGGATAATTTTAGGCAATTGTTATGCATTTTGCCTATTCCCACAAAGTCAGCAGACATGTAATTTTTACTGCAGTTATTTATATCACTGCATACCTTTGGACTCTTTCTTTAAAACTTGATATGCAGTATAGAATGTCTTTTGATAGCAGTCCAATTACAATAAATCAAAAGTCTGACTTGTTTCATACCCCAGGTAGCATAAAAATTCTGTGACCTGAATGTCTACTGCATGGCCCTAATCCAAAGGCTGTTGAAAGCAATGGGTTCTGATTGATTGATTGATTGAAATGCATTTTGTCACAAAGACTTCCTGCATGCTATTCTGTTGGTAAGTGTTATAATTCAGCACTAATAGTAATAATAGAAATTTGCATGTGTCTGAATTCAATTGTAGCTTTCAGCCAGAGCACTGAAGGCTTTGCAAGGTCACGATGCCCCACAAGAAGCTGGAGAGGCTCTGTGCCTTCGGCAGGCATAATGATTCTTGAACATCTAAGAAAAACAGAAAACAATTATCTTTTTTGAAGCACAGATTATAAGATCCATTTTACTGTGAAACATTTGACCTGAAAAAAAATAATGTTAATGTATTTAAAAAATACATTGTTGAAATACCAATCAACATTGTTTCATTTTTATGACTGCATGCCCAATCTGTTATATTCAGGATATGTTTGAAAGCAAGCGTTTTTGATGTGATCCCCTAACAGCTCTTACAATATGGATTCATTCCAATCAGATTACAAAATGTCTTAGAGACATAAAGCATCATCATGTTGATGGTTCTTAGGCTTAAACCTGCAGAATACATATTTGACTAGATCCATATCTGTACAAATGGTTTTAATGAATAAATCTCTTTAACACATGCTATACTGTGTAAGCCATGTGAACATTTTCTTCATTTTAAAACTTAGGCATACATCAGCACAAATGGCTCCGTAAAACAAGCTCTAGTTGGAAATGGCAGAAATACTGCAAACTATGACTGATGTGAATTGGCAGAGCTGGGAAGTCTGCACTTTACCTGCCTACGCTCTGCATAGTTTCAGCTATGCTCATAAATTCTCTCATTAAAAAAAATAATATGGCCACAGTTCACCAGAAAATTATCTTTGTTCAGTATATACTAAGTATCCCGTTCTATGTCACCTATCCTCAGGTATATCAGCATGTTACACTGCCTGCATGCTTCTAACCTGGTGTCCAAGGCTGTGCTAGAGGCTTGAGGGTGAAGAGTTGGTTCAGACCCAGCCAAACTTACTTGGGTTACTTTCAAGGGAAGTGGTGCTTGCTCCTACCCTGGGCATCTTCAGAAGGAGGCTAGATAATCACCTAGCCAGGGTTGTTTGACCCCATTATACTTTCCTGCCCGTGGCAGGGGGCTGGACTTGTTGATCTGCTCAGGTCCCTTACAACCTTACCTACTATGAAAGTATGAAACTGTAGCAGGGCACTGGGATATGACTGTTCCTGCTTGCAGGTGCCAAAGGGTAGCTAATGAGGGACTCACCTGCATGGAAGAGACTCAGGCTTGAGTTTTAGAGCCCTGCGACTGCACTGGTCAGTGAGTCTTGCCCTGGTAGCTATAGAGTAAGGAGCCCCTGACAGTAGAACATTAGGATTCCTGAACTGACAGTGGCTTCTGAATGAGGCACTTTGCAATGCAGAGAACAAGGGAAGGTACCTGGAACAGAGAAGGGCTTCATTATATGGGTAGGTGGCCCCATTTTATGTTAAGCCTAGGGAAGGCTTGAGTGCCTGCCAGATGCTGGGTATTCATTATTTAGTTGTCCTTGTAGTTTAGCCTGGCGTCCTGCAAGGGCAGGTAAGGCTCACTTAGAGAACTAGTTGCCCAGCAGGGGCTGGGAGTACAAGGGCCTAATGTGTAGGGACCAGGGGATCCACGAGCCCCTGGCCTGGAAAGGTCTGGGAGTGTGATCAGCAGGGATCCTGGTTTTCTCTGATTAAAAAAAATCCTCAATTTTCAGATTTAAAAAAGTAACCCTATGTCCACATTTTTCCGTGATCAAAATTAAACACCATGGTATATCTATATGTCTATATATTAGTGGCATTTCATTTTGATCACAGAAAAATGTGGATATTGGGTTATTTTTTTGGTCTGAAAATTGGGGATTTTTTTTACTCAAAGAAAACCAGGATCACTGGTAATCACAGGGTCCAGGAACAAGCAGAGCTGAGAGAGAGTGGGACCCAAGAAGGTCCAAAGACAGGGGTAGTACCCGAGTGTGGGACCTAGAGTTTCAGGAGTCAGGGACTAATGGACAGTTGGACCAGAGGTTCCATGGGCCCAGGGACAGGGTGAGGGCTGGATGAGAGTACACAAACTCTTAGAGGGATGTGAATTTGATCACCAGTCCAGGACCCCAAAGAGAGTCTAGCCATGGACTGGACTGGTCATTTGGGAGCCCAGAGAAAGAGGGGCTGCACCAGGGATTCAGAAGCCCTGAGAAGGCTGAATATGGGACCATGGCAGTCTTAGGGCCAAAAGGGCCAAGGGTGTAAATTGAACTTTGTAGGTTGGTGGGATTGGGGGTTGCTGGCAGATTTGCAGGGGGATTGGTGGATTTTCCTGGGGTGTTTTTCTGTCCAGGGGTTGGTGAGGGATTAGTGGGCTAAGCATAGCCCAGTCAGGGGTGATGTGGTCAGAAAAGCACACCCCTAGGGTTAAAGACAGTTGCTAGACTTTCTTAGCCCCAGGGCTATGGTCCAAATTCATACAGGGATTTGATAGATTGGGTTAACCACTCTCAATCTCAATTAGTTCACCTCCATGGGTGAACTAACTTAGATTGCGCCCACCAATTCTTGCCGGACACCATTTAGATTGAACTAATCATAGTTATGCTGATCTGGAATGCCTGTAAATACCCTTAGAGTCACCAGTGATAGTTTGGATGGCACATGTACAGCTGTAAAAATATGTTTCTTTCTTCAGATCAAAAAAGGCATGAATAGAATTTCCAGTCTCTAAGTTTCAACAATTAGAGTCTGTAAAATTATTATGAACGGCTCAAAATCTTGTGGAAAAAAAATCAAGATCTGGGGAAAAAATGCTGGGACCAAGAAAGAAATGATGCGTATTTTACTGAGTTTTACCTGCATAATCTTTGTCATAAATTGTGTTTCAGTCTGTAGAAATTGAAGGGTACAATTCAGTACCACAAATCTGAGGTCAACCAAAATGAAAAATACTTTTTACGTAGTGTTCATTGCATGTCAAGGCATTAATCCCCATGGGATAAGCATAATTCTACATTTTTATTAGCGATGTAGAGCAAACGTTCCACAGTATTGTGGACTAATGTGATATATTGGCTCCAAATCAGTGAGAGAGAGAGAGAGAGAGAGAGATTTGAGAACGGAAAAGGGGGATGGCCTTAGATTAAACTACCCACTATCTTAGTTTAAATAATCTTCTGGGACTCTTCAGCTAGTTCACTCAAACTGACTCCAGTTCACATAAATAATATTATCAAATTCCTTAACTTCTCAATGCAGTTTGCCATTTTTATATATTGGTCCAAGGTCACATACACCTTAACAAATGTCTAAATTCAGTAAATTGATTCTGTCTGTAATGCTATCAACCTTTTTTCCCCACATTCAATATTTTGCATCATGAGAAAAGAACTAAATAAACAACACACAGTTCATCCTGCAGAATTCAAAAACAAATAAACCAGGTTCTTTGTAAGTCTAAATAGCCCATGATGCTTTTAAAGACTATGCACCTTCTATAAAGAGTATTACAAAAACATGTTTTTCTGCATATTTATTCATTCCAAAGAATGTCAGAAGTATACGTGCAGATGTCAGGAGCATTTTTTAATATATATATACAGTAGCCAAGATATTTTTGTCTGATTATTTGTAAGGGTACTAATATTTTTCTTTCAGGTTTACCATATTTAATTTTAATGTGTTACCTCATCACAGAAAGTTAGACGATTCACATACTTTCTTTACAAGAACACTTTGTATATCTAAGTATAGTGATTTGTTTTAAGAAGAAATCATACTGTATACACATAAAACTATCTTTTTTTCCATAGATTTTCATAGATTTCATAGACATTAGGACTGGAAGGGACCTCGGGAGATCATCGAATCCAGCCCCCTGCCCAAAGGGCAGGAAGTCAGCTGGGGTCATAGGATCCCAGCAAGATAAGCATCCAATTTACTCTTGAAGGTGTTCAATGTAGGCGCTTGAACCACCTCCGCTGGCAGACTGTTCCAGAACTTGGGGGCTCGGACAGTAAAGAAATTCTTCCTTATGTCCAGCCTGATCGGTCTTGCAGGAGTTTGTGACCGTTCGACCTCGTCATCCCATGGGGCACTCTGTTGAACAGATGTTCCCCCAGATCCTGGTGGTCACCCCTGATAAACTTATAGATGGCCATCAGATCACCCCTGAGCCTGCGCTTTTCCAGGCTAAAGAGTCCCATGGCTCTCAGCCTGTCATCGTAAGATCTGTTTTCCTGACCTCTGATCATGCGCGTGGCTCTCCTCTGGACTCTCTCAAGCTTCTCCCCATCTTTTTTGAATTGTGGAGCCCAAAACTGGACGCAGTACTCCAGCTGCGGCCTCACTAAGGCCGAGTACAAGGGGAGAATGACGTCCCGGGATTTGCTCGAGAAGCATCTATGGATGCACGCCAGCATTTTGGTTGCTTTACTAGCCGCAGCATCGCATTGGAGGCTCATGTTCATCTTGTGGTCAATGATGACCCCCAAGTCTCTTTTTTCTGTAGTGCTATCCAAAGTAGCACTGACGAGCCTATAAGGATGCTGCAGGTTTTTCCTCCCAAGGTGGAGAACCTTGCATTTTTCAGTGTTAAACACCATGAGGTTCTCGTCTGCCCATTTGCTGAGCTTGTCCAGGTCAGCCTGGATCATTCGCCTATCTTCTGGCATGGATGCTTTGCCTCAAAGTTTGGTGTCATCGGCGAACTTGGCCAGTACGCTTCTGACTCCAATGTCCACATCATTAATGAAGATGTTGAACAGGATGGGTCCAAGGACAGAGCCTTGAGGGACCCCACTGGTCACAGGGCACCATGATGAGTGACTGCCATCAATTACAACCCTCTGGGTCCGACCACGGAGCCAGTTTCCCAGCCAGCGGATCGTGGTGGAGCCAAGGCCACAACCGGCCAGTTTGGCCAAGAGGTGATCATGGGATAACAGATCAAAGGGTTTTTTGAAGTCAAGCTATATGACATCAATCTCTTCTCCCTTGTCCAGGTGATAGGTCACCTGGTCATAGAAGGAAATGAGATTGGTCAAACAAGACCTACCCGCAACAAATCCGTGCTGGCTATCCCTTAGGATGTTAGCCTGGGCCAGTCCCTCAAGGATGGCCTCCTTAATAAACTTTTCTAAGATCTTCCCCAGGATAGAAGTCAGGCTAATGGGCCTGTAGTTAGCCGGATCCACTCTCCTCCCTTTCTTGAAGATCGGCACCACATTGGCCTTCTTCCAGTCTGCAGGCACTACACCAGAGCGTCAGAAGTTTTCAAAGATCCGTGCCAGGGGCTGGGCTATGACGCTCGCCAGCTCTTTGAGTACCCTGGGGTGCAGATTGTCAGGGCTGGCTGACTTGAAGCTGTCCAGCTTCTCATGGTGTTCCTTCACGAGGTCAGCATTGATGGAGGGTAGGGGATCCCCCTCACCCGGATCTCCCTGTCCCATAGCAGGCATGGGCGTCCCACGGGACTGATGAAAGACTGACACAAAGTACCTATTTAATAGGTTGGCTTTTTCCTGGGCATCAGTTGTCAGTTGCCCCATCTGGTTTAGCAGGGGTCCAACATTGTCCTTGCTTTTCCTCCGGCTCCCCACATATTTGAAAACGGACTTTTTGTTGTCTTTGATGCTTGAAGCTAGTTGGAGTTCAGTTGCAGCCTTGGCTTTTCCTGGTTTGCTCTCTGCAGGACTGGACCAGTGCAGAATAATCCTCCTTGGAGGTGAATCCTATCCTCCATCCTTTGTAGGCTTTCCTTTTTAGCCGCAGGAGGTCCACTAGGTCCCTGGAGAGCCAGGAGAGCTGCTGTGCCTTCTTGCTGCCTTTCCTCAGTGTTGGAATAGATTTAGCTTGTGCATTGAGGATTGCTTCCTTGAGAAGCAACCACTCTTCTTGAACTCCCATCTTCCTGGGGTCACGGTCCCTGAGGGCCTGACCGACAAGCCTCTTGAGCTTGTCAAAGTCGGCTTTTCTGAAGTCAAGGACTTCTGTGTTGCTGACTGACTTGCCAGCTTTATGGCGGATGGTGAAGGTGATCAGCTCGTGGTTGCTGTCACCCAGCTTCCCATCGATCACTAGGTCACCTATTAGGTCGTCCCCCGTACCCGGTACCAGGTCGAGCAGCGCTTTGCCTCTCGTTGGCCCATAGACTTCTTGAGTCAGGTAGAGGTCATCCACGCACGAGAGAAAGCTTTGCGGCCACTTGGATTTTGCTGAGTGATCTTCCCAGGACAACCAAGGTCCTGGAGCAAGCGGCCTCGGTGAGTTCCCAGGCGAACTCCTGGTCAAGCTCAGGACTTTGAGTGGGAGGTCTGTAGTAGACTCCCACCGTTGTGTCCTCTGTGCCGTTTTTCCCACGAATTTTTACCCAGAGGGTCTCTAGCTGTCCGTGCCGGTTGCCAACATCAGCTTGCAGGGACATGTAGCTTTCCTTCACATAGAGAGCTACACTTTGGTGTAACAAGAAACATTGTAGAGTTTTGATTGGCAGTGGACATAAAGCATGATTCTGGCAAGGAATTAATGTTTTCTTTTATTCCACAGTATTGGCATTGGCAGGTTTCCACTGAAGTTGGCACAACAAGGCCTATCAGATAAATTAGTTGCCTTCTATGCCAGTTAATTAATTCCTGCCACTCAACACAAAGAAAAACGTGTTGTGTTTTCTTTCTATTCTCTCATGAACACACACAAAACACAAATTATCGGCGAAATTCTGCTCTTGGCGGCATTGGTGTAAAAATGAAGTAGTTCCATGTATGATGAAAAGCAAAACTGGGTTCAAGTGAAAACTAGAAAATATATCAAGTTTAAAAAAGTGTGCGTGTGCGTTTGTCAACGGAATACTTTTCTTTCCCCTCCCCTTTTCCTATTCTCCCCTATCCCTTAATCTGCCCTTTAGCATGTTTTATCTGTTTAGAATGTAAACTGCCCAGGACAGAGGCTGTTATTCATATTTGTACAGTGGTTAGCACACTAGGACCCTGATCATAGTCAGTCCCTAAGTACTGTCATAACAATAATACACTTTAAACTTGAGAAATTTAATTTTCTATCAGATTTATCCAATACACATAATAAATTATCCCTAGCTGAACTCCATGCTGCCATGCTGGAAAGTCAGTGGTACCCAAGGTAGTTTAATACCAGGTTAGATACCTCTACACTGCACAGTAGCCACTTTCATGATTGCATCATAGACATATATTTAGTCTGTTTCATCTAGTTATCAAATGCAATAATATATATCTTGTAACTGATTGTATTAAATAAAAGGAATTTACCTTTTCTGCTACCTTCAAGTTTTTGAGATGCCAATCTCATTTCTTTTCCCCCCATTAATTTGGACACACTGCAGTTAATAATACTCCATGCTTTCTACCTCTCCTACCAAACATCATGATTACCTCTCCATACTACTTCACAGTACTTCACATACAAATGTTTTGAAGCTGATTAAAATCAATGGCTTCTGTATCCACCAGATAGATAAATTATTTCTTTTGGGTTGTGGGATGCCATACATAGACCTCATATGGGGCAGGAAGAATTACGAAGCATCTACGGGCCAGACTCCACCCTGCCATATCTCAGGTTATGACAAGGCTGGGAAGAGATTTTAAAGAAATAAAATCCAGCACAGAGAGTGGCAGCCTTGAAAATAGACTCCTTGGCTGCATCTCCATGAGCATAAACATTGGTTGCCCCAGGACAACTGGCAGCAGGACACCGTGTGCCACTGCTAGTTGTCCATAGGGAATGCCTGTGCCATACATCCTCTGGTGTGCAGCAGGTTACTCCAGTTAGGGCCAACACTGAGCTGGCCCCAGCAGCCTTACCTGGGGTCCTACAGGCCTTCTGAGACTGAAGCAGTGGCGATCCTGTCACTCGGACAATGGCTGGCAGCTGGATCATAGCTCCGGATGGCCAGGCTCCAGTTTTGAGTGGTGCATGCCGCCCCCATGAAAGATGCATGCTGCACCCACATAGACTCCACTTCTTTTTTTCAGGTTTGTTCATCACCCCTGCTCTTACCCCGTGCTGCTCCCTTGTAGTGCAAAAATAGTTGAATGGGCAGCTGTGCTTATCTGGACATGGCCCTTGTCTGCAACCTTCCTAAGAGTCCTGATGAAAGACAAATTGTGTTGCCCATCCTCAGGCTAGATCCAATAAAAATGCCAGTGTATAATGAGTTTAGCTGGAGTAAAGTTCTAGGTGCCTATGCCTTACAGAAGAAACCAAAGTTCTGTGTTTTGGCGTTAAGATTCATAAGCTCCTACTATGGTGCATAGGGATATTTACAGCCTCCATAATGAGATTTAAAGAAACTGTACACCAGATGAGGAGCTTCCTAGAATTAGCAAGTCATTTAGGGCTCTGAATTCCTTCCTACCTCTACAGTTTAAGTTCTTAAGTCAGGAATGCAATTCACCTGGGATGCAGAGCCTGGAATCCTATGCTACCTAAAACTATTCTTTCAAAGAACTTAGCAACACTTACTATTTCCTTTAAAAAACTGGCTAGAGCAGATTGAATTTTATTAGTAGATGTTTAGGATTGTGAATCCAAAAAGATGACAAAAAAGCCAGTAGGGAAATACAAATTGCCCGAATGAGGGACTAACATTAGAGGGATGGGGGTGAGAAGGAGAATGCAACTAAGTTACAGAAAATAAAATGTTAGTCAACTAAGCCTGGGGGTGGGGGAAGGTGGGTAGGGGAAAAGGAGGAGGGGGTTTGCGACACAGAGAGAAAGGAGATAGATACACACAAACCCATAATATGGTCCGCAATGGTGGATGAAGTGGGTCGACAAAAGTGCCTCAGTCCATATAGAGCTTCAATGCTGGGCTCCTCTTTGGGAGGATCGGGGTGGTCCATTGCTGAAGATTCCTCTACAAGTGAAGTCCATGAGGTACAGAGGGGGTTTAGTCTGTCCCTTCTGGATTTGGTCCGGTGGCGGTCGGTTTGATGGGGTCAGAGTATTGGTGGTGGCCTGTGATGTGGCCCATGTAGATCTCATGGGACCAGTGGATCATGACAGACACCATGAGACAGTGCATCGGCTTGGCATAGTGACAGGAGATGCAGCAAGATGCAAGACACTCTCCTTCCTGGGGTCCCAGGCTTTAAGCATTCCCATGATGAGTGTGTTGACTGTCACATCATAGCCATGGCCCCTCAGGATGTCAGCCAGCGAAGCATATTTCTCCCACTTGCAAGCCCAGGCATCAGTGAATGCTTGGCACCGGTTCCTGAAGGGGGTGGTCACATCCACGATCACAATCTTCTTGGCCTCTTCATTCATGATCATGATGTTGGGGCTCATCTGGCTCTTACAGCCCAGCACAGTGCAGTTCATGGAGATCTGCCCCGCTGCGGCCTGGATGGCCCTAACCAAGAGGTCCTAGACAGCATTGGGGCAGAGATTCCAGGCTCTGGCATGTGCCCTTCAGCTGCACAGCACATGGGAGAGGGTCTCTGCCACATAGCTGCACCATCAGCACCTCCTGTCCCTGTGGCCAAAGTGGACGGCCTCGTTCAAAGGCAGGGAGTTGAGGTGGGCATGGTGGAGAAAGCACCAGTCTGCGAAGTATGTGAAGCTCCTGCTGGGAATGAAGTGGTTGCTGGGGTCCCACTTCAAGATGATGTTGAAGACCTGGCCCTGGTTTGGCTTGGCCCTCCAGTAGGTCACCGGCGTACTTGTTTCAGATGGCGCCCTTCAGGAACCGCTCCAGGAAGGTCCTCATGCAGGGTGTCATTGTGAAATGGTTGGCATGAGGGGCTGGTTGCAGGGAGACTCCCAGCTCCCAATGCTCCTTGGTCCATGTCCAGGCACAGCCGATGCACTTCCTGAGGTGGTGCATGGAATTGTGGGCTTGGCTCCACATTGAGGCAAAGTCCCTGCCATCTCTGCCAAACTCACCCTCCAGCAATCCACTAAGGAAGTTTGCCAAGTGACATCTGGTCAGTTGTCTCATGAACCTCTTGCCAGTGGTCTCCTCAAGGGTGCTGGTGGTGATGATACTTACCATTGGTCTGGGCAGGTCAGGAGGCAGAAGGCATAAGTGACCACCACGATGTCGCAGAGGTCTCCCATGTGGGGGAAGTTGGTGCCTCTCTGCCAGTAGGGGATATGCAGGATCTCATTGCTGGCCCTCGGCAGCAGGTGCAGCCACTTCTTCAGCAGCTGCTCGATCTCGCCGTCTGCCTTCTTGGGGGGGATGGTCTTGGGGAACGCCAAGCCTCTCAGAATGAACGCAACATGGGGGATGAGGAAGGTATTCACCGCATCTATCTTCCACCAGGGGGCCAGCAGGGATGAGTCCAACTTGTGGGTGTCCTGCACGATCCCATTGATGGCCTCTTCTGGCATCTGCTTGGCCTGGGGCTGGTGGCAGTAGGCTTCACTGTCGTGTAAGTGCCTCATCACCTGGCCCTCAATTGTGAGGGTGGAGTCCAGGATGGCACACTAGGCAACACTGAAGTGCAGGCCCATTCACCTGGCTAACTCAGATGTCACATCCAGCATCTGTTGCAGCTAAGCAGTGTTGTGGATGAGGAGAACAAGGTTATCAGCATAGGCCAGGATGCTCAACTTCTGGCCATACAGGTCAAGCCCGCTGGGTCTGCCTGCCATGTCTTGGAGAGGTTCCATAGCTAGGTTAAAGATGATGTGGCTGAGAGGGCAGCCCTATCTCACCCCTGACTAGATGAGTATATCTGCATTCTCTCCATCAGTGATGTGAACAGTTGTGGTACATCCATTGTAGAGCTCTTGCACCAGGTCGACAATGCCATCTGGTAGGCTGAGCTTGCGGAGGGTGCCAAAGATGAGGTGGTGGGGTATGGAGCCAAAGGCATTGGAGATGTCCAGCCACACCACTGTGCACTGCTTCCTGGTCCTCCGGGCATTGTCCAGGGCCATCTAGAGGGTGAAATTGTGTTCGTAGCAGCCCTCCATTGACATGAAGCTGTTCTGGATTTGGCTGATGGCCCCCCTGGTCACTGCCCAGTCAGTGATGCAGGCTGCCATGAAGCTGATGTACAGCTTGGTGACAGTGGAGCACAGGGAAATGGGTCTCTAGTTGCCCAGGTCAGTTAGGTCTCCCTTCTTGTGGATGAGGACTGTCATGGCCCTCTTTCAGGTGGTGGGTATGCGGCAGAACTCCCTGTACCTGTTGAAGAGAACAGACAGAATAAGGCAGCCCAGGTCACATTTTTTAAGGAGACTCTACATGATACTGTCTCTGCCAGGGACAGTGTCTATGGTCCTCTTGAGATGGGATTCCACTTCCTGCAGTGTGAAGGCATCCTCAAACCCCTCTGCTGGGATGATGGGGGTCAGCACTTTGATGATCACAGGGCATGGAGTGATGGCTTATGCTGGGGGGTTGAAAACCATGCTTAAATAATTAAAGAGAGTCTCCCCAGGAACCTGGCAGAAAGCTGAAGGTCCCACCAGGATGTATCTCACTGACTTGGGACAGTTGGCTCAGTACAGCTTCTGGATCTGGGATATTGTTTCTGGGTTATAGAGCTGGTGCCTGGGTCACCTCTGTGGCTGCAGTCTGTGGTCTTGTTGTGTGCCTGGTCTGCTGTTGCCCCCTGCCCCAGGGCTGGCTGGGCCAGGCAGGCACCGAGAGCTCCTCTGTAAGCCAGGCCACACACTTGAGCTGAGCCAAAAGGCGGTGTACCCTCATGGGGACAGCAGGAAGTGAGAGATGTTAGTTCTTGGGTCACAAACAGGTTTAGGTGTAATCTAGACACAGAGCTTCTCCAACTTGGGCAGCTCTAGGATTTCACAGGATCAACACAATAGGTGCCTTGGGAGCTGTAAAGTAAGTAGGGAGGTGCTTGGTCACCTAGCCCCATCCCCCCAAACCCTTCTCCATCCCTGTCCCCCCACCCCATACTTAAAAAAAAACAACCCCCCCAGCACTTACCAGCAGTTGAAGCTGCCATGTGGCTGACTGGGGCCCCACCTGCATAGTGTGGGGTAGGGTGACAGCCCCAGCCTGGGCCCTCCTGCCCTCCACTGTCATGTGCTGCCTGGGGGGCTCTGCTAGGAGGCCCAGGAGCACCCTCACCCCTGCTTCAAAGATAAGCAGAGGTGCTTTTTTTTCTGTTCTTTTTTTTGGGGGGGGTTAAGTGATGGTCCCTGGGGTTGTAGGGGTAGCCTTGGGAGCCTGGAGGTGCAAGTTGGGGTTTGGGGCTGGGTGGGGAAGCCATTGGGGGGGGGCTGAAGCAGCTGGTGGGTGATGGGGCCAGGTGGTGCAGCAGTTGGGGGGCTGGGATGGGGCATGTGGGCCTTGCAAGGGGGTCATACCCCCTTGCAGGGGCCATTTGGCCCCTGTTGGGGGGCCGTACCCCTTGTTAGAGTGCCAAACCCCCTGTTGTGGGTCTGAACCCCCCTGTTGGGGGGCTAAATCCCTTGTGTGGGGGCTGGACCCCTTGTGTAGACCCTGAATCCCCTGTTGGGGTGCTGTAGCCCTTTTGTGGGGGGCCAACCCCTTGTGTGGTGGCCATCGTCTTGTGGGAGGGCAGAAAAAATATGTATTCATGAATTCATGAAACCTGTATTTAGAGTTCACTTTATTATTATGATAAGAGACTTGCTTTAACACTGTAGATATATCAATAAAACATTGTCCAACTGATTGCTGTCTCTGTCTCTGTCTCTCTCTCTCTCTCTTTATAGTGGTCTTTTGTTTTACTTGTGGAGGAACATGGATTTGGGGGTATTTTAGAGAGTGATTTTGGGATTTTTTTTATCAGAGATTTTTCAGTTTTCCAATAGGGAACACCAAAATTCCTGGTAGGGAGGCCAGTGGCAGGACCCTGCCTGCTTAGAGATGGCACCTTGGACCCATCTGGCTGTGGCTGACCTCCTGGCCAAATGGGGCCAGGAGGACATGCTTTGACAGTTCAAAGCAGGCCAACACACCTGGAACAGCTTCTGGATGATATCTTCCCAGATGGCCAGGCAGGGGGCACAAATGGCAGTAGTGCCGCACAAAGCCCAACACTGCAAGTGCAGTCCACTGGCAGCTGGCCCAAAGGGGCAGATGCCTCTACTGGCTCTGCAGTCCCCACCTGAGTCTGGCAGGTGCACAGCAGGTCACAGCCAGGCAGCAGCACCCATTGCCAGACTGCTGCAGTGGGTAGAGGGGGCAGGGAAGTCTCATGGCTGCTTCAGCAGTCCAGCCGGCACAAGGGATAGTGTCCCCAGGTACCAATTGGCTGGGCCTCAGAAGCTCCTGAGAGCAAGTAGCCCTGAGCTACTCGTCAGGGTAGCTTTTTATACTGCTGGAACAGTACACGTGATCGCCCGGCTGAAGATCCAGGAGGAACCAGGCAGGGTTATTTTGCCCCAAGTGGCACAATTTGCTCTACAACAAAGTGAATGTCCAAGCACGTAGGCTGAGGCAAAAAGCCAAGGCTCAAATTTGCACCGCTTCTATTTGAGCTGCTGCAAGCACATGTGCTTGCATGTGTGGACGTGCCCATCATGGCATTTTGTTGCAACAAGATGGATGCTGCAGGCTAGGAAAAGTATTCCCCAGCTACCAGCAAAAATTTAGCAGTCCAAGGGAGAGGGAGGAGAGTTGCAAAAGGGACAGGGGGAAGACAGAGCTTGGGGATTGGTAAGGGAGGGGCTGTTTGCTACTCTGGGTGAGAAAACTGTGGTGCAGAGAGCTGGGGACACCTGAGGGAGGTCTGCCTTGGCAGATGGTCCTGGTACCAGGTAAAGGAGAAGCTGATTGCTCTTCCAGGCAGGAAAACTGGGGCACTGGGGGTTGGTGACAGGGGGAGAGAACACATGGGTAGGGAAACAAACAGATCCTCCTATACCTGGTCCCAGGGGTGTCTGCCAAGGCAGACTCCAGGTACCCCCAGTTCCCTGTGCTCCAGTTTTCCCACTCAGAGGAACAAACAGCTCCTACCCTACATATCCTCAAGTGCTCTCTTCCCCCTGCCCATTTGCAACCCCTCCCTACTTCCCTAGGCTGCTAGGCTTTTGCTGCTGGCTAGGGAATACTTTCCCTGGGCTGAGGCACAAAACTTCTGAGAGGCTAAGGAATCCTGAGCTGATTTAATCTGGAGAAGAGAAGACTGAGGTGGGATTTAATAATAGCCATCAACTGCCTGGTTCCAAAGAGGGTGGAACTAAACTAGACTTTTCTCAGTGGTGACAGATGAAGAACAAGGAGTAATGGTTTTAAGTAATAGCAAGGGAAGTTTAGGTTAGATATTAGAAAAAAATTTTCATGAGGACGGTAGTGAAGCACTGGAACAGGTTACCCGAGAGGTTGTGGAATCTTCATCCTTGGAGGTTTTTAAGACCTGGCTAGACAATCCTTGTTTAGGATGATCTAGTTGGGGATGGTCCTGCTTTGAGCATGTGGTTGTACTAGCTTTGAGCAGGGGATTGTGCTAGATCTCCTGAGATCCTTTCCAACCCTAATTTTGTATGATTTTTCAAATCTGCCTTAGAGACCTACTTAGTTTAATGGATCTATTCCTTAGTCTGTTTGGACTCCTATGCAAGATAATAATCAAAAATGCTTTGAGGCAGGTGAGTCACAGGCCTTTTGCCCAAGAAAGCTTGATTCAGAGTATAAAGGTTATCATGAGCTGGATAACCTATGACTGATAGAGCAGCACGAATCCGCACAGCTGTCAGATCCTCTGGATTGGTATGTCTCCAGAACTCAGGAGTTAAGTAATCTGTAACTCCTACCCTTCACCCCCTTTCCCCTGATGCTGATTTTAGTTGCCAACTACATGCTGCAATAATTTGCACAAAGATGGTTGTACAAAGTTAGGCAACTCTTAGAAGCCCATCAAATGAACACACGTAGATAGCTTATGAGCAGGGATCCTGGTTTTCTCTGATAAAATATCCACAATTTTCAGTTAAAAAAGTAACACCAAATGCACGTTTCCATGATTAACAGGAAACATCACATCATTCTGAAGAGCCCCTGAGTCTCTGGAGAGATGGAAGACCTGTCATTCAGTGTTCCTGACTTCTTCCAATTTTTAACATACTTCTTTTCACACCAGAGAACATCACTCTCATCTGTGTTACTGCTACACAACAATTTTTTTGTCTTCATCAGCAAGGGAAGCTGTGCTATCTATGTTGTTATGATTTGCAAGATGGGTCTGATGTGCAAAACAATACAGTGGCATGGACACATGCACGAATATCCCAGAAAAGCTTGTACTGCTGTTTACCTTGAAAGCCCAAGTGATTCAATATGTGTCCCTGAAGTATGAGTACTTTACCCCTGTAGACTGGGTTATGTTAAAGTTTTCCATAAATATGCTCCCAAAATGATGAGCATTGCTGCAGTGATGTGAATTAGGCCTGTGGGTTTTCCCCTCTACAAGTTATGATTAATATTTCCTTCTCCTTTTTTTGTAAGAAGAGAAGTAAACAAAGTTTCCTACAATAGGCCATGGCCCCACTACCCACAGGTTTCACTATGATAGCCTGTGGTAGGGAGAAGAAATAAACTACCACATTGAACTCATCAGGCACCAGAAAAATGGTGTGCACATTACATGCTTCTGTAGCTTTCTTTATTCACCTCCCTCATTCCTCTCATACCCATATATTTTACAGCACTTCCCTGTACAGGGTCCCTGGGAGAAGTGGGGATTGAGGGGAGAACTAAGGTTCAGGATGCTATAGGCTCCTCTCCCCTGAGTAAACTTGAGAATGAGAGAGGGAAGCACTCCTGTACCCCAGCAGTGTGCATGTTTTGCTGCTGTTGTAACATCCAAGCATTCTATCCAATACGATACAGATGCATTACTATAGGATATGGTAGGGTTCAATCTTATGAACACAGTGTCAGAATGTATTTTAATGTTGTCTGTCTTTTATTCAAATTAAAAGCTGGCTTAAGATGTCTTTTAATAATTGAACTCTCCCTTGGTAAGACAGGGAGGGAGATTCTTTTTCATTGTAATGAACAGAGATCCTAGCTTTCTCTGATTTAAAAAAAAAACAAGCCCCAATTTTTGGATTAAAAAAGGAACCCAACATCCACATTTTCCCATTATATATATATATAAAAATGAAACACCGCTATGATATAGGTATAGATCTCTCTCTCGATATCTATATCTATATCTAGATAGATCTTAGTGGTGTTTCATTTTAATCATGGAAAATGTGGGTGTTTTATTCCTTTTTTTTAAATCTAAAAATTGGAGATTTTTTTATCAGAGAAAATCAGGATCCCTGATAATGAATAGCATTTTTTTTTCCTCTCAACTCTCTCTGTGTGTTGGTGTTTATTGTGTAGACACGCAGGCTGTTTCATGTTCTGAGTCTGCTTCCCATTTTGTTTAGAACACTTCAGCATGGCCTCACCATCATGTGTTTTTAAATGACCTCCATGCATTTTAAAATGGGTGCAGGGGTGCTTTATCTAAACTTCATTGAATGAGCATCTCACAGCCATTTTTTAAACAGCCAGGGGCTTCATACATATGATGGTAAGGCATTTTAATTAGAGTGGCTTTCTGGGAACCCTTCAAATTAAAACACCTCTATCCCTCAGCACATGTATAGGCCGCCATGGTGTGCTTGTTTCCAGGCTTTTATCGCAACGTAAGTGTAGTGTGGTTACTTTGGAGAATTCTGGCTATATGACAGGAAAAGGGGTATAGGTATTGCTGCTGTCTTTTCTCATAAACCAGAATAGCTAAGGAGAGGTGTGGCACAGAGTATGGAGAATGTGACTTCTGTAGTTATTTTAGTTTTCCTTCCTAGTTCACCAACTGCTGTTTCCAATAGTCATAGGCTACTGATTCCTATGATTTCCAAACCTCCATGGAATGGGGCACCCTGGTCTCCACATATAGGACTTGGGGCGGGCGGGAAACCCGTTACAGGCCCCTCAGTAGCAGACATGAATGTTGGGGGGTATTAACAATGCTTATATCTTGATGCACAAGTAAATTCACCAGCCAAACCTCTTTTCTAATTCATTCAATAGTGGTTCACAACTTCTTTTTTTGGACTGATGCACTGTCAATCCACAACATTTCTTGCAGACCACTATAAATCTTTATCCACAGTCTTCTAATTACAAGGAAAGGAGGGTGGTATGAATCAGTGTCAGAACAATTTTCTTAGGATAACTTATTGTTTAAAGCACTTTTACCCTCCTGAAGCCTTTTTAAGGCTTTAACAACAACAACAAAAAATTCTTATATTCCTTGGAGAGGTAACAGGCTCTCAGGTGATTATTGGCAATCATAAGGTCATGCCTTCATCTCAAACATTTCATACCTTTATTTTTCAGTCAATAGATCCTTGCAAAAGTCTTTGCAGAATTCATTTTAAATTAGAGCTAGCCAACAAGTTCTTCTTTCATCACAAGTGTCAGAAGTTATTTTCAAGCAACTGTTCCACTCCAGAATCATCTACAGTCTGTGCTAATTTACCAGAGTATTGATGGAGCTCCTTTTTCAATGGGTTGGCTATTTTCTTTCCTATAACAAGAAGTTTAAAAAAAAAGTTTTTCATGTCACTTGTGCTATGCTTGCACTTTCTAGCATGGCTTTCTCTCATAATGAAGCCCTTTAACTGATGCTGAATGTTTAGTAAAATAGTTCTGGACCTTTCTGTTCTTGAATGTCAATTTAAAGCACAACCTGAGTGGTGAGTTGCCCCTCCTGATTCCTTTCTTCTCTTACTTTTCAACCTTTCTTCTGTTTTCAGTCACCCTGGGTTATTTCCATTAGCTTTGGAAACTTTGGTGCACAGTATCTGCTTCTAGTTTCTAAACTACAGTCCTTTGTAACCCCATGCCTACTTTATTTGGCTCATAGTTTCATAGTTAGTAGGGTAGGAAGGAACCTGAACAGATCATCAAGCCCGACCCCCTGCCATGGCAGGAAAGAGTACTGGGGTCAAATGACCCCAGCAAGCTGATTGTCTAGACTTGTATGAAAGACCCCCAGGGTAGGATCCAGCACCACTTCGCTTGGAAGTTGGTTCCAGATCCTAGCCACCCTGACAGTGAAGTAGCACCTCCTGATGTCTAATCTGAATTTACCCTCTGCCAGCTTGTGACCATTATTTCTAGTCCCTCCTGGTAGTGCTCAGGGAAACAGGAACTTCCCCAATGCCTGCTGGTCCCCTCTGACTGGTTTGTAACTGGCTACAAGATCCCCCCCTCAGCCTTCTCTTGTGGAGGCTGAACAGGTTCAGGTCCTGTAGCCTCTCCTCATAAGGCCTGCACTGCTTCCCCCTGACCATATGAGTGGCCCTCCTCTGGACCCTCTCCATGTTGTCCACATCCCTCTTGAAGTGCGGTGCCCAGAACTGGATGCAGTACTCCAGCTGTGGCCTGACCAGTGCTGCATAGAGGGGGAGCATCACCTCCCTGAACCTGCTTGAGATGCATCTGTGGATGCATGAAAAGATGCGGTTGGCCTTCCTGACTGCATCCCCACACTGCCAGCCCATGTTCATCATGGCATCAATGATGACTCCAAAATCCTTTTCTGCCTCTTCATTGATGGGAAGGGATTTCCCCAGCCTGTAGGTATGGTGCTGGTTCTTCCTTCCCAGGTGCATCACCATGCACTTGTCAGTGTTGAATCCCATCCTTTTCTCATCTGCCCTCCCCTGTAATCTGTTTAGGTCTGATTGTAGCCTATTCCTTCCTTCTAACATGCCCACATCCCCCGACATCTTAGTGTCATCAACAAATTTGAACAGAGTGCTTTTTACCCCCTCGTCCAAGTCACTGAAGATGTTGAACAGTACAGGCCCAAGGACTAAGCCCTGTGGAACCCCACTGCCCACATCCCTCCAAGTCGAAAAAAACCCATCCACTACCACTCTCTGGGTGCGGCCCTCCAGCCAGTTGGTGACCCATTTGACTGTGTATGTGTCGACACCACAGTCCCCCAGTTTCTTAATGAGAATGGGGTGAGAGACAGTGCCAAAGGCCTTCCGAAAGTCCAGAAAGACTATGTCCACTGCTACCCTGCATCTAAGGATTTGGTGACCTGGTCGTAAAAGGCCACCAGGTTGGTCTGACAGGACCTGCCTCTAATGAACCCATGTTGGTTGCCCCTAAGCATAATCTCCCCTGCTGGCCCCTCGTAGACATGTGCCAGGATAACTCTCTCAAAAAGCTTACCCAGGATTGAGGTAAGACTATAGTTCAGGCCTTATAGTACAGGCCTATAGTTCCCTGGGTCCTCCTTCCTCCCTTTTTTGAAGATGGGAACCACACTGGCCCTCTTCCAGTTCTCTGGCACCACACCAGAGCACCACGAGTGCTCATAAAGCCATGCCAGGTGTCCCACAATGACCTCAACTATTTCCCTCAGCACTCTCTGGGTGCAGATCATCTGGATCAGCTGATTTAAATACATCTAGTCCTTCCAGAAGTTCCCTGACTAGATCCTCCCTGACCCTTGGTCTAGGTGCACCTTCCCTTTGGGCTTGGAGGATCATCTCCTTAAGGAGCACCCACTCTTCTTGGACATCTGGTCCCCTCCCCTCCAGGACCTCGATGGTTCCCTGACTATTCTCCTTAGCTCATTGAAGTCCGCCCTCCTGAAATCTAGGGTTTCTGCCTTGCTGCAGGCCTTTGCCACCTTGCACTGGATGGTGAATTTGAGCAGGCAATGATCACTGTTGCTCAGGTGATTGAACACCCTCAGCCCCCTCACCAGGTCGTCACCCATGGCCAGCACCAGGTCCAACAAGGTGTCTCTCCTGATGGGGCTGTGCACCTCCTGGGTTACATGGAGGTCCTGCATTTTGGCTAGGAACCTATGTGAGCGGTCAGGCCTGGATGACTGGTCTTCTCAACAGATGTGTGGAAAGTTCAGGTCACTCATGATGACCACGTCTTTTGACTAACTACCTCCGTGAGCTGCCTTAAAAATTCCTGGTCTGGCTTTTCCCCTTGGTTGGGTGGTCTGTAGTAGATCCCCACTTTTAAGTCTCTTTCCCCTCGACTGCCTTGTATTCTAACCCAGAGCACTTCCGTGTGCCCCTTCTCTGACTCTGTGCTACCTGGTGAGGATGTGTATTCCTCCTTAATGTAAAGCACCATGCCCCCACCTTTCCTCCCTGTCCTATCCCTCCTGTACTATAGCCCTTGATATTCACTGACCAGTCATGTGTTGGGTCCCACCATGTTTCAGTGAGCCCCACTATGTCTGGGTTGGTGTCAGCTAGCAGGAGGGTAAGTTCCTCTTGCATGTTTCCCATACTACGAGCGTTTGTGTAGAGGCATTTGAGGCCTCCTGGGGATGCGTGCACTGGCCCCCTTCTTTCAGCATTGCCCTGGCCCCTGCTGCTTACCTGTGAATATGTTCCGCTCATTGGTCTAGGCTGGGCTGTATTTGTGGGTGTTGATTGGTTTGTCAGTCTAAGGCTTCCTCCACCCTTGTCTTCCCCTTCCCCCAACAAGCCCAGTTTAAAGCCCACTGAAGGAGATCTGCCAACCTTGAAGAAAAGACACGCTTACCTTTAGGGGAAAGGTGGAGCCAATCCCATCCGAGCATGTTTCTTGTCATGATGTGTGGGTCATTGTTGAGGAAGCCAAAGCCTGCCTCGAGACACCATTCCCAAAGTCACCAGTTGGTCTCTGTGATGCACATCTCATGCCATCTTCCATGTCTACTCAGTGGTAGAACAGAAGAGAATACCACCTGTGCACCTATCTCCTTCAGCACCCGCCCCCCCCAGAGCATGGTAGCCCACCGTCAGGTGATAAGGGCTTCTCCTGGCTGCATCATTGGTACCCACATGGATTAGGACCATGGGGTAGTAATCGGTGGGCTGGATCATGGCCTGGATCATCCCCGTCATGTCCTGAATCTCTGCTCTAGGTAGGCAGTAGATCTCGCGTATCAAGGGGTCCTGGTGACAGATGGGGCCCTCTGTACCTTTCAGGATGGAGTGGCCTATGACAATCCCTCGACGCTTTCTCCTCCGGGACTGCTTAGCTTCTTCAGCCTGTTCAGAGTGTGGAGAGTGTAGAGTTGCCTCTACTCCAGTTGCCTCCTCTCCCTCCTTCTCCTCCAGTGTTGCCAGGGCCTTGTACCTGTTCTCCAGCCAGACTGGAAGAACTGGTACTGCTGTGTTACAAGCAGCCCAGGTTCTGGAGGTGACCGTCTGCCACTCTGCAGTGGAGGGCACTTCCTGAGGTGCTTCTTCCTTGGGTGAGTGGCCCTGCAGGGAAAGAAAATAGCCATCAATTTCTTCCTCCACCTCCCTGATTCCCCTCAGCCTGCTAATCTCCTCCTGGAGCTCCCTCACCTGTGCCTCCAGGGCCCTAAGGCAGGTGCCTGCAGGACAGGTGTGGGTGTCCCCAACCCCTGCCCCCCTGGGCCTTGCTGGGCAACCCCCGCAGCCAAGGGGTGGGGGGAGGCCAGCTCCCCCATGGGCTCTATCTGGGTGGAGGCCTAAGACAAGCCCCGGGTAGGCTGCTGCCCCTGGGCAGGGGCCCTGGCAGCACTCTGTGTCAATACCATCATAGAAGTTGCTGCTTGTTTTTAGCTTAGTGCAGTGCCTTCGCCCCGCCCTAGTAGGAGTCTCCCTCCCAGCCTTTCCTGCTTGCTCGCCAGAGCAAATGCCAATGCAAACACTGGTTTGCGTGCTCTGTTCATGCGGCATGGCTTGGAAGCACAGCTCCCTACTGCCTCAGCTAAGAGGGATCTGGGGGCTTGCCCTCTGGATCCGGCTCAGCTGCATCTGGTCCTCTGCCCACTTGTCTTAGGGGGATCAGCTGCTGCTGCCCCCACTGCTGGCTCCACTGCTGCTGCATCTGCCTCTGCCTTGGGTCTGGTAAGGGGGCACACGTGCATGCGGGACATGTGTGCCTGGTTCCTTCCTCTCCCCGCTGCTCCTGGCTCCAGAGCAGGAGCAAACATCCTCCTATATAGTGCCATACCAAAATGTATTTATTTGCATTTAAGAGATGGTTGAAATATTCTGTTTGAAATATTTTTACATCCAAAAATGGCCTTTTTGACTGTGAATAAATTTGTTTTTTTTCTCCCCAAAGCAAACAAGCCAACAATGAAACTCTCCATCTAATTTTCCAATTCTCAAAACCAAAAATGAAGATTTTCTCTTATTTTTTCACCTCCTTTTCCTCCTAATATCCTACACTGCTACTTGCTCCAAGGATCAGACTGATGTTACCTCAAGATAGTTTCCTATCCCAACAAGCCTCAGTGGCATCACCCTTATCTTCAGTGAAGGATTTTCTGTCAACTCTAACCTGCCACCGCATTTTTGAGTCAAGAAGAAACTATTATGTTCCCCATTTAAAAGATAGCCTTGAATATCACTCACCCGTAAATCACTCTTTCCATAGGCAAGTAGTAAGGATACAAGCAGCAAAAGGATTTATTACAAGGAAGAAAAGAGTTCTACAGACACCACAGACCATAGACATGACACAGAAAATTAAAACAAATACCAATTCTTACCCTTCATCTGGCTAGCCCTAGCTTTCCATGAGATCAGCCTTCTTGCTGATTCTACTAGTCCTGGTAGCAAGAGGATTGATGTTCTAAAGCCTAACAAAAATCCTAACTTAGCTATACCTTAAAAAAAAGGTATAGCTAAGTTAGGATCAGGATCAACCCCTCCCCTCCCTTTCTCTCTCCTCCCTGCTCCCCACACATGAGCATTATTTAATGCTTATGAACAGGGATCCTGGTTTTCTCTGATAAAAAATATTCCCAATTTTTGGATTAAAAAAGGTAACCCAAAATCCACATTTTTTTCATGATCAAAATGAAACATCCCTATATATATGTACATCAAAAATATATAGAGTTACTTTTTTAAATCCAAAAAACCAGGATCCCTGATCATAACATAATCCATTCAGTGATAACAATAGTATAGATGGATACATCATAAAATGGGCTTTCTGAGATCATGCATACCTTATCAATAAAACACAAGAAAGCATTTATGATATGCCACAAACCCCTAAAAGAAAACAGGGTTCAGTACAGTGTATAACTGACCTGATAAGCTCATACCTTCCTTGTGATTTGCATAAATGGCAGAAGAGGACCGATGCATAGTTGGAAGCAGATCATAGAACTGTGTTACTATAGTGTACTAATAGGGAGGAAAACCCACACCTTTGGTGTTTCAACATACAGAGAATGTGCTATGAAACCTGAAAGGGATTGTGAAATAACATTGTGAAGGCAATTAGGAAAAACATAAGAAAAGACCTTATGAGCTAAAAAAGCTAGAATAGTTTAATGCTTTCACAGCAAGTGACCCTGAAGTAGCTTTCCAGAGAAAATGACTTTTTATACTGGCTGGACTACAAAGAAAGTTAAAGCAGCAGTTCATCCCCCATAATTGACCTTTATTCCAGGTCACATTCTGGTCCTTATAAAAAACTTAAGTGCTAGCACTTCCTCTTCTGAAACTGGCTTGCTGAAAAGTACTTTTACTGAAGGTTTGTACAAAATGTTTGACTTTAAACACTATCTATATAAAATCAGCCTTAGTTCAATTTCAATATATGTTAGTAAATCACTAGTGTGGCAGTTTGTGTTGCTGTCATTTAACTATCATATATTTTATTTTATAGGATGATACAAGATACACTGACTGGCTTATCCATTAAGTTATTTTTCTGCTAGTAAAGATGCACTTCAAGTTTGAGCCTTTTGGAATTTCACATGAGACAAAAGTATCTGTTGGGAGTCATATAGTAGCTTTACTTTCTCCCTTACTGGATAGGAATCAGCTGGACTCTATGGAACACATTTTTATGTGGTAGATTTCTTGGTTTCCTAGACTGCATTTTAGACGATCTGCTTAAATGGGTCAGGATTTCCACAAAACTATAACAATAAATAAATTCTCATAGCCTCTACATCATTTTTAACAAGTAGGCCCTTGGTATACATGCATGGCAGGAGGCATGGTTGTGCAATCCAGCATCAGATCCCATTAATCCTTATTTCTGATGTAGGGGGAGCCAGGGATCATGACCCTGAGCTCCCTCATGCCTGGGAAAATCCAGGCTCCCAGTGTGATAATACAAGGAATAAGTCATGAAGTTGAAACAAAAAATATGTGTAATAACTTTGTGGCTTGATTCTATCACACCATTAATTGAACATGTGGCCTGGCTCCTAGCAAGGCTTCCCCCGCCAAAAAAGTTGGAATCATTTGGTATTTTGGAACATTTTATGACCTTTGCTTATAAGAAGAAAAAGCTTTAAATTGATTTATACCATGATCCCAAAGTTCCTTTTGATTAATATACCCACTGATGTTGATTAATATGTTCAATAAATCTGTCAGTTGTGCTATCAGATGTCACTTTATATCAAGTAAAATGGATTCACATGCAAATATAAATTGATTGTTGCACTATATACTGTAATGTGGTCATTAAGTGAAAAAATCAGCACAAAAATGATAAAGTACAAATGAATAAGCAAAGACAATAAAGTAAGACTGATGGCTACTTATAATAGTGGCTGGCTCTACAAAAATGGTAATGAAATATAGTGTTCACTTATGTTGGTACTATAAATGATAGATTATCACCGGCTACAAGAATTGATTATCACAGGCCCCTATGCTTGTTTCTATATGGAATAATGAATGTGTGATTGCAACAACAGTAGGCATACCATGTTGACTATATCTTAGTTAATATGGAAAACATTATCAGGTAGGATGTGATAGTTTGAATTCCTGGTTTCTACCCCATAGAATCATAGAATCATGGAATCAATGAGTCAGAAGGGACCTAGACAGATCATCTAGTCTGATCCCTGCCATGGGCAGGAAGGAGCACTGGGGGTGGCAGGGGTCACAAGACCCCAGCCAGGTGCCTATCCAGTCTCCTCTTGAAGATTTCCAGGGAAGGTGAAAGCACTACCTGTCTGGGAAGTCTATTCCAGGCTCTGACCACCTTCACAGTGAAGTAGGTCTTCCTAATATCCAACCTAAACCTATCCTCCTTCAGCTTGTGGCCATTGTTCCTGGTGACTCCAAGGGGGGGCCTGGTGAACAGACTTTCCCTGAGTCCCTGCTGGTGGCCCCTGATAAGGTTGTAGGCAGCCACAAGATCCCCCCTCAGTCTCCTCTTGTGGAGACTGAAGAGATTCAGGTCTCTTAGCCTCTCCTCATAGGGCTGGCCACGGAGGCCCTCAACCATACGAGTGGCCCTCCTCTGGACCCTCTCTAGGTTCTCCACATCCTTCTTGAAGTGCGGCACCCAGAACTGGACACAGTATTCCAGTTGCAGCCTGACCAGCACCACATAGAAGGGGAGCAAGACCTCTCTGGACCTGTTAGTGATGCCTCTCTTGATGCATGACAGGGTGTGGTTGGCTCTGCCTATAGCTTCGTTGCATTGGCGACTCATATTCATCCTGGAGTTAATCATGACTCCAAGATCCGTCTCTGCCTCTGTGCTGCCGAGAGGGTCAGCCCCTAACGTATAATCATAATGCTGGTTCCCCCTCCCCAGGTGCAGCACTCTGCACTTGTCCTTGTTGAACTGCATCCTGTTCAGACCCACCCACTTCTGTAACCTATCCAGGTCTGCCTGGATGCGGTCCCTGCCTGCCAGTGTATGAGTAGATATCTGTGATATCTAAAACATAGACACTCTGGTTGATAACCCATGCTTAAGCTCATGCTTGCAGCTTCTGTACTTTTGTATGTAGAGCACATTGGCTCCTGTTGGCTTCCTGCTTAGTGTTCTGGACAAATGATGGAATACCTTCCCTGAGATCAAGGGTCTCCAATGGATCAGCCTGTATCCCACCTTAATTCCATGAGCCTCTGGGGACCTATCAACAAAGACACATATTTGCCATACTTCATTAGTTTTCCTGGCACTTGCCTCTTCTGTAATCGGAAGAAGATCTTGGTGCATCAGATGAAAACCCTTGTCTCTTCTGCAACCAGATGAAGACCTTCAGTGTGCCAATCTGCAGCCCCTGTATGGTCTCCTCAAGAGCTTCTAGCTGCACTTTTCCCACACCTCTTATTTTATGCCATACACATGCTACACATATTTCCACAAAGTCCTGGGCTTGGCCATTCTCTTCATCTACTATATTAGGAAAGAGGTGCTGGCTCAAGGGATTCCAGGCCACTGCATAGCTGTCTTCCTTTTCCTTACCCATTTAGATGTCCAGGCAGAGTACATTGGGCAACATCCACTGGCTCCTTAGAAAAGTTCAAAGGCATGTAGATGCTAGATAATGTTCTCTGCTTAGCATTCCCTCTTGGAACCTTAGTTATTAAACTTTGACCTAAATACCCATTCTTGTTTCTTTCATCCTTTGTCCCAGGTACTCAGTTTTTGTAGTTAGTAGCTTCCCTTTAACCATTAAGGGGTGCTTTTGGCTTCTTAGTGGGCTTTATAACAAATAGACTTGTTTAGTCTTCTGGCAGCTCAGGGTAACAATTCTGAGATGCCTAACTCTCCCCATGCACTATTTAGGAATCTAATATAGGGTTCTAGATCCCACCTTTCAGCCAAAAAACCTTTAAAAAAAACTTGCCAAAACTCTTGTGATATTTGATTTTTTTTTTCAGCCCCAGCTCCACAATTATGTGACTGTTTGAGACTTATTTTTCAATAAAAAAAATTTAAAACCCAGTTTTTTTAGCTGTCATTGGGAACAACTACATAAAATATAGGCAACATGCACAACTGAAGTAGCAATTGAGTCATGAAGGTTTTCTTCTAAGGTCTAACACAAACAAAATGGACTGGGGAGTGTTTAATTAAATTGATTGGTTATGCAGGAAAAAATAGCAGGAGAAAATGCACAGAAGCAAACAAAAATGGTAGCAAGGCAGTCTCAAATATAACCAGAGATGGATTTGTTTCATAAGCTTGAGTAAAAATGGAGAAAAAGCCTTTGGGTAGAGTGCTTGCTAGTAAGAAGTTTGGAACTGTGAGTAAATAAATGTTCTTCTTTTTTATTCTACTGGGTTCAGGAAAAGCAGGAGTTTGTGCATTCTTTCTAAACTATATAAAAAAATACATTACATTATTAACAATTTCTCTTCCAAATGGGAAAAAAAATCCCTAAGAAACCCTTGGAACTTCTGGCTAATCAGATCTAAAGAGGTAATAGTACAAACCACAGTGAATTTCTCCACAAAAATGAAGAAAAGCAGTTTTTAAATTAGTACAGCCACTGTCTGAGACAGGCTAATAAGGAAAAAAAAGAACATATTTTTACTACATTCAAATATGGCAGAGTCAATTATTCTTCATAAAAGCCTGTGAATCCTGGTTTTGGACTCTATATTAGAATGTGCTTCATTTTATATTATATTAATATTCAACTATATCAAATTTCTTTTTAAAAATTAAATCAATTTCTCTATGATTGTATACATTAGATAAAACTAATTTTGCATGCTGAATATGGTTAAGTAGAAACCCAAAATTTATTTTATGTTTCTTATAGATTTCATAGATTTCATAGACATTAGGACTCAAAGGGACCTCACAAGATTATCAGGTCCAGCCCCCTGCCCAAGGGGCACGAAGTCAGCTGGGGTCAGATCATGACCACCAAGTCTCTTTTAGTCATGGTGCTACTGGGTGTATCACTGCCAAGTCTATAAGTATGATTTGGGTTTTTTGTCCCATGGCGGAGGGCCTTGTATTTCTCCATGTTGAATGTCATCTAGTTTTGATCCTCCCGATTTGCAAGACTGTCCAGGTTGGCCTGAATTGCTAGTGTATCCTTTAGTGTGATCGCACTTCTCCATAATTTGGTGTCATCCATGAACTTAATCAGTCCACTTCTGACACCTGAATCCAGATCATTTATGACTATGTTAAAGAGTACTGGTCAGAGTACTAAGCCCTCAGGGTGGCCACTGGTCACCATGCACCATGTTGACTCAGTTCCATCAACTATCACTTTGTGGGTGCAACCATAGAGCCAGTTCCCCAGGCATTGAACCATAAGGTTGTCAAAGCCACAGTTCCTCAATTTTATCATGAGAACATCATGGGAGACCAAGTTGAAGGCTTTTTAAAGATCTAAATATATGACATCATGCTCTTCTCCTTTGTGCAGGTGATGCATCACTTGGTCATAGAGGGAAATTAGGTTGGTCAGCCAAGACCTACCTGCAACAAAGCCATGTTGGCTACCTCTCAGAATGTTGCCTTGCATTATTTTGCTGTTGAAGGTTTCTTTGATATTTTTTTCCAAGATCTTTCTAGGGATTGAGGTCAAACTGATTATCCTGTAGTTCCCTGGATCTTCTTTTCTTCCTTTCTTGAAAACAGGCACCACATTGGCCCTCTTCCAATCTTCAGGAGCCTCTCCCAAGGACCATGAGTTCTCAAATATACTTGCCATTGGACATGCTATGATGTCAGCCAACTCTTTTAACACTCTTGGGTGCATTTCATCCAGACCAGCTGATCTGTGGGTGTCCAGCCTCTCAAGCTGTTCCCTCACAAGATCTTTGCCAAATATGGGTGTATGATCACCCTTACTCTGGTAGTGCTGTGCCCTGTCAGGTAGGGTGATCCCCTTGGGCTGGTGGAAAACTGACACAAAATAATTGTTGAGGAGATTAGCTTTTTCCTGGATGTTGGTTGTCAGCTGTCTCATTTGGTTCATCAAGGTTCTGATGTCGTCCCCTTTTTTTTCACAGCTTCCCATGTATTTGAAGGACTCTTTCTTGTCCTTAATTCCTGTAGCCAGTTTGAGTTTGGTTTCAGACTTGTCTTTTCTGGTCCACTCCCTACAGAAGTAGGCCAGTACTGCATAATCCTCCTTAATGATATTTCCCAAGTTCTGTGCCTTATAAGGTTCTCTTTTCAGACTCAGGAGGTCCATGAGTTTCCTACTGAGGCAACAGGGGCTCCCAGCCATTTTGCTACTTTTCTTACAGGGCCAGAATGGAGTTCCCTTGTGCTTTGAGGATTGAATCCTTAAGCAGTGACCACTCATCAAAGACTCCTTTCCATGTCAGATCATGTTCTGTCAGGGCCTCAACAACCAACCTCCTGAGCTTGTGAAAGTGAGCTTTCCTAAAGTTGAGGATTTCTTCATTGGTGACTGATTTGTCAGCTTTGCGATGGATAGAGGAAGTGGTGAACTCATGATCACTGTCACTAAGCTCCCCTTCAATCCTCAGGTCACTGGCTAGATCATCTCCTTTGGCGAGGACCAGATTCAGCAGTGCCTTACCTCTTCTTGGCCCATAGACTTCTTGAGTCAAATAGAGCTCATCAATGCAAGTGAAGAAGCTGAACAACTGATCATGGCTGAATGCTCTTCCCATGAGATGTTAGGATGGCTGAAGTATATACATACATCACTATATTAAGGTAAGGCATTTTATCATACTAATAAATTTTCTGGGAGAGACCTATGGTTCACTGTAAAAAATAGCATTGATAAATCTGTATAATTGTTTTTGAAATAGACATCTATTTCTGGATTTTAAGATCTCCCTATGTACATTATAGCCACTAGCAGATCCAGTAAGGGGGCATGTGGGGTGCAGCCCTCCTTCTCCCCCCAAGCACACTTTGGCTATATCATGCATGCATAATGAGCTGTGAGCCAATAGAAGTAGGGTCTGGTCAAAGATCCTCCTTTCACCCAGCTCTAGTTCTTAGCAGATGAACATACTTCTGTTTACCCTTCCCCTTGCTCTCCCTTCTATCTCTCCCTACTTAATTCAGCACCAGAAGAAAGGTAGAGAAAAGGGGTGGCAGCAGTGCTTACACTGTGAACTCCAGAGTCAATCAAAAGCAAGGATTCTGGCCAAACCCTACATTGAGGGCCAAGGTGTGGTAGATGTGTGACTGTACTCTGACACCCCCTCTGTAATATACCTGTGGAGGAAGAGACATTAATGGAAACATGTTTCCAACCTTTTGCCATTTGATCATTCTGGCCCGAAATGCTCTCAGAGCAAATACTCAATGTCAAAAGGAAAGGTATGATACATTCTGGCAATGTTAAGAGATCAACGAAAGTAAAGATTAAAATAATATAATTAATTTTATATAAAACATTCATGTAAAGGTTGCTAGGTTTTAATCTTTTTATTCACCTGATTATCTGAAGTACAGTGGTAAGGAACTACAACCAATTCCACTTGTTTCAAGTGCTCATTTTACATGACAGACAGGCTTCATTTTAATATCTACTTTAACAGATACCCATTTTAGAGCTGCTAAGAGCAAAGGTAATGTACTACTAGGAAGGAAATCCTTTCATTTTAATTAGGGGCCTGGACTAGTTGTAACAGACAAGTACAACACAAGGAGTACCTCTAACATGCATTTTATTGCGCAGTTTAGCCTCTTTTACTGAACATTAAAGCAGCACATAAAAAAAATGGTATTACACTAATACATAATAAAATAGCATTAGCATTAATACTAATTAATGCATTAAGCATCACCTAAAAAGTGCATGTTTTCACTACGGTGAATTAGGGCAACCTAATGCATATTAATTTAGTAACTCACATTAGAGGTTCTAAATTTAGTGTGCATTAGGAAAAGCACATTAATGCACATATAGAAATACCCAAGGAGCTTTATTTTCATGGTGGCTTTATCTGAATGCTCAGGTAATAGGGGTAGTTAAGAGCACATATATAAATATATGTATTTATATGTGTCCTGGGGATAGCAAGAGGAGGGGCCAGGAAACCCCACTTGCGGGACCCGACAGGGGGGAAAAACAGTAAAATAAAGAAAGAAACACAAAATAGTTACTTACCTGCAGGAAGAGCAGAAGATCCAAAAGAAAGGCCTCACATTTATGCAATTAAGGCCAGCAAGTGGCATCACAAGGATGCACCTGCCGGCAGGAATAAAAATGGCTGCCAGCAGCAGGGAAGGGAGAGCCAGTGAGGAGGCAGAGGCTCTGTGTGCTGGTGGTAGGTGCGGCTGGTGCGAATTTGAAATGCCTCAGCGATGGGCAGTTAGAGGAGCACTGGGAGCTCCTCACACCAGGAACACTGAGATTGAGCCCCAGGAAGGGTGGAATACTGGGAGGAACTTCCCCCTTGTGCTGCCAAGGGGATGCATTGTGGGAAGCACCGAGCAGTGGCACAACCAGGATGAGGACCCCAAAGGAGAGGTTGAAGCTAATCTGGGGAAGTAAGGGTTTCCCCACTTGACTTATCCCAGGTACCAGGTCGGGGAGCTGGGCTAGGGGCAGAGAAGAGAGGGGAGCCCTGTGGGACCAGTGTTGGGGAAGTACTGCCAAATTCAGGCAGGAAGGCTGAATAATATGGCCAGTAAGACACTGGATAAGGAGACCTTCTGGGTCCTTTCTTTTGTTTTCTTTTTACATTTTATTTCTTTACCCCTGCCCAGTGGGGGTGCCTTTGGACCCCAAGAGGAGAGCCGACCAGCTCAAGGGGATCATAGGCCTAGAGCCCAGGCCAGATAATTATCCATCCCCAAGGATAGAGGGGAATATGATTGAGTACAAGGAATATCTGCACTGGAAAGGTTGCCATGTCAAAATCTGGCACCACACCAGAGGTTGGCATAAGGCTGTGGGAAGGGGAGGTGGAGACCCATGAACATCCTGCAAGTGGCGTGGTCATCCCTGAGGGGAACTTTGAGACCAAACCCCACACTGATATAACATTAAAAGACGTGGCAGATGAGTTTGGGGAAGGCCTGAGGAACAACTGAAGCCCATCTCAGGAAACCCACAACATTAGAGAGCATCCAATCTCTACCGCCCAGACCAAGGTGGCATGTGAGTGGGCATTTGAAGCCAGATGGGTACAATATGCCTTTAAGAAATAGGATTGCCACAACAGTCTATGGTTTTAACACTGAGAATAGTTACTTTAATGTGTTTTACATAACATGGAAACTCTTTGGCCATCAACATTTGTGGAGAACACAAATGCCTGCTCTCCCAGGAAAGAACAGGAGGAAGGACCCCATACCCAAAAGGGGGAACTGCGGGAAAGAAATCCCTGTGAAGAAAAGAAAAGAAATGTAAAAATAAAACAAAGAAAATACTTACCAGCAGCAGGAACAACGGCGCAGCTGCAATGAGAAGGGAAACCTGAATGGTTCATCAGCTGCGGCTTCATACAGCTTCAGCCAGCTGGTGACATCACTGGCAATTACCAGCCAGTAAAAATAAAACAAACTGCCGGTGGAGGAAGTGAGAGAGGGGAAACAGACCTGAAGGAGGCACCACCATGGTGTACCTCTTGGAAGTCCCAGGGGGAGATAGAAGGACAGCCAGCTTGGGTTAACAAGGAGCCAGAGGGAGCTCCGGATGCCAACTGGGAAACAGCAGTGAGGAACAGCTAGCCAGAGGGAAGGACAAGCCAGACAAAGGTCCTGTAGCCAGCGAAGATGGCAAAAGCCGAGGGAGTAGAGAGGGATGCTATGTTTGACACCCTAACAGGTGGGAGAAGTGGGGACATTTGGGAGGTGGAAGAAAACCCCTCTTCAAGAGGAGCAATGTGAAGAGCTGCAAAGAGGTGGAGTGCCACTCGTGGGTGTCAGGAGCAACTGAACATACACAGAGGGGCCACAAGGCACCTGAGTAGTGATGCCACTAAAGAAAGGGAAGAGGAGTGGAGCCATAAGAGTGGAAGAGCCAGAAAGAGGGGGAGAGGCAATCTGAGTGAGGGGTCATGGGTAACCGGCCCCAGGTGGGGATCATCCCCTGGAGAGATTTAGGGAATAAAGTACCCAGCATCCCGATGTAGGGGTTAGGAAGGGGCTACACAGGCCCCCTTTGCAACACAGTAGATTGTTATTTTGTGTTTTTCTTTGTGTTTCCCCATTTGGAGGGGTTGAGAGGCAGGAATAAATACTACGGCTGATGTAGCCACCACAGAGCCATTATGTGCTCTGCTATTTTTTTTTAAAGTACTAGCCAGGAGTCATACCCTAGAGGGAATAGGTTATGAAGCTGGGGAATACTGACTGCAAGTGACCCTAGGCTGAACTAGCGAGTCTGTCCTGAGAACCAGTTACCCAGGATGGGAAGGGGCGTGCAAGGCTTCCATGATTCAACAAGAGCGGGAGTGTGGCCAGGAAGACGCAGTGACCCATCAAGGTGGCATAAGGTCAGGGTGTAGGGATGGTGGAGCCCTGCAGGTGACCATTAGACAGAGCTCACGCCGCCAAGGAACCCCAAGTAGTCATCCCACCGCTGGGGAACATTCAAAGTCATGGCAGGCGAGATTGGGGAAGGTCACTCGAAGAGCAGACACCTACTTGGCGGCTTACTGGAGACTGTGGCCACTTGAATCAAGGCCGCACGTGACAGTACATTTGAGATCTGGCAGTCACACCCACTCATCTTGATCTGATCCTAATCTTGTAATGATACCTGCACAAAAAAATCTAAGTGTCTATGGTGAGTCCCTACTCAATTCAATTAATTCCATCAAATGGTACAAGAATCTTTCTGTCGAGTTGTGATTGCCATATCAGAGTCTTTGTTAAGTGGAATATTATGCAGGAAGCATGTTATCATAGCACCATCTGACTTCTGTATTCCAAGGAGAGTTAGAGGTTCTCATTTTAACTTAGTGAACTTTTTTTTCAGCTGTGATCATCAAAAATCCTCAAAATGGTGTTCCTTGATTAAAAGGGAGAAATTTGTTGATAGAACACTCTATCAAATATTCCTTGATTTGGTACTAGCCTTCATTTGAAGGCTAGAAATAATGGCTTCAAATAAAACAGATCCAGTGTGCCAGGATGTATTGTGCCACCTGTTGATGCTCTGGGAAAACAGGTGATGTTCTTCTGGGGCTTGAGGAGCCTATTCCTGGGTATCCCAGGAATTCCCATTCAGGATTGGTTCCTCAAGCTCTGGAAGCATGTGGATGGCTTTCCTGCTGACCAAGTTCTGCCCTCAGTATCTTTGTAGAGTGTCTCTGTAAGCAGGGAAAGTTGGGGTTTCCCTGATTACCAAGATATGTCCCTTGAAAATCCTAGAGAAGCATTTTGGTAAGCAAGGGAAAATTGACTTTTCTCTCTTATGGAAATAATCCCTGGAGATCCTGGTAAAATCTAGTACTATAGTAATGTAAACAATAAAATACTTGACTTCAAATAAAAAAAAACAAACAACATAATGTTAGCAGAATGACAAAAAAATTCCTTGAAGAAAAACCTAATATTAAGTTTGTGCTTATGTTATAGCCGTAATGAGAAGAATGAATACTAAGATTTGATTTTTTTATTATTCATAAGATTTGTATTTTTTTTAATAATACATGTTCTATCAAACCAATTAACAAATTTCAATGAGTACATGCAGAGCAGTGAAGTTAGGCCATGTATACAATTGCTTTCTTTTAAGGATCTCCTTCATAGGGACTACTCAGTATTCAAAGTTAAGCACATGTAAAAATATTGCAGGGTAAGAGCTCAACATCATTGATTATGGAAATATAATAACTTAGATGGTCAGCTTAAAAAACAAAATAAAATACAAAAAACCTGAACACAAACTAAAATCACCTTGTTGAATGGCCTCTTACTTTATAGTTGATTTGCTATTTACCATCATATTTCTGTTTTAATTAATTCTAATTTCTTTAAGGTGGTAAGTCTAAAAGAGAATTCATCTTGGCATACAATACAATGTACCAAAATGATGTGTTCATAAGAAAATCATACTTTTCATAATTGCATATAATTTTATCTATTATATTAAATATGTTGATGCCAAGTTGTCTTTCTATTGTGCATTTCATCAAGGTTTATCACAAATCATGTCACAGAAATGCATAAAGCATTATACTACAAGTAACACATTTAAAAATAAAAAACCCAGTGACATAAACTGTGTGGTGGAAAAATCAAAGTCTTCCATTATAAATTGAGTCTCATAATATTTGGTGTTATTCATAACTGCAGTTCCTGGAGCCAGGTGATATTAGAATCATAGTTTTATTCTGTCCTTTTGCTTGTCTGCTTTTTGAGAGGGTTTTTTGGCTTGTTTTGTTTTGCTCTGTTTTTTGGGTTTTGTTGGTTTTGGGTTTTTTTCATACGGTTGCTGGAAAATATCGCCTGCATATTCCCAAAGGAATTTCAGATTGTTCAGATGTGGGGAAAATTTCCAGATAATCAAGAAAAGAGCCACAAGGAAGCAATTGCTAAGTTTCTCATTTAGTAGTGCTGGTTTTGCAGTAACTTAAATAGACTTCAGATGGTGTATCCATGCAATTTTTAAAGAGAGTTATAAAAATAATTCAACACTTCACATGGTATGTTGAAGGACCTGAACATTATTAGTGTTTATATACACAGGAAGAAGAACTCAGGCCTATATCTCATGGGTATCCCAAAACTGGTTATAGTTAGAAGTGACTTATATTTGGCCAACTAGGAGACATATTTTCCCTTCAGATATACAGCTTTCCACTGTACTTGTGCCTTCATCACCTTCATGATAGACAGTTCTGATAAAACCTACTAGTATTTATCAATGAGGGACACCTAGAAATTTAAAAAAAAATGTCTTTGCAGTCAGGTAAATCAACAAAAGCATATTAAACTTGTGTTCCAGAGTCTCCACAGCTGACTGTAGCTGAAAATGCTGATTATTTTTTTGAAGCCTGACATGATCACAGAACTTGATATCAAGCAATTTTCTTTTAAGTCTTGCTTGCTTGCTTTCAAAATGGCCACCAACAGGTGTGTTTGCTCAGAGCTCTGAGACCTTCTCCCAGTTTTGTGGGCCTTTCTCCTTCCCTTGCTCTTTTTCCCCTCCCACAGACACACTGACCCCTTTCCCACTGTAGCCCCCCACTTTTCATTCCTTTTTCCTACCTTTTTCCCCCTATTTAAAGCCCTTTCACCTGCAGTAACTTACTCCCTCTCCCCTCTCCACCCACCCCGGGTTTATTTTGTTTTCTCCCCATCTCTCTGCAGCTGCTCTGCTGCTTATTGTTTTCTCTTCCCTTCCCTGCTACATTGCTTGCCTTTCTTCTCTCCTCTGGGGTTAGTTACTTTTCCAGCTTCTTTGTTCCCTGTTGGCAGAGGGCTGCCCCATCTCTCTGTTTCCTTGCAGGGTTAACCCCTTTTTTGCTGGAATGGCTAAAGGCAGATACCAGCAACCCTTTGCCAGGGCTTCTGCCCCTCTGGACAAGAGCTTTGGTCTCAGGCTTCATGCTTCCCTCCATTGGAGAGAAGGAGGCTGTGCTGCTGTGGAGGCACAGGAACCTCCCTGTGTTGGTTACTCTGTTGAAAGCCTTATTGAGTTTCTTGACCAAACTAAGCACTACTGGAGGGTTGCACAGTATTAACATAAATGGTTCCCAGAACCTCAGACGTTTGTGGTTTCAGCTAAGGCTGCAGCAGTGGTGTTGCACTCCACTGTGGGGATGCAGCATTATAGTTTTCACCTAAGCAAACTCATGGATGATGTTGAGTGCTTGTTGCAAGCAGCATCAGCTGGCAAGTTGTAGGCCTGGTTTTTCCTGTCCTGCATGCTTGATCCTCTCTGATGTTTCTCTGCATTCCTCTGTCTTTGCTTGTCCCCCTTTCTATACCCTTCATGCATAGCTGCCACAACCTTTGGTTCTGTCAACACCGACAGCTGCAGAGACCCTGTGAAGGCAGATGGTACTTTGATTTCCTGCACCAGAAAAAGCTGGACATCACCTTTCTGGAAGAAACTCATACCAATGCAGCTAGTCAAGCTGACTGGCATGCCTCCTGGAGAAGCCATGTGTTCCTGAGCCATGGTACCTCTAACAGCACAGGAGTCATGATCCTCTTATTACCACAACTGACACCTGACTCAATGGTAACCCAAGTGGTCATCCCTGGCCACCTGCTGATTGTTCATATCATGGTAGCACAACATTTCCTCCTCCTAATTAGCATCTATGCCAGGAGAGAATAGATTGCCTTCTTTGAGACCCTGGCTGACTTTTTGAGGAGTGCAGCTGACAATGATGGCCTTTTCTTCCTGTTTTATTGCATGGTTGATGAACCATGTGATCAGAATGGACAAGAACCCCATCCATCCTCAGCCCAGTGGCTGTGGACAGCTTTGGAGGCAGGGTACCTAGTTGATGTCTGGTGCCATTTCTACAATGATGCAAGACACTACACTTGAATAAAGGCAGCCACTGGTGGGATTGCCATGGCATGCCTTGACTGCTTGTACATTGCCAAACATTGCCTTCCAGTCCTGCATGGTAGCTGCATTATTCCATCTGATTCTCCAATCACAGTCTTAGTTGCTGCGGGCTGAGTCTCGTTGGCATAGTGTGTCCCTGGACACACGACTAGTTTTTAACACCAGCTTGCAGCAGGACACTTACTTCTGTGAATGCTTTACCTATTTATGGTGAGCATGGGAGATTGCTAGAACCATATTTTCCTCCTGGAAGCAATTGTGGAATGTGGGGACAGCACAGATCAGAACTTCTGCCAGCAATACACACAGCTGGCAATGAGTGAGCTCCACTGCCATGTCTGGGGGTTGGAAGAGGCTGTAGCAGAGCTCATGACAGCCCTATGTGATGCTGGTGGAGACACAGGACTGCTTGAGAGCTTAAGCTTTGGAAGAAGCACCTGCAGGAGCTGGTGGAGGGAGCAGCCTGAGGTACAAGGATTCATGCCCACTGCCAAGAGCTGGCAGAGGATGATGCCACGACCCAGTTCTTTTTCAACTTGTAAAAGTGACAGGACTTGCAGAAAATCCTTGACCATCTCAAGACTCCAGATGGCTGGATACTCATGGATCATCTTGATATCTGTCAGCACGCTATAGCCTTCTATCAGGACCTGTTTGCTGATCAGCCTCTCTGCCCAGAGTCCACTAAGCGCTTACACGCTGTTCTCTCCAAGCTGTGCCCAATGGCAGAAGATGAACTTGAGCAAGAGTTGTTCCTGGAGGAACTCACAATTGAGGTGGAGAGCCTCACTGCAGACAAAGTCCCAGGGTTCAGTGGGTTGCCTGTTGAGTTTTATAAGGCCTTCTGGCCCCTCCTTCGCCCCTGACTCTTAAATGTATTTCATGAGAGCTTCGCTGATTAGATGAGCCTGTCAGCTGTTGCTTAGCAGTTCTCACGCTGCTACCAAAGACAGGGGACCTTGGCTGCATTAAGAACTGGTAGCCAGTATCCCTTTTGTTTGCCAACTACAAGTTAAGGCCAAAGCCTCAGCTAATCAACTGGGTACTATCATAGTCTCAGTCATCAGTCCCGAATACAGCTACTGCATGCTGGGCAGGACCATCCAGGACAATCTGTTCCTGCTTCATGACTTGGTGACAGCCACAGACCTCTTTGGACTGAACATCAGGCTTGTCTCCTTGGACCAGGAGAAAAACCTTTGATTCGGTTATCCATAACTACCCTTTTCAGACCCCTTTTCAGGGGCTTTGGGCCAGTCTTTACTTCCACCCTCTGGCTACTGTAATGAGATGTCTCTAATCTTTTGAAAGTGAACAGTGTACTCTGTGCTCCATTCCTGGCTCACAAGGGCATCCACCAGGGCTATCCCCGCTCAGGAATGCTGTACACTCTGGCTATTAAGCCCCTGCTTCACATGCTGCAACAGCACCTGACCTGCCTGATTCTTCCATTGCCCCTCTGGTTTGGTTGGCGGCCTGCCAGTTAGGCTGATGGTATATGCAGATGACATAGTTCTCAGCACCCAGGGTTATATCCGGTTGCTCGTGGACTGCCTGTGTGCTTCTGAACATACTTCCTCAGCTCATATTAACTGGACCAACAGCAATGTCCTGCTCTTTGGTGCATGGACCAATCATCCCCCTGGATCTTCCCAGGGGTCTCTCCTGGCACTGTGAGGGTCTTAAGGCTCTGGGGGTGTTCCTCAGCCCATCAGTCTTCCAGGCCAGAATTGGGAAGGCCTCAATGAGGAGGTGGATGTGGACCTGTGGCAGTGGCACTGGTGTTTGCCCAACTTCTACCATGGGCAGGTCCTCATTGTGAACAATTTGGCAGACATAACATTTTGGTACTGGTGTGCCATGTTGGACCCCCCACTGTATTTACAGGAATAGCTTCAAAGACTGCTGGTGCACTTTTTCTGAGATGGACTCCATTGGCTCCTTTGAGCTGTTATCTATCTGCCTACAGCCAAGGGAGGTCAGGTCTTGGTTGACCTGGTGGGTAGAGTAGCTGCTTTATGCCTGAGGTCTCTCCAGAAACTCCTTTATTGTGAAGACCACCCTTCCTGGCAGCAGCTGGCCTGTGTGTTTCCTTGCCAGGTGGGGAACCTTGGGTTTGACTGAGAACTCTTTCTCCTGGACCCTGACCTCCTGGACTGGGACACCTTCTACCGCAGTCTGGTGCGGGCCTGGCAGGCTGCCTTCCACCTCCAGCCCCAGGCTAGATGTCTTCAATTTCCACAGTTGCTGCAGGAACCACTTGACTACAACCCACCCCTGCAGCACTGGTTGTTGATCCTGAGGTGTAATAGCTTCGCTGACTCTTTCATCCAGTCATGTATGGTCCAGCTAGGCCACTTTCTCAATATAGCCTGGTTGGACTGGCTGTCAGGCAAAGCTCTGGCTGCCTGGTTGGGCATGCATTTAGTCCACTGCACCACCCATTTCTTGTGGGGCATGTGGGCCATCCTCCCGGCAGAGACAGTGGCTGCCGTCAAGGAGCATGGTGGGACATCCCTGCAGGTGGGCCTGACACTTTATTGATTCTTCCCGTGCCTCCGACAGGGATGCCAGGATTCACTTTGATGTGCTCCCTCTAAAAGTCCTGTAGACCTGTACACATGGGTGGTTCATGTCCGCCATGCTTGCATCCTTGCCAATTGACCTAACATGACATGGTAGCAATAGCTAGTGGCACCAGTGCTCACACTAGCTTACCCTGCATGGAGCACGCTTTATAAGCTACCCATTGCCAAACAGACTGGTTACCTACAGTGTTGGTTGCTTTATGGGATACTGGCCACAGGTACTCTTGCCCACCACATGGACCCAGCTGCATCAGCGGCCTGTCCCTTTTACCCAGGAGAGATAGAAGAGGATTTATTCTATGCCTTCTTTCAGTGCCCCCTGATGCTGTCACTCTTCGCTGCCCTCAGCACCTTGTTACAACTGCTGTACTTGGACCTCTCAGAGGCTACCTATTTCTTCTCTTTCCCATACCAGGTAGCAGAGGGGGGTGTCATTTGCCTGGCCAACTTTCTGCTTGGTCAAGATGGCCATCCTCAAGAGTGGCAGGAACCAGCTCACTGGAGCCGGTTATGATGATGCCCTATGACTCTTTCAGTTCTTGGTCCAGGTATGCCTGATCATGAAATTTGAAAATGCGGTCCTCCAGCAGATAGTACCCACATTTTAGGTGTGTTAGACCATTCAGGGGTGCTCTGTAGCATTGAGGGTATCTGTTTAATCCTTGCACTGTGATACTGCTTGCCCCTCCCCAGGGTACCAGTAGGGGTCTGAGTGGGTTATTGTTGAACTAGCTGTCTTTATTTTTAGACTTGCAGGCCATAGCCCTAGGCTCTGTATGTTGTACCTGGGCCCCTGTGTGGGCAGTGTTGTTTGTTCTTGTTGAATTGTTACTCCCTTTCCTCCTTAATAAACCTTTACAAAAAGTCAAAAAGTCATAGATGCTAGAGTTGGAAAGGACCTCAACAGATCATCAAGTCTGACCCCCTGCCTAGTCAGGAAAGAGTGCTGGGAGAAGATGACCCTAATCAGATGCCCATCCAGCCTAGTCTTAAAGTCCACCAAGGTAGGGGAGAGCACTACCCCCCTTTGAACTCTACTCCAAATTTTGGCCAACCTTACCGTGAAGAAGTTTTTTGTGACCATTGAATATATGAAGATGCTGGGGACTGAGCCCAGGACCTCTTACATGCCCGAGCCCTGGGACCCTGTGCTACAGTGGTTCTAGGAAGGGTTTGGAGAATCCCTCCCACCACAGCTAGCATCACCTCCCATACAGCTTCTCGGCTCCATGGAGAGGGGGGCAGCAATGCCGCTGTGGTACAATGCCTGGTGTAAAAATAAACAAAATGGGTAAAATTCAGCAGATTTCTACAGTGATGTCTCTTTGGAAACAAAATCATAGAAAAATATGCAGATTGCTGTTTTTCTTATGGATTTTTTTACAAAATTGTATTCATTAGAAGTTAGTACATTTAGCTGGTAAAAAAAGGGAGGGGGGTTGTAACTTTCCTTTATGGTACATTTTTTTCCAGAATTTTGATTATCATCTCCTTTACTGAACTATGGCCACAGCTTTCTTTTTTTTTTACCAATTATTTTTCTTCTTAACTATTCATAAGCCAATGGTAAATTCTGTTGTTTTCACACTCTTCCAAAAACAAACATCTCAGCCTTCCCAAATTCAGATACAAGGTGTAACAAAGATTTGAAATGAGGGAACACATGAAATACTGATTTCCAGAAGTATGAAATGTTATAGGATTAATTCCTTTAGTGTAAATAGCAATTTATCACTCCTTGAGGCTAGAAAGTGATATTCATAAACTGAATAGGATTTCTAGGGAAATCTTGTAGAGAAAGGTATGGTGCACTGAGATATTACAATTTGTTCTTTAATTTAATGATTTCTTCTTTCTGATGTAGATTTTACAGGGCACAGCTGTGCAGCTTCACACCCCGGGCAATTGTGACATTCCTGGGGTAGTGTTAGAAACCGGCACTTCCCAAGGAATGTCACAAGTGCCCAGGATGTAAAGCTGTGGTGCTAATCACAAAGGTGCAAAGAGAAGCTGGGATAGTTGTGGCTGTTTTTGTACCCTCTACAAAGGTGGCATCTGGGGCTGCTTAACCTGTCACTCCCTACTTGTTATGATACTGCAAGAAGTAATTTTTTGTGGTGAGCAAGAATTTGGGATGCTAGGGATTGCAGGGGGCAGTGTGCCCCATGTGAGGCTAGTGTGGAAGAGGGGTGGGTAGGGTGTTTACACTAAGGTGTATCCTAGACTGGCTAAATCTTAGTGGGTGTGTCTACACATGCATTTGATGTAGGAGCAGTTTACTTGTGAGTAACATACTTGTGAGTAAATGCTCCAAGGAAGGTATCTACATGTGTAAGGATGTGGGAGCAGACTTGCTGCTAATGGCACCAAATTACTCCCACTTCCTGGTGCCCTGCAATGGGCCCCTGCCACTACTAGGCTCCTCCTGTGATTTAGCTCAGGGACTGGCAGGAAGCACCAGGCCAGGAGACTGCTGTCTCCTGACCAGGGCTGAGACATGACACACTGCCCCAGGTGCTGCCTGCTCCCAGGGCGGGGACTATGTCCCCCTGCCCCAGCAGCAGGGAGTTCCTGGCCTTGGCTCCATGGTCAGAGGCAGGGGACTTGGAAAGAGCTGCAGAAGACTGGCAGGTCCCACCCCCTTGCCCCGATCCACCCCTGGGGAAGCTCACTCATAGCTGCCCCACTAGCAGATTGTGGCAGGGGGCTGGGACCTACCCCACCCCTGCAGCACTTTTCAAGCCCCATGACATGATCACCCAGTCAGGGCATGGGTCTGGGACCTGCCCATGAACCAGGACAGTTCCCAACCCATTCCATGATCATGGGGTTGGGTATGGGGAGCCTATTTCATATATATTAGTGGTGTTTCATTCATGGAAAATGTGGATTTTGGATTACTTTTTAAAAACTGAATATTGTGGTTTTTTTATCAGAGAAAATAAGGTCCTTGGTAATTAAGCACTCTAAATTATGCAAAAGGTTGACCTAAAATCAAGACATTTACTTATCTAGCTGAGTACCCCAACCATTGGGTTATCCTGGGATGGATTTCTCACTCCAACTATATATATTAGACATTCCATCCTGTAGTGAGTAACCTTCCACTTGAAAGTTTTGTTGGAACCAGCATGTTTCTATTAAATGCACTGATTGTAACTAATTTGCATGTTTGATGAAAAAATATCTCATCAACACAATCTCCACTGGCTTTAGTGTTAAAATTACTTTTTTATCATTCTGTATGACATTGTATTTTAGACTCAATATATATGTATATATTAGTGGTGTTTCCTTTTAAACATGGAAAATGTGGATTTTGGGTTACTTTTTTTTAAACTGAAAATTTGGATTTTTTGTTTTTATCAGAGAAAACTAGGATCCCTTCTAATCACTATATGTTAGTGGGGTCTCTGTGTATTTCTGTTTGTTTTCATATTTTTTAAAAGTCACTGATTAATTCCTAATCTAGATTGTACAGATATTGAAACCCTTAACATTTTTGACAGATGGATTTCTTATTTTCAGGACAGCTCTAGTAATTCTCGATCATGAATTTGATCCACCCACCAAATTATTTCACAAGTGCCCTAGGTAGAAGGAAGAAGTTGATACATAATAAAAACTACTAGTCTTGAACTAGTCTGATGTTAAACCTCTCCATCCTCTGCATTTGTGAATCAGATACCGACAGCACTGGCTGGCTCGGTGTGCTCATTTTTTCCCTTATGTGATGGCATTAGAACAGATCTGCTCTAGATATCTGCAGTATGTCTGCAGGCTAAAATGTAAGCACAGTCATTTAACTAGAATGAAAACCTAAAACATCCCATATAGTGTTATAAGATTGTTCAGAAGTTTCCACAGAATCCCTAGCAAGTTCTCCATGATGTGGTACTAATACACTTCTTTTGTTTTGTTTTGTTTTTTATTTCTTTAACAATATCCAAGGTGAGTGTTTTCTGCTGATTTAGCAGAATGAAAACACTGTTTCTTTCTGGGGATATTGTGATGAAAATTACAGACTAGAAAGTGATTGCAAACTTTTTTTTAAACATATAATGTAACTGGATTAATATTATAGGTGCTGTAGCCAATTACCTTAAAATATTATAGATGAGCAGAGAAGGCAAGAAATACTGTAGCTTTGATTTGTTACCGAATATGTTTAAACAGACATAAATGACAATGCACTTGTGAGAATTATTGATAAACATCATATTTTATACCACTTTGATGCAATAAATCCTTTCCCAAAATACGAACAACAAAGTGGGTATAGTGCATAGAGTATGTTTAAGTTGTGTTATTTTTCAAATGCATAGCAATTTTTAAAATTATTTATAATATTTAGATTCATGACCTCTTTATAGTCATATGACATTTAGTACTCCCGTTTTACATGTAAGAACATTTCTTGCAGAGGACATGGGGGTCAAGCCTGGGCTCCCATGAGGGAGAAGGAGCTGTCCCAGGGAGGGGGGCAGCTCCCAGCCACATGGAGCTCAGAATCACAGCCCAGCTCAGCAGCACTGGCTTGAAGTAATGCCCCATGGTCAAGTGGCAGCAAGACCTTGAGCTCTCCCCTCACTGCTTCCTGAGTGGATGGGGGAGCTCTGTTTCCAGTCCCGGAATTGCTGAGCTCCCAGCTCCCCTGAGCTGGATGATAACGCTACCCATGATGGCCCACCCCAGTCCTGGTGCTGCTCAGCTCCTGGCTCCCCCCAGACATGGGTGGGGAGCGGGAGCTGACTAAAGCATGCTCTGTGCAGGAAGCAACAGGACTAAAGGGATGGGGAAACTCTCTGTCCCCAGCCCAGTGCTGCGGGGACAAAGAGGTCCCCCATCCCCTCAGCAAACAAAGCAAAAGGAAAACTCATGGCAATGCTACCACTTAGCCATGGGGCACTGCCCCAAGCCAGTGCTACCAACCTGGGCTGCGATCCAGAGCTCCACACTGGAGCCCTGGATCACTCTCCTCCTGCTGTCCCGTGGCCCCTTGCTTCCTAGGCTGACTGGGAGCAAATTGCTCTCAGACAGCATCTACATGCATGCTACCACACAGTACCTAATATGCAGCTAATCAAATACCTGTATTTCTTGGTATTAGTAAACTGCTCTGCCTAATTTACTGTGCAGGACATCCTGTGCCATGTAGACTGCGGGCACATGTCCTCCAGCCCCCTACTTACCAGCTCCGAGTCTGGCTCCAGCTCCTTGCTGCAGCAGGCAGGGACTACCTGAATTGTTGAAGCTCTCCAAATCTTTTCTGAATTGCTTTGGAGAGCTTCAGATTGATTTGGACCTTTTTATTGGTCTGCTGTTTGGATTTGGAATTGGAGATTCAGCCACTGAATTGGGCTGAATCCCCTCCAAATCAAATCAGCACCCAAAGCTCCACACAGCCTAATATCTATCTATTAGTAGCATTTCATTTTGATCACAGAAAATGTGGGTTTGGGATTACTTTTTTAAATCTGATGGTTTTTTAATCAGAGAAAACTGATCCCTGATAATAACATAGTTGAGTTGTACATTTCTGTAAAAAATCCAATAGAAGACAGTGGCACATACATATCCCAGCTATTATATTGCATTATTTAATTGTCACACCTCATGCTCCTCTGGAGGAAATACAGAAGTTGTGAACTATGTCTAGATCACAGTTCTGGGTAATACAAAAAAAAGCTCAATGCTCCTGTTTAGACATTACTTGTAGTGAAACTCAGATATAATGCATCTTTATTTCTATAGAAAAAATAAAGAAAAAGAAAAAAGACTTCAAATCATGTCCCATCATAAAACCAATCAACTAACCCATAGAAATAATTTATTCCAATATTAGTTGTAAAATCAGGTGAAAAAAAAGTTTTGATTACTGAAGTGTTTAGAATAAATTGTCTATTTACAAAGGAAAGAAAACTGCAAGGAGGAATGCATTTAAAGAACAATGATCTTGATTAGCTAACAAAATAGGTTATCTAAGCCTCAGCCTTTACAAAATTAAACACATACTTAACTTTACAAAATGAGTCATCCCTATGGTACTTCTTAAATCGTACTTACCAAGAATATCTTTTAAAAAGGTGCTTTGTTGAATAGGAATGGATCACAGCAAAATATTTAAGAATGTGTTTAATGGGGCAGAAGCTACATAATTAAATGAACATGTAAGTTGATGAAGTTCCAGAACCTTTGACTGTTAGTGCTTACCTATATATTTTTACAGCATATAGAAAAAACAATGGCTCAGAGGGATTCCAAGGATGGAATTTGCTGGAAGACTTAACCTTAGGACTTTGAACTGACACTCAGTAGAGAAGACCTGTTTCCTACCCTTTTATCAGAACAGGGCATCCTAACATCACCAAGCTGTTAAGATATAATATAGGACTGTGACCTACTTTAGCAATTACCAGTCCACAGAATTCAGAATTCAAAGTGAAGATATAAACCAGAGATGCCAAACTAAGCCTTTTTTTAATGTGCAAACTTTTCATTGGCAATCAAATATTTTTACTGACACGTGTTTTACATAATGTTAAAGTAACCCTCTTAAGCCCTGGACAAGGACATATTTAAATTTAGGGATTAATGCCAACCACAGTAAAAAAGTTTGATGTCAGTAAAAAGTTTGCAAATTATTTTCAAAAAGAAAAAACATGGGGCAGCCACTCTGCTTGACTGCAGCAACAGTTTTGTACTATGTTATCCCACCCCTGGGATTCCATACTTACCCCATATAATGATGGCCCACCTGCACCCTGCACTGTGCTGCCCACCCCCAGCCCATCCCCCGGCCTTATTGCTGCTGGCCCCTTTCCCCTGTCCTGGTACAGACCCCAAAAGAATAACAGCTTTCTGCCTAACTGCAGCAGCCTTACAGGCAGTGGCCACCATCAGCAGCAGCACAGGCCATAAAATTCCTCAGGGCAGTGCACTGGCACTAAGACACCGGGTGGTGATGGTCTCTGTCCTTCCGTGCTTGCCACTTGATGAGTGATCTTCAATAAAACTCTGGATGATTAGTGTTTTTATGAGCAGCTCATTTTTTGTGGACTTTACAGATAGGGGGTTTTAGAATGTTTTTTTATGGTCTGTTCATAAATCTAAGGACAGTTAGCAAACCTAATATAAACCCCCTTTTATAGGGCCTTTTTTCAAGCAGCAAGCTCTCAGCAATATGAAGAGGTAGCCTATACTGCATCTGTGTCATGCCATGAGTCACAACTGAGAAGCCCATACTACCTATTTGTATCTACTTAGCATGCACCAAATCCTGGAAATAAGCTGGTGGAGAAAAGCCTTGAACTCCTACATTCATTGACTGAATTAATATATAAATACATTCCACAACAAATTTTCCCAACTATTTAAAAGCCCTCACTGTTTTTTTAAGGTCTGAATTGAGGTTTATTTATTCTAAACCAAAAATGGAGCTCATGTATTCAAGATATTTTTATTCAAGGTTTGTTTACCAAAACACATGGAATTACAATATTACGTAACATAGAACATATTTTTTAAATTTCTTTTTCAGTGGAACATTATACACTCCAGTGTATAATTGTAGCATAATTGATAGAAATATATATTTTAGAAAAGTTACACAATTTCAGTCTAAACGTTAATAGTTTAAAAATATGTAGTAGGTAAATACTTAAATCAAGCACTCTGAAACTACTCCCAGTGTACATAATTTTTTACACTCAAATAGTATTTAGCTATTCTATGAACCAGTTGTTGATCAATTAGAGTGTAATTATATGTTAAATAAGTTAAATTACATTTCATACGTACAAAGGATTTCTAATAATAATTAATAGAGTCTCAGTCAAATACACGTTGAGACTCAAATATGCAACAAAAAATTGAATGAGTTGAATATTGTTCTTTAAAAACAAAGAATATTTCTATCCATAGGATGAAAATACCACTAAAAAAGATGAAAAATGTATATATAAATTTCCTATGGCTGTAACCTGCTCAGATACTTAAGTGTGCATGTGTTAGTTTAAAGAATTTACAATGACCAATTGCAGACTTTGACTCTGAAAAATACATAAGCAAATAGCTTCAGGGAAAGTAACTTACAAGAGGACCTGTTCATCATATGGTCACAGTAAGGAAGTATACAAGTCAATATCCCTAATTATGAAAAAGAAGCTTTACTGAAATAAAGAATAAAGCATTATCTTTTTTAATATAGATAGATAGATAGATAGATATATCCTCCCTTCAGCTACAAAATGCTTTCACAACTCTAATTTAGCTTTTAACAGTGTGCTCATGTACATACACTCTAGTAAAAGTGTTTGTGTGTGCATGTATCTGTAACAGTGTGTGTGTATGTATATATATATATATATATACACATATACATATACATATATATATATATATATATATATAAATAAAAGCAATCATAATTCCTTAAGGGATATTAGGGATATTACGAAGTGGAACACATTTATCAGAGGTGTCTTTGCTATAGTTTTCAGAGATGTAGGGCTAAATTTGGTTCCACTAAAAGACATGTTCGAAATCACACTGTTACAGTTTTAACCCCTTGGACAGAGTTTTGGGTAAATGCTCTGTGGGGCTATGTCTGGGTGACTGCTCAGTGAAATAGTTTCATAAGAAAGGTCAGGTATGACCTGAAAGTATAGTTTGGTAAAAACCATAAATAGTGGTTATTAGACAGAGGAGAGTAGTAGCCCTCTCATGATTTTGCCCAATAATCTAGTGGTTATGGCACTCTCCCATGGAGAAGAACACTTAGGTGCTTTCACCACCAGGTCACAGATTACAGATTAGTTGGAACAGATTCAGATGCTTCTTCAGCCCTCCTCTTGAAGTTGGCTTATAAGGCAGCCAAGAGAGGGAAATATGTGGGGCTAGAAAGAAAAAAGCAAGTTGGATGTCTGTGCCTCAGTGAAACGGATGCTACCCTTTAAAGGAAGATGCCTTCAATTTGATTTATGGGTTCTTTTTCCCAGTGTTTCAGAAACTTTCCCAATGCTCTTTCTCTATTTTATCCAATCACTATTAATGCAAGCTGCAATGGGTCAGCTTCAAGAAGTAGGCTGGAGAGTTCTTTAGCCAAAACCTAGGCCACAGTCAGATGATTATAGGGCTTTGTTAGGAAGTAGGAGATAAGTGTTCACACTTCTTTTAGGTCGTCTCCTCTCTCAGCAAGTGTACTACAGATTAGGCTACGGGTAAAAGAAGTAGGAAAGTTATCTTCCTTCTGCCTAGCATGTATGCATACAGGGTAACTCTGCTTCTTCAAAAAATGCAGTTATATAGTTGTATAGTTGTGCATGTAAAGTGAAATAGGGTTTAGCCTGAAGTGTTCTCTTTACTCCATGACAATTTGTAAACACTGTTGAATCAAAAATGTCATCTATCACTGTGCACAAAAATGCTCTATCCAGATAAGTTTGGTAATTGGTTTACATACGTGACCCCATTTCACTCAAGAAGCTTTAATTGTACCATTTTGGAACCCAGTAATATTTGTTTCTATACCTGAGGCAGCCATAATTTGGCTCTATATATTGTTATTCTTAAGATATTTATATGTTTGGAATGGAAGGATGAGCTTGGAGGAACATTACAAACACAAAAATGCTTGCTGGGAAGCTGAACAAATGTTATTGCAATACAGCTAAAGAAGTCACTTATTTCTTACCTTCCTTCAAGTGAACACTCTTGTCTGTATTTTCTTACTCTGATCAATCATTTTGCTCTGATTCACCTCTAGGCTTCAGGTCTCTACATTTGGAATAATTTCCTCAAATTTACCAGTCCCATTTAAATGGAGTAGTCAGCTGCTTACATGCTTATTAACAGGGATCCTGGTTTTCTCTGATAAAAAAAAAAAAATCCCCAAATCCACATTTTTTCCATGATTAAAATGAAACACCATATATGTTTGTGTGTGTATACATATATGTGGTGTTTTGCTTTGATCATGGAAAAATGTGGATGGGGGGAAGGGGATTAATCTGAAAATTGGGGATTTCTTTTTTATCAGTGCAACCCAAGATCCCTGAATATATAAGGAATGATAATGAGCCTTGAAGAACAATTAGAGAAAAGATACCCCAACATCATGGGCAGGACTTCTTCCTATCCGAGAGGGAATAATACCTTTGTGGATCTATCCATTCCAGTGCTCTTCCCTCATTAAGCCAGCTCTCTCTCAGCTTCTGGGCTCCCTGTGCTCGTGCCCTCTAGGAACCAAGGGTACCTTGTGGGTTCCTAGAGTCTTACTGCACTTGGAGGTGGCAAAGTTGGTAGCACAATGCCTCGGGTAGCTCTCCTGTGCAGGAGCTTCTTCCCTTGGCCATTGCCACCAGAGAAAATGAACCCTGTTAACCCCAGCCTTTAGCTTATGTGTTCCCTGGGCTCTGCCTAGCTTGTAGGTCTCCTTTGCTGGACTGCTTCTGCCCTTAAAGGAGCAGGCACACCTTAGTGCCCTGCATCACTGTATCCAAACATTTGTGTATCTGATATTTATTTTCTCTTTTATATTTGAAGACATTCAACTTACCAGTCACTCAACAGGTCACATAAAAAAGAAGGGATATTTTCCCTATACTTTGGCATTTTACCATAGTAATCTCTGACAATAGCAGTAGTTTGCCAGCTCTGAATTTCAATGTGGGTTCACTGTTATACATCTGTAGTCCAAATTAAAATTGGCTCCAGTCCAAATTAGTATTGCATTAATTAACATGTAGATAGTGCATTGCTTTTAGGAAAAGAACTCAGATAAGCATTGCAAATATCAACTCCCACAAGGGAAACTCAACTGGGATTTTGCAATACAACAGAGCCTGTCACGTACAAAGTAACCCCTTTACAAAGTCAAATGTTCCAACAACACCTCAGCGTGACTAAGTATCAGGTCAATTATGGCTTCTGGAACAGTACTATAGGTAACTGCAACAATGTAGCAGTGCTTAAACAGGCTTATTATCACCTCCTAATTACTTCCAACTTCTGTTAAGGGGCTGTCAAGGGTATACCCTGTGTATAGCCAGTGCCCCCTGGCATGATGGTCAATGATCCTCTATTAACCCTTAATTTGAATTGAATTTTGATTTAAGCTGTGTAATGTGAATCAGTTAACATCGTTCAGAAAATGCTAAGCACATCTACAAATGGCCTAGGGGTCTAAAACATATCTGCTAGCACAATCCTTGTGTGGTGGTAGTGCCTGAAATGTCCCTGTGTCCCTATATAGTTACCTCATGAACTGTCAGTACCCCCAACTTTCCCGCCTGCCATGTCTTGAATGTTATTATTATTATTTTCTAAATTTTGATGTCATTAGTCAGGAGGGCTATTCTCTTCTGGGTTTTTTTGTTTGCTCATTCTTATTATGTCTTTCTTAAGGATTCATGGGTATTATGGGTAAATAATCTCACACAGTTCTCTGGATAGTCACCCACACTCAAAGATATATATATATATATACATATACACACACACACACATATATATACATATATATGTATACAGTCACAGTCTGATTCTAATCAATACTTGTCTTTATTTCTATGTTTTATCACTCCATACAACTTTACTTTACATTTAGGCAAAAGCTGTCTCTTTGCATCTTTCTTTCCTTTTAACCTTATCTGTTACACCAACTTTGTAACTCTTCTTATATAATGAGCTTTTACTTTAACTATTAACTTGGATGAACAGAACTTAGCATTCATAAACAAAGTCTCTTTTTATTTTTGTTCACTTGCTTTTCTTTTCCTGGTGTGTTCTACCTTCCAACCACACTATATACACCCTCTTTAACTTGATAACCTATGAGTCTACCTTTTATCCTGTGTGTGACTGATACCCTGAGCCATCTTGCAGGGCTATCTGACCCTGTAGCAACCCAGTGAGGAGATTGCTACTCACAAAGCAGTTCATGTATCTTACCCAAAGACTGTTTTTGTTCTATATGCCCCATATACACTGATGTGTAGCTCAAATTATGCCAGTGTAAGTAACAATAGTGTATTGTTTTTGTAGATACACTATTCCAGGGAATATGTGAAAAGCAAGAATAATTTGTATTAGACAAATATCATAGTTGGGAGAGAGGTTGGATACATTATCAGATACATAATTCATGAATAATATTTTAAATGTTTATGTATATGTATTGGATTATACCGTGAGGGGAAAAAAAGACAGGATACAGGGTGGGAGTTCAGCCCTCAGCACAAGAATTTCTGGAACACAATGGATGGGATCAGTAGAATATGAGAAAGTAATGTATGTTGCAGATCAAAAAGGTGCCACCGCTGCATGGTATCGTAAGCCAGATCTAATATCTTGGTGTACCAGATATGGTCTGCAAGCCATACGTTGCCAATGCCCATTGCAGATACCAAAAAAAATCATAAGTCTTAGTTCTTAAAATGAAGTAGAAATCTCTCTGTAATCTCCAATCCATGGCACGTGAGTTACACATTGCTCACAAGGTCATCCATATTGCTCCTGGCTACATAATTTTGCCTAAGTACATACCTTGCTTTACATAAATACGTATTTCTTCAGTATGACTGGGAAAGTTTAACATATTGATACCTAAACCATATTTTTGATCTGTAATATTGCCCATAGGACAGCAAAGTTTGACACCCACTGATTTTAAAGTTGTGAACTTATGAGAATTATGCATCAAAATACTGTTTAAATCATGTCAAACCTTAAAACAGGATTCACAGTCCCAATAAAAAGGCAAAAGAAAAATATGGAGCAATTCTACCCAGATGTAGAGATGTTCTGAATGTTTGAAAATAAAGAAGAAATAGACACAATCCTTATCCAGTTCCAGACCCAGGTGAACTGCCACAGTGACCACAGAGGGGTGTTCCAGAGCAGGTGAACTGCCCCAGTGACCTTATCAAAATCATTAATCATGCTCTGTCCTTAGTGATGGAAGCTAAACTTGTGGAAGTCTCATAAGTATAAATTAATTGTATTTTTTTGAAGGAGGCAACAAAACAAAACATGTCCTCTTTCAGTACTGTATATTGAAGTAAAATCTAGAACTTTTCATGGGATTGTACCACCTTTGAGAAAATGTTCATCATGAAATATTTCTAGGTTTGGGATAACATTAAGATATTAATTTATAGAATTTATATTCTATATTATTATGACCCCAAAAAATTCACAAGCTAGAATAGTTTATGTTAGTGTCCAAAGCATTCATTTGGGAGTGAGAGAATGTGATAGCAGAGACTTGACTGACAGTCTTCGATTCAGTGAATGAATCACTAGACAATTGTTTTTTATTTAGAGTGCATAGCTCCTTTCCAGTCTTAAAGAGGAGTGGGGAGGGAAGGAGTGGCATTTGGAAAATGTTTAATTTCAGTCTGAAATGGGAAGAATACCGTTTTTGGAATCTCAAAAATTTTGCAGTATGGGAGTACCAAGACCATTCTACATTATTTCAAAATTTACTGATTGAGAACCCAATAATTGAGATTAGATCATACACATAAATTATGCATAAGAAATCTTCCTCAAGCCTACAAATTTACCCAATTTACATGTTGTGAAATCAATGATTCTCTGAATCTACATATTGTTATTCTTGCTTCAGTATTATATAAAGAAAAAAAGATGGACTGGATGATAGAGAAAAGTCTGTGTGTTGCTTTGGGAGTATACACAGACATATAGCATGAGCAGATCCAGAATTTGTAAAGCATGGTATAAGAGCAGCCACTGGCATTACAGAAGCAGCATTACACCCGCTGTTTCTAGAGTCATCCTCCCTCTACCCCTGATTGGGAAGGCATATTAGTACTAGGAACATCAGGGGATTCTTTGAAGTCCCCCAATCAGGTCCCCCAATCTTCCCTCCCCCACTTTCAGTTCCCCCTCCCCTTCCCGGTGCGCTCATCCACATTTTCCTCCCCTCCATTCTGCCACTCCCCTGACTATCACTACTGCTATCCTCACTGTTTCCAGCTCCCTTCAGGGAATCAAGGGGTGCTCCAGAGCTACTCCTGCCCTGCACCAACCAGGCTGCAGAAAAGCCAGAATTAGCTAGCGACAGAAGTTGTAGCAGCAGTGGTAACAGGTGGCCTCCCTCCCTCTGTGCCTTCTCCCAAGGTGGCAGCAAACAGCTGCAGGGACCAAGCAGGGAGAAACAATCAACCTGCCACTGCTGCTCACCACAGAACCCAGCTGGTGTGGAGCAGAGCAGCTCTAGAGCTTCCATGCTCCCAGGTCATCAGCAGGGATCCTGTTTTTCTCTGATTTTAAAAAAATCCCCAATTTTTGGTAAGAAAACAGTAACCCAAAATTCCCAGATCCACATTTTTCTATAATTAAAATGAAAGCTATATATAAAACATAGTATATACAGCTATAGCTGTTTTGGGTTACTGTTTCTTTAACAGTATATATATATAAATAAATCCCCAATTTTATATATATATATATATATATATATATATATATAAAGAGTAACCCCAATACATATATATTGGTGTTAGGTTTTTTATAAAAACTTGGGATTTTTTTTTTTTAAATCAGAGAAAAACAGGATCCCTGCCTGGCAGAAACAACAGTAGTGGTAGGATGGGAACAGGAGGGGATGGGAACATGAAGGGAAAAGGTGGGAGGATTCTTACTCCTTTCAGGAACTTCAGAAAAAATCCCCAGTTGCTGCTCCTGTAGTATCAACTGAAAGTTGAATCCATCTGCACCCATGTGCCCCCTCTGGATCCACCTCTGCACTTTGCACTCATCCGTAGGTGCTTTTCCAACAAGAAAGTTTTGGGAACAAAAATATGGTAGCAATACTGAGAGAACTAAAGAGATAATGCTTTATTCTTTATTACAGTAAAGCTCCTTTTTCCTGATTAGGGATATTGACTTCTATTGTTCTTTACTCTGATCATATGACAAACAAGTCCTTTTGTAAGTTACTTTCCCTGCAGCTTTTTACTTATTTATTTTTCCACAATCAAAGTCTGCTATCAGTCATTGTAAGTTCTTTAAACTAAGACATGCACACTTAAGTATTTGAGCAGGTTACAGCCATTGGAAATTGTATTCAAAGGAAAATGTTCCCAAAAGAGTTTTGTGTGCAAAAATAAGGGTTTATAATTGACAGTATTTTCAGTTTTAACTACAGGAGCTCTACCAAGTGCTTATTACAAAAAATACACACAGAGAAATGCACACATTTCTCATAGGAACATACATAGTCTATAGAAATTACAGCTGCAAAAGCTACCCAGATCCCAAGATGCGGCTTATTCAAACAGAAAGCTATTGTACAACATACACGCAATACCCATCTGTGGAGGTTGGGTTTAAGATGCCTTCTCTTACCCTTCAATAGCTGCCCAATGAACTGTCAATAGCCTGGTGTTTCCACCTGCCATGTCTTGGATGTTATTATTCTATATTCAAATTTTTTTTTGATGTCACTAGTCAGGAGGGTTTATTTTTTTAAATCTTATTTTTTTGTTACGTCTCTAATAGAGGTTCACAGGCACTATGTGTAAGTTATCTCACTCGCTTCTCCGTATGTTCACATTCATTAGATTGTATAGATAATCACAGTCTGGTTCAAACCAAAACTTGTCTTTATTTTATCTTTTATCACTCTGTACAACCTTCCTGCACTTTCAGGCAGAAATTGTCTCTCTCTTTCTCTTTTTTCTTTTCTTTTTTTTGACAATATCAACTTGGTAATTCTACTTATCTAATACTCTTACGCTATAGCTATTCCCTTGTCTGAATGAAACTTAGTATTGATAAACAAAATCTCTTTCTTTCTTGTCCATCTGTATTTCCATTGTTTGTTACAGGCTTTTATCTTCAACTCCACTAAATGCACTCTTTTTACCTTGTTGGCATATGAGTCGCTCTTTTATCCACTAGCTCAGTCTTGTAGGACGTGTGTCCTGCGGTGTTAGTCTTTGCAGGGATCCACCCCCACTCTCAGAGCTCCATTCCTTCCCTGGCGCTATGAGAGGTCTTTAAGTGAGTTCCTTCTCCTCCCGGACATCCTCTTTCTCCCCCTTTTTCTTCTCCTTTCCTCACTTTTTCCCTCACTGGAACTCCCATCTTGCCACCTCACTCTGATGTTGGAACTTGTACCCTTATATGGTAGCAGCTCAGGAAGCAGCATTCCCTGGGTCTCCTCACCATGCCTGCACTCACTTCTTCACACCATCTGAATAATAAAATGCAAAACATCAGTTTTAACCAGGTAAAATTTTAGTATTGGCTATTTCTCTTGATTACCATACAGTCATTTTCCATGGGTGTTGACAAGGAAAACTAATCAAAGGAGAAAAAGAAAAGATAAAATATTCAGGGTTAATAAGCAGAGATCCTGGTTTTCTCTGATCAAAAAAAAACCCTGCAATTTTCCAATTAAGAAAAATAACCCCAAATCTACACTGTCCAAATTCACTGATGACACCAAGTTGTGGGGCAAAGTGGGCATACTGGAGGGGAGGGACAAAATCCAGCTAGATCTAGACAAATAACAGAGGTGGATGGATGAGGATAGGATGGAATTCAACACAGACAAATGCAAGAAACTGCATCTAGGAAGAAGAAACCAGCAACACACCTGTAGGCTGGGAAACACCCTTCTTGTCACACAGTGACCGAAAGGGATCTTGGAGTCATTTCTGACTCCAGGATGAACATGAGCCACCAATGCGAGGAAGTGGTCAGTAAAGCTAACCATACCTTGTTATGCATCTACAGTGGTCCAGGGTTGGAGTACTGCATCCAGTTTTGGGTGCCGCACTTCAAGAGGGATGTGACTAGCATTGAGAGGCTCCAGAAGAGGGCCAATCACATGGTCAAGGGGCAGTGGAGCAGGCCTTATGAAGAGAGGCTAAAGGGCCTGAACCTATTCAGCCTCCACAAGAAAAGACTGAGAGGGCCATTTACAAACTCACCAGGAGGGACCAGCAGGAATTGGGGGAGGTTCTGTTCCCCCAGGCATCACCTTGGGTTACTAGAAATAATGGCCACAAATGGTTAGAGGGAAAGTTCAGGCTGGGCATCAGAAGACATTACTTCACAGTTAGGGCTGCCAAGCTCTGGAATGGGCTCCCAAGTGAGGTAGTACTCTTTTCTACCTTGGGGGTCTTCAACAGGAGTCTGGATATATATTTGGCTGGGGTGTTATGACCCTGGCACTTATTCCTGTCTGGGGTAGGGGATCAGACCTGATGATCTGTTTAGATCCCTTCTGACCCTAGGCACTATGATACTATGATACATAGTATGGCCCACCACTCAGTGTAGTAATAGAGGGGACAGACCTTTACACATTCGCAAGCTACAATAGGGGAAATTTATGCTGGATATTAGATTGGAACTTTCTGGCTATGATGATGGTCAAGCACTGGAACAAGCTACCCAGAGAAGTTGTGGAATCTTAGTCCTTGTAAGCTTTCAAAAGCAGATTATCAAGCCTAGAATGGTTTAGTCTGGGATGATTCTTCCTTGAGTAGGGATGGGCTCAAAAGGTCCCTTCCAGCCCTACTTTCCTATGATCCTAGACACTAATGCCATGCATGATGTCAGAGCAGAAAGAACAGATACTTTTGCTTCATCAAATACCTCGATACTTAATTGATTTTCCTTGGAATCCTGAATCATGGAAAACATTTAGAAGATAGGCCAACTCTACAAAAATAACTCATCCCATCTCAACAATTTGGAGTTTTATGGAGACTCCAACAGTATTTGTCTTTTCAAGGATTTTTTTTAAGTAACAAATTGACACTATGATTCAGATGATTGACATAAAAATATAAACAATATTTTTAATACATGAAAGTACTGATTGAGGTCAGGACTTGATGTCTAATGCCAGGAACTTTTATTTGCATTTGTCATTGATTATACAGACATGTATGCGTATATATATAGTCAATGGAATTACTCATGTATCAAGTCAAGCATGTATGTAAATTTTTGCTGGATTGACATATTTAGTAGTTCATCAAAAACTGACAGATTTTTTCAGTTCTGTTAAATACATACTCACAACTCTGAACATTCATGCTTTATAATTTTAGCTATAGATATTTTTAAAAAATTAATCTCCATGATATAACTGCAAGCCAATTACGTGTTAGAAGTTTGAACTCCAAATTATTTGTGTTGTAACATAAACTCTGTATGAATAGTACTAGGAATTTGACTTTTTTACTATATGCTAAATAGTTTTGTAAAGTAGTCAGAGGAGAAACATGCTAAAATCTTCATTATTGTGGTCTTTTTTATGATTCAATTTTGTGCAACAAATTACTGATTTTTTATAATAACTTCAGCTTTTTTTTGGTATGAGATGCTATTTTGAAAATGCCAGTAGCATTCCATAGTCTGATACTGAAAAATCACTGACACTGTATAATAAATGTCTGTATCTAACACAGATAAAAAAAAACCACCTTAGGAAATGATTGGCACCTTGCTTTTCTAGGAGCTGGTGGTAAACTATAACAGCAGAATGAAAGGATATAAAAATGATGTCTAGAAAAAGCACTGTTAGCTGAAACACAATGTATTGCCATTGGGAATTTGAATTAAAATATATAGATTTTTAGTATTTTACATTCTTCCTGAAAGTAATCATATCTGATATAGTGCACTGAGAGTGTAACAGATTTTATACTGGATAAATATTTTTTTCTTTATACAATCTGTTTCACTAAACCTACCAAGAGGTTTTTGGAAATAACAACTACCTCACACAGACAGAAAGACTTTGTTACAGATGAACACATTGCTAACATCAGAACAGTGGGTGGCACATAATATTGTTACAAAGCAGAATATCTAAAAATGAAATAGATTTTTCTGCTTGCAATATCTCAAGCTCCTTAAAAAAATATTAAAACAAAACTGTCCCATGCTTGTTAATATAACATAAATTAATTTGTTGATTACATTGGCTCTGATTTTCCTTTCACCTCAGTGTGTGGTCTTGATTCTGAAAGGTACTGACTTCCTCTACACACCATCCAGTAAATGTAAAGCACATGTAGAGGACTATTTTTGGAGTAGTGAATGTTACAATAATGTCAAAATCATAGACATTGGTACTAGCTGCCACGGTTTTATGACATTTCCTATCATTTATCATTATTATGGACAGGTTGCCAAGGACAACTCATTATGGGAAGGTTGCTGAGACGCATCCAGGCCTGTGACGACTACCACATGCTGCTCAATTATGTGAACATTAAAGATACTACTAGGTATAACCTTGAACAGATCAGAAAGAACTAGGAGGCTCTGGGGATGGGGTAAAGATGTTGGGGGTTCATGCTGTATTCTTTTCAATCCTCCGAATTAAGGGCACAGGCAATTGCAGTTACAGAGTCATCCTGGACATGAACCCATTGTTACAGAGACTGTGATGATGGGAGTACACTGACGTCAGACCATGGGGTAATGTTTGAAAAGAGATAATGATTAAGCACAGATAGGGACCACCTGACCTTCCTTCTACTAATTAGGAAGGGAAGCTTTAAACTAGGTTTAATGGGAGCCAGTGACATAATTGTAGAGGTAAGTATTTATGCGTCATGTCACAATGACCTGGACAAAGTTCTGGACACAGGTCAAAAATATGAGGGGGAGATGGACAATCATAACAGACTCATAGGAGATTAAAGAAGAAAAGCAATGGATCAGTCTGCTGTCTATATATTAATGCAAGAGATAGACTATATCATTTTATATAATTCTATATAGCTGGCAAAACAGAGTCTTTGATAAATTTGTGACCCTGCTGCCAAACCCTAGTACAAGGGCCAAAGTCATATATGAGAGAAGACAAATTAAGCTCCCATCTAGAAACCGAGGGGGAAAAAATCTAGCTTCCTGGAAGTCCTAAAAAAATTACTTCGTCACTAGGAAGCAATTTTACAATAAATATAATAATTTCTTAAAGATAAAATAAATAAACCGTATTTAATTTCCTCTTCAACTACTAAGCACCCAAACAGCTAATAAACTTTTAATATTTATTAAATATGAAATACCTTAAAATATCAGATATCCTAAATACTGAATACAACAAATTATTAAGTAACACCCCAGTTATTTAATACTACCCTCAATATTAAGTGTTACACATTATTCTTAGGCTATACTAAGTGCCCTGGAATATTAAGCAGTGTTAACGTTAAAATAAGCTATGAACAGGCACACATTTAGGCTTTATGTCATCTCTGAAGTGCACACTATGACTTGTCACTTGCCTGATTAATCATCAGGGTTCCTGGTTTTCTCTAATAAAAAAAAAATCCCCATTTTTTGGATTTAAAAAAACCCCCTAAAATCCACATTTTCCCATGATTAAAATGAAACACCACTAATATATAGATATATATCAGTTCTGAAGCTTTGCTTCTCATGTACTTTATCTGCCCCTCATGCCTTGTTGCTCCCATTGCCATCCCCTCTGGTACTTCCTTTCTGCCATAACTGACACACAACCTCCCATTCCCCTACCCGCTTGCAACACATACATGCCTTTCAAATGGAAGAAAAAAATTGGGGAGAGAAGCCTAGTGACACAATTATGTGGCCACAGACATGACATTTTGCCCCACCTTCTCACCTGGCCTCTTGCATTTAATCTTTTATGGCTCAAATCAGCCATTTATTTTTTTATGGCACAAACCCAGACAGGGTTTGTACCAATCTTTTGAACCTAATGAGTATATGTACATTTTAGAACATTTTCAGTAGGGTCATATGACCAGCTACAGCTACACAAGCAGGGTTACAAATTCAAATTACTGGGATATGTATATAGAAGTGTGCTTTTTTGTTTTTTTTAATTGGGGGGGGCGGAGTTCACCAGGAAGCATAAGCAGGAGTGAAAAAGGAGGCATTGCCTAATATATTTAGGATTTACACAATTTCTTAGTAATCCAAAATGTAGAGGGAGGATTTTTTTTTCAAAGTCTCTGGTTAAAGATGAAGAGAGAAGAAGAGTGATGTCTTGGTGAGGGGGTCTGTCATATCATCAGATCATAAAGAATAGCCGTTAACTAATAGAATCAAATGTATTTCAGGACTTGAGAGCTGTTGGAGACTTTAACTACCCAAACATCTGTTAGGAAACTAATACAGCAGGATATATACCATACAATAAGTGGCTGCAATGTGTCAGGGACAATGTTTTAATACAGGAGATGACTGTGATCACAAATTAAGAGTTACTAATTCTTAAAAAGAGAAGGAGGGAAAACAGCAGAATAAATGTAGTGGAATACAAGCAAGTAAATGTTATTACATTTAGAGAATTTCTGGTTAAGACCCCATGGGAAGAAGCAAAGTAAAAAGAAAGAGGCGCTCAAGAGGCATCTGAATACAGTTTTGCACATAACTAACCTTCATATTTATACTTTTATATGTATATAATCTTCTTAGAATTGGAGTATCTAACTCTTTGTCACTGAATCTTTCACCTCTGCTGCCCTCAGTTATACAGATGGTTTCTGTAATGTAGATTTTTTTCCCCAATAGAAACTGAGCCTACAGGAAAATCAGCCTAATGTGAAGCTAAAGAAGAATAAAGTAAAAAAAAAGGACAAGTAATAAGAATTTTTAGGTCTTTGAGACAGTCTCAGAAGGAGAAAATGAATAAATAAACAAAACCACGTTTTTATAATCATGCCTGTGCAAAAGAAAAAGAGAGAAGCTTTTTTGTGCTTGGATCTGATATCAAAGTAACTTATTAGTGCAACTATGAAACTACAGAATGACAAAATTAATGACGATGATATATATTTGTTATGAGTCAAATGAGATTAAAAAAAAGGTGCCAGAATGGGTTGGGAAATAATTATAACAAATAGTAATTAACTGCTATGCGTTTCAATTATGATATTTATCTTTTTTACATTCCAACACTTTATGCACTATTTTTAAGTATCCTTTTGATTCTTCTCACATGTGTGAAGTCTTGATATACCTCCTTTTCTACATAAACAGTGAAACCATGTGGATGGGGATGATAATGGATAATCAGCTCATAGGAATAGAATTTTTCTCCTCACTTCATCTCAAATGCTAAAGATTAGAGCACATCCTGTAATCCACAGTTCTCAGAAACAAAAAGACTCTTACTTCAACTCCTTTTTATTTGTAGATCACAAACATTAAAATAATAGAAGTATACTGTACAGTAAGTCAGACTGAAAAACAATTATTCTGTTAAAAAAAAATAAAGGTTTTGAGACTTTTTTGATGAATAATAGAAACACTGATCAACTTGAACATTTTGATAAGAAGAAAGAACAACACAACACATCCCTAGGGTGTATACTTCCACCATTGGAGCACTCACCTGGGATGTAGGAGACTCATATTATGTGTCTTAGTCAGAGGAAACTTTGTAAGGTAAATATAGGCAAGTGTTCAGACTGGCAAGCTATAACTCTTGCCTTATTATTGGAGTTTATTTAGTTAATTTAAACAAAACAGACTCTGTCCTGTAGTTTAGGGCTACTGCAGGAAATGGTGGCAGTCACTGGACTACTGGAGACAAATCTCATGTTTAGCCTCCATAACTCGCGTTGTTAGGGTACTCAAAAAAGAGAAAGACTAAGGTTGTATGCCCTCTTCACCCAGAAGGGGTTTGATTCTGTGTTTCTTCCACTGCCCAGCAGTCTTCTAATCACTAGACTACAGGTTAGGCTTTATCCAGTCCCTTCTTTTGAAGGTGACTCAATAGAGAGGCTTCTGTTCTGTAAGGATGAGGCTATATATTATGGCCTGAGCCCTTGCTCCTAACGGAAGAGGAACTTCTCCACTGTACTCCATGCATTGTATCCAATGAACATTAAATACATGTTTCAGAGACTCAGCAGTGGAAAGATGGAAAGATGAATTGGGTAATGTCTTACCTGTGGCATGCTGGGGACAAAAGAACTACACTGTGGAACAAGAAACATGGCAGTATAAACCTCTTGATGGAGCTAGAACCCATCTGCATCTTTAGTGAGTTCCCAAACTACAGAGCTACTGGGGCTAAAATAAAGGAGCCTTATCCTCATTTTTAGGACCTACATTCAGGTATTTTTTTTTGGATAAAGTTCTCAATCTCATATACTGGGCAAGTTAAGGTAGAGGCAACATAATTGTCTTCTTTATAACAGTTTGAACTGAACCTAGTTTAGATGCCAAACAGGGTAACAAGATAGAGCTAAGTTAAATCATTTTTCTTGCAACTGTTATTATGAACTCCTGAGACAGGCAAAGCTCATACTTTTCAAAGAATATTCTATTTCAGTAAAAACTACTAGATTAATTCCTGTGAATGTATTCAAAATCACATTAGAAACCAAAAAAGCACTATGAATAAAATGTCCTGCTTATTGGAAACCTGAGAAACCATCAAACAGTATCATGCACTTCAATATTGGCCAAATTGTATAGACTTAAAGATATCATAGAATTATAAAATCAAAGATAAAAGATAAAAAAAAGAAAAATAGGGACCTCAGAAGGTCATTTAGTTCAACCACCTGCATAAAACAGAACCATTCCCAACTATATCATCCCACTCAAGGTGTTGTTTACCTGGGTCTTAAAAACCTCCAGGAATGGAGATTCCACAACCTCTCTGGGCAACGCATTCCAGTGCTTTACTAGCCTCCTCATGAAAAAGTGTTGCCTAATATCTAATTTAAACTTCCTTTCCTGAAACTTGAGACCATTGCTCCTTGTTCTGTCATCTGCCACCACTGAGGACAGTCTAGCTCCATCCTCTTTACAACAATCCTCCAGGTAGGCAATACCTTATTACCTGATTAGGTGTTAATTCATAATGTATGAGTGTGGGGACTCTGGAGCCAGGTGAGACACTGAACCCCACCCCCACAAAACACCCCCACAAACCCTCACCCACATACCTGGCTCTGTGGGTCAGAAGTGAGGGGACTGGGGTGGAGGTCAGGCTGTGGGTTGAGAATGAAGGGAAAGGGCAGGGCTCTGGCATATCAGTGCTGCTCAGGGGGTAGGGGCAGCTATGTTTTTTTTTAAGACAAAAAAGGAAAAGGTCAATACCAAACTGTATAGGTATTTAGGATTAATTTTAGTATGATGCTAGAGGTACTAGTAGGCTTCCAGATTACTTTAAAACTATAAGTATGTCAATAAAAACATTGCCCAAGTGATTTGATCCCTCTCTCTCTCTCTCTCTCTATATATATATATATATATATATACACAAAAAAAAATATTGTTTGTTTTTTTTTACTTGTGGAAGAACATGGATTTTGGGGTATTTTTCTATCAGGGATTTTGCAATTTTTAAGTAGGGAAATAGGGAACACTAGAACTCTTGTTAGTGAGCCAAATGGCAAGACCCAGGCAGAGAAGACTGCTCAGAGATGGCACCAGGGACCCAGCTGGAGGTGGCTGACCCACCTGGCCATTTGGGGCCATGAAGACGCTCTTTGACAGTCCAAAGCAGACCACAACACTGAGAACATCTTCCAAGTGATAGCTGCCCAGATTGCCGGGCAGTGGCACACATGGCAATAATTTCACACAAAGGCCAACTGTGCAGACACAGCTCATTGGCAGCTGGCCCAGAGGTGCAGATGCCTCTAATGGCCATGCAGTTTCCATCCGGGTCTGGCAGGCATGCACCCTTGGAACCACATACTGTCACAGGTGGCAGCAGGTCAAAGCCAGGCAGCAGCCATCACTGCCAGATGCTGCAGTGGGTATAGGGTGCAGGGAACTCCCAGAGCTGCTTCAGCAGTACATCTGGTACAAGTGGTAGTGTCCCCAGGTACCAATTGGCTGGGCCTCAGAGGCTCCTGAGAGTGAGTAGGCCTGAACTACTTGCCAGAGCAGCTTTTTATATTGCTGGGGTCAGCAGAGGGCGGGTTTTTATACTGCCTCTAACTCCCCCTGACTGCAGATCTGGGAGGAGCAAGGCAGGGTTATTTTGCCCCAAGTGGCACAATTTTCCCCACATCAAAGTGCATGTCCAGGCATGTGTGCTGAGGCAAAAAGCCCTGGCTTAAATTTGTGCCGTCTATATTTGAGCTGCTACAGGCTCATGTGCCTGCAGCATTTCTGAATGCATCCTGAGTCTTCTCTTCTCCAGACTAAATAAAACCAGTTATCTCAGCATTTCCTCATAAGTCATATTCTCCAAGCCCCTAACCATTTTTGTTGATCTCCATTGACTCTCTCCAGTTTGTCTACATTCTTTCTATAGTGGGGACCTTACAAACTGGATATGGTACTCCAGATGTGGCCTCACCAGTGCTGAATAGAGTTGAATAAGAATTTCCCTCGATATGCTGACATGCTTCTACTAATGAAGCCAGTATGCCATTAGCATTTTTGGCAGCGAGGGTAACATTGTTGGCTCATATTCCATTTGTTGTCCACGATAACTTCCAGGTATTTTTCTGCATAGCTGCTGCTTGGCCAGTCAGTCCCCATCCTGTGCCAGTGCATGGAATTGTCCCATCCTAAGTGCAGGACTTTGAACTTGTCCTTATTGAACCTCATGGGATTATTTTGGTTCAGTCTTCCAATTTATCTAGGTCTCTCTGAACCTTAACCACAGCATCCAGCATATCTACCACACCACCTCCAGATTGCATTGTCATAAAACTTGCTGAGGGGACACTCCATCTGATCTTCCAGGTTGTTGATGAAGATATTGAGCAAAACTGGCCTCAGGGCCAACCCTGGTGGCAATCCACTTGATATCAGCAGTATTATTAGTGCTTACATGGATGAACAGCATGGGAAGCAGTGAGAGGGTCAGATGAGTCTCAGCAATCCCTCAATGACATCTTGGATCCAGACTCTCGGCAAGTCACAGACTCCCTGAGAAAATGGATCAGCCCAGAAGATGGAGGCCTTCATCCCCCACAGAAGGGAGTCTCTAACCCTGCCCCCGCCCCGACACACACACACAAACATCACTTCTTCTCAGTGACAGTGGTCTCGATCCTCCCAACCTGGGGGATGCCTGGCCTGGCCTTTTCCACCAACAGAACATGCTCATTCTCCTCTATTTCTAGGATTCCATATATGTTCTCCAGGGAAACCACTGCAGGTGGAGAAGAATACTTCCTCTTCCTGCCAGAGGTCACAAGCTTCCATCTTCCACTTTCCTGGAAGTCCACATGGTCTTCCTTTTTTAGCACCACCTCTGGTAGTCCATCCTTCAGTCCTAGATGTCTCCTCCAGAAATGAATCAATGAAGTCTTCATCGCAGAGGATATTTTGAAACTTTGCCACCTTCTTATGTCGTTTTCTTTCCTGATCCCTGAGGGACCCCACCAGGAAGCACAGGCACTCTCCCATCTGGTTTTCACTGGAGGGAAGTTGAAATCTACAGTCTCCACAGCACCAAACCAGGACCTGGATAGAAGCCTTAAGGGAGAGCAGGCCTGCCCAGACAGACACCTTACAGGTATAACCAGAGAAGGCCTGGCAGTGGTTCTGACATTACAATGTCCTTCAACCATTTTTCTGGGTCTCTTAATCCACTGTCCTTCTCTTCCTGCCAATCCTTCTAAGCAGACCTTCCCTCACCAATTTCCCTATAAGCATGCCTGTGCACTGTTCCTTGGTCCTTAAAGGCTCCCTTTTCCCTGTTTCCTCTCACCAAACTTACAGTGAAAGAATGTGAGTGAGAATTTCCAGGAAAACTCCCTTACCTCACTCAGGACTTTAGTTAAGCAAGAGGCTTAAGTATACATCTAACTGCTGACTTCTAGCTACTTACACTAAATATATGAAGGTTAGCTACCCTTAGGGTGCAGGCAGAAGTGACATTTTTTACCTAATCTGTAGCTGTGACCAAACACAAGTGCTAGGATGCAGACAGCTTCAAACATGGCCAATCAGGTAAAAATCTGAACCCTCATTGCACAAGGGGTCAGATGAAAATGTTTCAAAACAGAGTGTCTTCTGTAACTTCTGTAATGACCATGGGGAGCCCTAGGGTTACTCCTCATCCCTTTGCATGCACCACACACCTTACATGATCTGCACTGGTCCACTAGAGATTGACTGCAGCCTAACTAGAAATACTAGGCCTGGACTTTGCAAGAGACCTTCTCTATGCTCAAATGTCTTCCGGTATTATAATCATGCAGGGCTTGCAGGATTGTTGGTATCTCCTGCTCTGGAACCACCAGTTGAATACGCTCAGGTTCTTGGGCAGACTTGGGAAGCTTTTGCACTAGGACTCTTTGCCTAATGCATAGTTTGGGCCACCCTGCCTGGTATCACCTTAAGTGGGGATGAAGTTGCCCCTCTTCAGGAAACTCCTTGCTATCAAGCTTCTTCCAGTATTTCGCTGTCAGCATCTTTCTGTTGTTTTTTCTGCCAATCTGTCAGCCTGCTGGCTTTCCCCACATCTGGGGCTGGTTCACTCCTGGCAGTCCCAGTGGTTGGTAGCATTTCTATCTTCACTGTGGCAGCTCCAGGGTTGCCTTCCATTGTGATGGGGCCACAAAACAAAATATTGGTGTTTCGTGGTTGCCCCTGGAGGTGATGCCCCATCTGGTGGTTAAATACTGCTCCTGTGCTTCACTCTTGGCTGCCTCTGCCATTGATAGTGGCTGTATCCCCACTGCCTTGCCTTCTGGTCGACTCTCCACTAGGTAAGACCTATGGGACAAGACATCAGCATTCTGGTACTGCCGCCCTGGGAGATGCACTATCCAGTAGTCAAACTCAGCCAGCTGTTCCAGCCACCTGGCCAGTTGTTCTTCAGGTTGTTGAAAATTGTGCAGCCACTGGAAAGAGCTATGGTCTGTTCTTAGTGTGAAGCACCTTACCAGCAGGAAGCATTGGAAGTGCTTCATAAATGCCACAATGAAAAGAAATTCCTTTCTGGTGGCTGCATATTTACATTCCGCTTTGTTTAAGGTTTGTCTGGCATAAGCTATTACCCTTTCTTGGCTTTCTTCAACTTGTGACAACACAGCTCTGATGCCCACATTATTTGTATCAGTATCCAACAGGAATGGTAACTGAAGGTCAGGGTATGCTAGAATAGGGGATGACATCAACCTTTGCTTCAGCTCCCCAAAGGCATCTTAGCATTGCTTTGTCCAAGTGAACTTTGCCTTATCAGAGTTTTTGCAAGGGGCTTGGAATGGTAGAAAAACCTTCCACAAATCTCCTGTATTAGGTGGCTAGACCGAAAACTGCACAATTCTTTCACATTTTGGGGTACTGGCCAAGCCTTAATAGTCTCCACCTTCCCTGGGTCTGGGCCTATAGCCTCTGTGGAGATAAGACATCCCAAAAAATTAATGTCCCTGCATAACAGCTTATACTTGGCAGGTTTAATCTTTAGATCAGCCTTTCTCAGCCTCTCAAGTACAGTTTTCAGTTTCTGTAGGTGCTCCTGAAAGATTCATCCTATTATTATGATATCATCTAGGTAGACCAAGCAGGAGGTCCCTTGTAAATCTGCTAATACTATATCCATCAGTCTATGAAATATACCAGGCGCATTGCACAACCCAAAGGGCATAATGTTAAACTCAAAAAGCCCCTTCTTCATACAGAAGGCAGTCTTAGACTTCTCCTCTGGGTGTACTTCCACCTGCCAATACCCACTAGCCAGGTCAAGGATAGAGAATCATTGGGCTCTGGCCAGGAGGTCCAGCATATCAGCAATTTGAGGCAAAGGGTGGGCATTCTTAACAGTGAAGTAATTTAGTTTAAGATAATCCACACAAACCTACACATCACCACCTTTCTTCCTCACTAACACTACAGGGGCAGCTCTTGAGCTTGCAGAGAGCCTGACAGTGACTGTTTCCTTTATTTCTTGTATTTGTTTCTCAAATTCTCACTGGAAATGAATGGGTACCCTTTTGGGGGCCCTGCTTGATGGGTCTGTCACTGCCTGTGTCAATCTAGTGCTTTGTTACACCTGTCTGGCCCAGATCATGGTCCCTCAGGCTGAATACACTGGCATATTCCAGTAGCACCTCTTGCATTGCCCCTAGTTGCTCTGCCTGGTTCCAGGCCATGATGGCCTAACTTGAACTCATGTGGCAATTGTCCTGCAGTCCACTGGTAGTTCTCACCTGACTTCCCAAAGTGGTGGTTCTTGTCCTTGCTCAGTGTTCAGATAGTGACCAAACCCTGTGTCCCAGGGTCCCTTTGCAGGACAGCTATACCAGTTTCAAATGTTCCAATTACAGCACCTTGATATGCAACCGGAGGGTCTGCCGACATATTGGCCATGCATACTGGATTTTCACCCTGGGGGCTGTTACTCATTGCGGTTCCCACCAGGAGCCCTAATTCCTTGTTAGGCTCAGATTCAAAAAAGCCCTCCTCAGCTTTATTCATAGTTGGTAGGGTCGGAAGGGACCTGAGCAGATCCCAAGTCCGACCTCCTGCCATGGTAGGAAAAGGTACTGGGGTCAAACGACCCCAGCAAGGTGTTCATCTAGCCTCCTCTTAAAAACCCCCAGGGTAGAACCAGCACCACTTCGCTTGGAAGTTGGTTCCATATCCTAGCCACCCTGACAGTGAAGTAGCACCTTCTGATGTCTAGTCTGAATCTACCCTCTACCAGTTTGTGACCATTATTTCCAGTCACTCCTGGTAGTGCTTGGTGAAACAGGGACTCCCTCAATGCCTGCTGGTCTCCTCTAACTAGTTTGTAACAGGCCACTAGATCCCCCCTCAGCCTTCTCTTTTGGAGGCTGAACAGGTTCAGGTCTCTTAGCCTCTTCTCATAGGGCCTGCCCTGCTGCCCCCGATCATGTGAGTGGCCCTCCTCTGGACCCTCTTCATGTTGTCCACATCCCTCTTGAAGTGCGGTGCCCAGAACTGGATGCAGTACTCCAACTGTGGCCTGACCAGAGTCACATAAAAGAGGAAGATCACCTCCTAGGACCTGCTCGAGATGCATCTGTGGATGCATGACAAGGTATGGTTGGCCCTTCTGACTGCATCCCCACACTGCCAGCCCATGTTCATTTTGGCATCAATAGCGTTTTCAAGATCCATCTGGCACCATGTCTTCAATCTGCCCATGATCATCATTTCACTTCTAGGAGGAGGTACTGTGCAACTTTCTTCCACTACCAATTCACACACTTCAGTTTGACTATCCATGATGTTCAGGGTAAAAATGTCACCCAGCAAGGAACAGGAACAGTCAGAAAAGTCTTTTGTGATTTGGAATTATTTTAGAAAGTCAGTTCCCAACAAGGCATCTTGCCTGGCATCTTGCAATACAACAAATGTGCATGGTAGCTGCAGGGCTTGGAAGTAGATGGTCATATCAGACTCCCCCAGAATTGGGAGTGCTTCCCATTGGCTGTCTTGACTACTAGGCTACAGGGTTGTAGGAACCTTGTCATCCCAGTTGTAGCTTGTGCCCATACTTAGCGATGTACAAGGGATACCTGGGCACCTGAATCTAAGAGAAATTGGCAAGGGACCTTTCCTAGCTTTCTTTCTAGGTAATACCCCAAATCTGTGGACCCAATGATTACTAGATCTTCTTGTGGGCCTTGGAGTGTATCAGCAGTGGATGGGCCTTTCTCCACAGCCTGCCTCAGTTTCCCTATCTGGGATGCTACCTTCTCTCTAAACAGTCCCTTTGGAAATATTCACAACCAGCGCAGTGCCAGAACCCACTAGCAGTCACTTGTTGTAACCCTAGCCAGCATGATCCAGGTGGGCCCCACTGCCATGCCTGTTTGGGCCCCAACTTTCCAGAGCCTGGTGGAGTTTGGCCATTCGACCCTGAAGCTTCTGCATGGTCTCCATTATTGCCTGAAGGATTAATGGTTCTGGGGTTGGGGTGTGCACTGCTGGCTCATCTTCTTTAGTATGTGCATGTACACTGGCCTCATGGTGTCTGGGACTTAGGTCCTGCATCCTTTCTGCCAGCTCCAAGTTAGTGGCTAGGTGTATGGCCACCTCCATCCTCTGCGGTCTTCCCAGGCAAAATTGAGCTTTCACCACCCCACTGCAGGCATGTTGTATGAAATGGTCCTGGGCAAGTGTGTCATGTACATCTTAGCTTAACTGCAGGAAGGTCTTTATGGCTAATTTTCTGAGCACAAGGCCAAAATCTTGGGCAAACTCATTGAGTGCTCTTATTTGTGCACTGAAAGCCATACTAGCCCAGCCAGAATATGCAGCTAGTTAGAAAGCCTCCCTGAGAGCCTATATTAAGCATTTGTAGTCTTGCTTGGTTTCAGTACTGAGGCCATGGTAGACTGCCCCAGCCTTCCCTGTGAGTAGCAAACCTAGAAAGTCTATCTTGCCAGCCTCATCCCATCCATTTGCCTTAGCTGCCAATTCAAATTGTCCATGCCAGACATCTCACTCTTGTTGTTCCTCACTATAATGTGCAGGATTGTATATGAGCCTTTAAGCAGGAGGTGGGGCTTGTGTGCATCACTTCTCTGCAGAGGGCACTCCTACCGCTGTACCACCCATCTCCCCCATCTCAAAGCCCACTCAATGAAAAAAACCTATGCACTCACTACAACAGTTTGACCTTCTCCTTATGGCCTGTAACCACCAATCCCACCCCTACGACCAGTTGTAACAAACATCTGCAGTGTCAGGCACAATCACTACAGCCAATGAGGTATTTCCTTAATATTGAGTATCCTAAGGGTTAGGGTCACAGGCCAACAGGCCAATGGGAAAGGACAAATATAGGCAAATAGGCATTAATGGTATATAACAAAATACATTCAGAGGGTAAGTAAACAGATAGTGGTCAGTACCACTGGGGTACATACATTCAGCATGTAGGGTCCCCTGCCTACCTCCAGCGGTGTTCCCAAGAACGAGCCTTTAGTCTAGGGTCACTTTCTGCAAATTTGTAGGTCAGGGATACGTGCAGTCTGTCTGTGGTTCAGCTGTGCTTTGCAGAGACTCCTCTCTCCTTCAGTCCAGCTCACAGCAGCACCATCACCCCCAGGGTTTCTGACACATAGCCAGCCAGGGCTCAGAGGTCACTACCTCTTCTTTCTGCCCCCAAGGTTTTCTGGAATTTGCAGTCCAGCAGCAGGGGTCTGCAGGGTTTCTCATCGTCACTTCCAATTCCTGCTTCCAGGTGTCTCTGGGGTTGGTAGTCCATGGTTGGTCAGTAAGCCTCCACAAGGTTGCTCACCTTCTGTCACACAATTATATTACATTTTCAGTGTACACAATGCATTACATTACACAATGCATACATTACACTTCTGTCTGTCTGCCTGCCAGCTTGTCACTGTGTTCAGAGTGGGAGGGAGGATGGGCGACTGGTGCCTCCTGATACTGGGGGCGGGCACCAATGACCAATCACTGATGGGGGGTGGTTCCCCACCAGCTGAATGCCAACTGGAAGTGCTGGTGGCAAACCCAGAAGTGCCACTGGTGCTTCTCTTGGCAGCCCCACAATCTCAGGGGGAGGGGGCACAGGCCATTACCCCCCCACTTCCAGCCAGCAATAGTCAGTCAATCTTGGGGGGGGCACATCCCCCCATGGCCTCCCCCTACACGTCACCTATTGGAGGGAGGACAGGGACCAGAAGGAGTCTAGTCTGGAGGGTTTTCAGCCTCTGATGGAGGGTGGAGTGGGTGTCTTAGAGCACTATCTGAGGTGGGGGGAGCTCTAATTCACCCATCCCACCTTCCAGCACCAGCTGGGGAACCCCAGCTCCCAGAATGAGCTCCCTCTGCTCTCTTTCCCCCTTGCCATTCTGAAAACTTTGCAGCCTCACAGGGAGGAGGGGGCTGTGCTAGGGGAAACAAGGTGCAGGCTGTAGCCAGTTAAATTTGCCTCCCCCCCGGAACCTTCTGTTTGTTCTGGGGATCCTTGTAACTCAAAACACTTCCTTGAGTTATGGTAGGGAGCTGTACTTCTATCTCCGCCCATAATTAAAGAAAGACCTGAACTTAAAGACTCCACTTCACAGAGAGGGGCAGAAAACTGACTTGTGTACTGCCTGCCCTGTTCATTCACTATCTGGTCACTCAAGGAACCTTCTTTTATACACTCATGGGCTTGTACTGGCTTCACCCCCTTGTTATGGCTTTTGTCAAAACAAGGAAGCAAATGCCCATCAAGGAAGCAATCACCCAGCAATCATTCAGCTAACAGCACTCCCAGCTACTCATATCACATGCCCAAACACCCTTCAAACCAAACATAGAGGCAAACCTGCCTCACTTACCTTCCCAGAGCAGAATCTGGTACCTGGCTCCCCTTTCTTTTCCCCTTCCTCCTCTTTCCCCTAGAGAACTCTAAGAGAACTTGAAAGTGGAAGTTATATGCACTGAAAGATCGAAGTATCAAGTCACAATGTGTGTGTACAGGAAACAAAAACAAGACATCTGTTCCTCCAGACCTTAGGTAGGAACACTGATGGAGTCACATGAGCCAGCAAGCCCAGTCCCTGTGCTTTCAGGGAATTGTTAAACAAAGAAGCCCTGAAATAACGATTACACATCCTTACCCATAATTTCAAGGAATAATATCCAAAATACCAAGAACATAGGCCATAGGTAAAAGATGGGGTAACCGCTAAAGCTCCACCACTGTAGTGATGAGAGAGGAGTAGTTGGTAAATATATGTTCATAAGATTCTAGGTAAAGAAATGTGCCCCAAACTACACTCTGCATCCAGCTAGCATCCCCCACCCTGCTCTGTGTCCAGCCCTGCACCACCTCCCACCGCTCCACATCCATCCCCACCCCCCCACCCTCCCACCTCCATTCTGGCCCCCTCCACTCCACATCCAGCCCTGCACTACCCACTCCCTGTCCCCTTCTGCTCTGTATCTGCCTGGTCTGCTCCACCTGACCCGCTTCCCTGGAGCCACACCTTGCCCATCATTCTTGATGGGCATTCTTGATGCAGCACTGGCTGGAGTCATGCCCCGCTAGCAGCCATGCCCCCCAAGAGCATTACAGACAGACAGACACTTACACACACACACACAGATGGACTAAGCTCTTTATATATATAGAATAAACAGTGGGTGCATCTAAACGTACAAATGCTCTGGGGTGGATTTACTCTACAGTAGTTTACTCTACAGTAAACCCACCTCAGGAAGACATTTATGCATGCAGGGTAGCAGAAGCAAATTTAATGACCATTGCAGCAGTCTGCTCCTGTCCCTCCCTGCCCTACACCAGCCCCCTGCAGCAGGAACAATGCTAACTCATGGGCTGGCAGGGAGCACGGGGTCAAGAGTCAGCTGTCTTCTGGTGAGGCCTGGGAAATTGATCCTTTACCTTGAGAGCTGCCTGCTTCTGAGGCAGGCTCCACCAGCAGACCCTGGGCAGAGATAATGTCCTCCTACCCGTGCAGTAGGGAGCTCCCATCTCATGCTCTGCAATCACAATGATGTCCCTGACCCTGCTCCATGATCTCAGAGTGGGGGCTGAGAGCTCTCTGCTTCCAGGGAAGGGGAACTTTGTTCTCATCCAGGCTCCACTGGTAGAGCCCACCCCAGCAACAGGCAGCTACCAGGGATGGGAAGCAATTCCTTGCCTGCTGCTGCCCAGCTGACCAGGAGCACATTTGCTGCCAGTTGGCCATCTACATATGCTGTACTGCACAGTAATTACTCCTGAGTAAATTTGCTTCTTGTATTTACAGCAAATTTGGGGGAAATTTATTCACAATTACAGCAAATTACTGTACAGTAAGCATCTGTACATGTAGAAAGTGATGCTTGCTGCACAGAAATTTGCTCTAATCTTGAATAAAGTGTCTCATGTAGACACACCCAGTAAGAACAAAGCAGTGGTGTGCAGGAGATCAATGTCGAAATATTGAACGCAATGCAGTCCATCAGTGAGATATTTATGTGGCCTCTTTAGCAAATGATTTAAGCAACTTTAACACCTTTAAAGCTGGCAGGCCTCCCTGGGCTGAAGAACTGCTGACATCAAAAGCATATCCAGGCCTATTTGACACATTGGGAATGTGGGCCTTATGCTCACAAAGCAATGTTAACACCCCTTGTTAATAGAGGGAGTTATTGGATATGTATCAACTGAATCCCTGGGATAAATAAAAGACAAAACAGGGACCACAACAAAGGTCACAGATTCAAAATTAGTGCACACACCAAGGAGAGACACTGAGCAGAGTACACTGGGCAGTGCCCACTGGCCCTAGAATGAGTTCAAGAGCCCAGAAGAATATCCAGGTTTTTTACAAAATGGGGTGTGGGAGCAATGACCAGCACTGCAGGAATGGCGATTATCCCCCCATTGCCATATTTCACACCCTTCACTCCACTTGGGAGAGCAGACCACACACTACAAGAGCAGCAACTGGGGCTTTTTTTTAAAGTCTCAAAATCAGGTAAGAATTCCATGCCCTTTTATACCCTTCACTTTCCCTCCTTGCCCACCTGCTGCTTCCATTGGCCCACTGCCCTGGAGGTGAGAGGAACTGCTTTTCCACACCACAGGAGCTGATCTCAGACTGACAGTGATAGCACTGGTGGCAGGTATGTTCCCTCTCTCTGCATCTGCACCTGAGTTGCTGGGGCACACATGGGGGGACGAAGCACAGAAGTTGAACCCACCCTCCACCACCTCCGCTGCTCATGTCCCAGGCTGAATTCAGCCCCTGTGCATCCCAGCTACAATAGAACAGGAGCTCCCTTCACTCTCAGAACAGGAGGAAATGGAGCGTGGGCTCAGAGGGGACACTTGGGGATAGTGGATGATCTGTCCTGTGGGTGAAGTAGGGCAGTAAGGATGGTTGGATAGAAAATTGTATCTAGATGACAGTTCAGAGGCATGGTTGGGATTGGTGCATGGGTTTGCTTGTCTAAAAAGGGGAAGATGTGGAGTTCTTGGGTTTTAGGGTGCTGTTTTGGAATCTTGTTGATGGGTTTTTTATTTCTCAAGTGTTCTTCATCTTTTGGTTAGGCAAGGATATAAGTCCAAAGACCTTGCATTTTTTAACCCAAGAACTTCACATACTATTCTAAACAGGGGCTTGCCAATGCTCTGTATAGTACTTTTTGTCTCTATTGCACATACACTTCCAAATGCATGATATAATTGTATTATTCCATGTCATAGCTGTATTATAGTTGTGATTCATGGTTTCATAGATTTCATAGACTTTAGGGCTGGAAGGGACCTCGGGAGATCATTGAGTCCAGCCCCCTGCCCAAAGGGCAGGAAGTCAGCTGGGGTCATAGGATCCCAGCAAGATAAGCATCCAATTTACTCTTGAAGGTGTTTAATGTAGGTGCTTGAACCACCTCTGCTGGCAGACTGTTCCAGACCTGGGGGGCTTGGACAGTAAAGAAATTCTTCCTTATGTCCAGCCTGAAACGGTCTTGCAGGAGTTTATGACCATTCGACCTAGTCATCCCTTGGGGCGCTCTGGTGAACTTATAGGTGGCCATCAGATCACCCCTGAGCCTATGCTTTTCCAGGCTAAAGAGTCCCATGTCTCTCAGCCTATCATCGTAAGATCTGTTTTCCTGACCTCTGATCATACGCGTGGCTCTCCTCTGGACTCTCTCAAGCTTCTCCACATCCTTTTTGAATTGTGGAGCCCAAAACTGGATGCAGTTTTACATGACATTCTATTTTACACATTTTCTATTCTTTCTTTCCATATCTTTTCTAAGATCTTACCTGCTGCTGAAAACAAGCTAACAGACCAATATTTTCTTGGGACAGGCCACTTTTTCTCCTTTTCCTGAAAATAAGTATGATATCTTCTAATTTTCAATTCTAGGTTACTATTCCTGAGTTTACAGACTTTATAAAGTTCTGTAATGAATGAAGTTGCAAATTTATATGACAATTCCTTCTATATTCTAGGATGGGTATTATCTGAGCCCCCAAATTTTGTGGAAGAAAGAAGTATAATTTTTTTGCCTTTCTACCTCAGATATGGCCATTTTTATAGACATGGACTCATTTCTCTGCCATTCCATGTCTAATGTCCTCAGTTACCACCTTGTCTTGATTCCAAACTGAAGACAAGTGTTTGTTCAGTTTGCCTAGTTTATCCATGATTACCATATAGCCTTCAGCAAAAAATGAACCCACTCGTTTCCTGCTTGTTCCCTTTTTATGCAAAGATACATTAAGGGTAGAAGCAGATATCACCTTTTGTCACCTTTGTACCGCTATGAAGGTTTTTATGGCATTGCTAAGTGACAATAAATAGATGATAATAATAATCATCTATCATAATAATCATAGTAATAGAATAAATATTTTCTTTGCCTCCATTTTTCTAAGCAGGGACCAGGACACCCCTCCCCCCCACCGGGATTTTGAATCAACTTGGGAGAGGCACTGTCAGGCCTAGGGCATTGAGACCCTAGTTAGTGAACTTCTGATAGGGCTGGATGTGTTTAAATCAGCAGGTCCAAATGATCTCCACCTCAGGGTGCTGAGGGAATTCTCAGGGGTCACTGCAGGACCCCTGACATGGTTTTAAGAGCACTCAGGGTGCTCTGGCCAGGTGCCAGAGGGCTGGAACAGGGCCAATGTGGTCCCCATTTTCAAAAAAGGGAGAAAGGAGGAACTAGGTAACTATAGGCCCGTTAGTCTTACCTCAGTCCTGGGGAAGCTCTTTGACAATATTATCCAGAACCACATCTGTGAGGGACCAGCAGGGGAGATTACGCTTAGGGGAAACCAACATGGGTTCATTAGGGGCAGGTCCTGTCACGCCAACCTGGTTGCCTTTTATGACCAGGTCACAAAATCCTTGGATGCAGGTGTCGTGGTGGACAGAGTCTTTCTGGACTTC